>NC_092337.1:332304000-332646000 GCF_046630445.1 Rutidosis leptorrhynchoides
TACAACGATAATCATTACATATATGTCTCGTTTCAAAATCATTAAGTTGGTAGTCTTGTTTTTACATATGTAGTTCATTGCTAATATACTTAATGATATGTTTACTTATCATAATATCATGTTAACTATATATATATATATATCCATATATATGTCATCATATAGTTTTTACAAGTTTTAACGTTCGTGAATCGCCGGTCAACTTGGGTGGTCAATTGTCTATATGAAACCTATTTCAATTAATCAAGTCATAACAAGTTTGATTGCTTAACATGTTGGAAACACTTAATCATGTAAATAACAATTTCATTGAATATATATATAAACATGGAAAAGTTCGGGTCACTACAGTACCTACCCGTTAAATAAATTTCGTCCCGAAATTTTAAGCAGTTGGAGGTGTTGACGTATCTTCTGGAAATAAATGCGGGTATTTCTTCTTCATCTAATCTTCTCATTTCCAGGTGAACTCGGGTCCTCTACGAGCATTCCATCGAACCTTAACAATTGGTATCTTATTTTGCTTAAGTCTTTTAACCTCACGATCCATTATTTCGACGGGTTCTTCGATGAATTGAAGTTTTTCGTTGATTTGGATTTCATCTAACGGAATAGTGAGATCTTCTTTAGCAAAACATTTCTTCAAATTCGAGATGTGAAAAGTGTTATGTGCAGCCGCGAGTTGTTGAGGTAACTCAAGTCGGTAAGCTACTGGTCCGACACGATCAATAATCTTGAATGGTCCAATATACCTTGGATTTAATTTCCCTCATTTACCAAATCGAACAACACCTTTCCAAGGTGTAACCTTAAGCATGACCATCTCTCCAATTTCAAATTCTATATCTTTTCTTTTAATGTCGGCGTAGCTCTTTTGTCGACTTTGGGCGGTTTTCAACCTTTGTTGAATTCGGATGATCTTCTTGGTAGTTTCTTGTATTATCTCCAGACCCGTAATCTGTCTATCCCCCACTTCACTCCAAAAAATCAGAGACTTGTACTTTCTACCATAAAGTGCTTCAAACGGCGCCATCTCAATGCTTGAATGATAGCTGTTGTTGTAGGAAAATTCTGCTAACGGTAGATGTCGATCCCAACTGTTTTTGAAATCAATAACACATGCTCGTAGCATGTCTTCAAGCGTTTGTATCATCCTTTTGCTCTGCCCATCAGTTTGTGGATGATAGGCAGTATTCATGTCTAGACGAGTTCCTAATGCTTGCTGTAATGTCTACCAGAATCTTGAAATAAATCTGCCATACCTATCAGAGATAATAGAGATTGGTATTCCATGTCTGGAGACGACTTCCTTCAAATACAGTCGTGCTAAATTCTCCATCTTGTCATCTTCTCTTATTGGTAGGAAGTGTGCTGATTTGGTAAGACGATCAACTATTACCCAAATAGTATCAAAACCACTTGCAGTCCTTGCCAATTTAGTGATGAAATCCATGGTAATGTTTTCCCATTTCCATTCCGGGATTTCAGGTTGTTGTAGTAGACCTGATGGTTTCTGATGTTCAGCTTTGACCTTAGAACACGTCAAACATTTCCCTACATATTTAGCAATATCGGCTTTTATACCTGGCCACCAAAAATGTTTCTTAAGATCCTTGTACATCTTCCCCGTTCCAGGATGTATTGAGTATCTAGTTTTATGAGCTTGTCTAAGTACCATTTCTCTCATATCTCCAAATTTTGGTACCCAAATCCTTTCAGCCCTATACCGGGTTCCGTCTTCCCGAATATTAAGATGCTTCTCCGATCCTTTGGGTATTTCATCCTTTAAATTTCCCTCTTTTAAAACTCCTTGTTGCGCCTCCTTTATTTGAGTAGTAAGGTTAGTGTGAATCATTATATTCATAGATTTTACTCGAATGGGTTCTCTGTCCTTTCTGCTCAAGGCGTCGGCTACCACATTTGCCTCCCCCGGGTGGTAACGAATCTCAAAGTCGTAAGCATTCAACAATTCAATCCACCTACACTGCCTCATATTCAGTTGTTTCTGATTAAATATGTGTTGAAGACTTTTATGGTCAGTATATATAATACTTTTGACCCCATATAAGTAGTGCCTCCAAGTCTTTAATGCAAAAACAACCGTGCCTAATTCCAAATCATGCGTCGTATAATTTTGTTCGTGAATCTTTAATTGTCTAGACGCATAAGCAATCACCTTCGTTCGTTGCATTAATACACAACCGAGACCTTGCTTTGATGCGTCACAATAAATCACAAAATCATCATTCCCTTCAGGCAATGACAATATCGGTGCCGTAGTTAGCTTTTTCTTCAATAATTGAAACGCCTTCTCTTGTTCATCCTTCCATTCAAATTTCTTCCCTTTATGCGTTAATGCAGTCAAGGGTTTTGCTATTTTGGAGAAATCTTGGATGAATCTTCTGTAGTAACCAGCCAATCCTAAAAATTGACGTATATGCTTCGGAGTTTTTGGGGTTTCCCACTTTTCAACGGTTTCGATCTTTGCCGGGTCTACCTGGATACCTTCTTTGTTCACTATGTGACCGAGGAATTGAACTTCTTCCAACCAAAATGCACGCTTTGAAAACTTAGAGTACAGTTTTTCTTTCCTCAATACTTCTAGCACTTTTCTCAAATGTTCTTCGTGCTCTTGATCATTCTTTGATTAAATAAGTATGTCATCGATGAAAACAATGACAAACTTTTCAAGATATGGCCCACACACTCGGTTCATAAGGTCCATGAACACAGCTGGTGCGTTAGTCAATCCAAACGGCATAACCATAAACTCGTAATGACCATAACGAGTCCTAAAAGCAGTTTTTGGAATATCATCCTCCTTTACTCACATTTGATGATATCCAGAACGTAAATCGATCTTCGAATAAACCGACGAGCCTTGTAGTTGATCAAATAAGTCGTCGATTCTCGGCAGTGGATAACGGTTTTTGATGGTAAGTTTGTTCAACTCTCTGTAGTCAATACACAACCTAAATGTACCATCCTTCTTCTTGACAAACAAAACAGGAGCCCCCATGGTGGTGTGCTTGGTCGAATGAAACCACGTTTTAATAGTTCTTGCAGTTGGCTTTACAGTTCTTTCATCTCACTGGGTGCGAGTCTGTAAGGAGCATGAGCTATTGGTGCAGCTCCTGGTACAAGATCTATTTGAAATTCAACAGATCGATGTGGAGGTAGTCCCGGTAATTCTTTCGGAAATACATCGGGAAATTCTTTTGCGACGGGAACATCATTGATGCTCTTTTCTTCAGTTTGTACTTTCTCGACGTGTGCTAGAACATCATAACAACCTTTTCTTATCAGTTTTTGTGCCTTCAAATTACTAATAAGATGTAGCTTCGTGTTGCCCTTTTCTCCGTACACCATTAAGGGTTCTCATTCTTCTCGTACAATGCGAATTGCATTTTTATAACATATGATCTCTGCTTTCACCTTCTTCAGCCAGTCCATGCCAACTATTACATCAAAACTCCCTAACTCTACTGGTATCAAATCAATCTTAAATATTTCGCTACCCAGTTTAATTTCTCGATTCCGGTATATATAATCTACTGAAATTAATTTACCGTTTGCTAATTCGAGTAAAAATTTACTATCCAACGGCGTCAATGGACAACTTAATTTAGCACAAAAATCTCTACTCATATAGCTTCTATCCGCACCCGAATCAAATAAAACGTAAGCAGAATTATTGTCAATAAGAAACGTACCCGTAACAAGTTCCGGGTCTTCCTGTGCCTCTACCGCATTAATATTGAAAACTCTTCCGCGGCCTTGTCCATTCGTGTTCTCCTGGTTCGGGCAATTTTTAATAATGTGGCCCGATTTTCCACATTTATAACAAACTACATTGGCATAACTTGCTCCGACACTACTTGCTCCGCCATTACTCGTTTCGACACCATTTGTTCCTTCCGTTCTGTTAACCCCTGGTCCGTAGACCTCACACTTCGCCGCGCTATGACCATTTCGTTTACACTTGTTGCAAAATTTGGTGCAGAACCCCGAGTGATACTTTTCACACCTTTGGCATAGCTGGTTCTGATTGTTGTTGTTGTTGCGGTTGTTATTGTTGTTGGGATGATTGTTGTAGTTGTTGTTATTGTGGTTGTTGTTGTTGTTATTGTTGTTATTGTTGTTGTTGCTGTTGTTGAGCCGATTGTTGTAGTTGCGATTGATGTTGCGATTGTTGGGATAGTTGTTGCGATTATTGTTGTAATTGCTGTTGTTTATTAGTGATTCTTATCACCCTTTTCCTCCCACTTTCTTTTGACTTGCTTCACATTGACCTCTTCAGCCGCCTGTTCTTTAATTCTTTCCTCAATCTGGTTCACTAGTTTGTGAACCATTCTACATGCCTGTTGTATGGAGGTAGGCTCGTGTGAACTTATATCTTCTTGGATTCTTTCTGGTAATCCTTTCACAAACGCGTCGATCTTCTCTTCCTCATCTTTGAACGCTCTCGGACACAATAGGCACAATTCTGTGAATCGTCTTTCGTACGTGGTAATATCAAATCCTTGGGTTCGTAACCCTCTAATTTCTGTCTTGAGCTTATTGACCTCGGTTCTAGGACGGTACTTCTCATT
Source organism: Rutidosis leptorrhynchoides (assembly GCF_046630445.1). Taxonomy (NCBI): domain Eukaryota; kingdom Viridiplantae; phylum Streptophyta; class Magnoliopsida; order Asterales; family Asteraceae; genus Rutidosis; species Rutidosis leptorrhynchoides. The sequence continues at coordinate 332,308,593 of NC_092337.1, forward strand.
CATCAAGTGCTTGAATGCTGACCACGGTAGTGCGTAAACATCATTTTTCCCACTTGCTCTAGATAGGTATTCCACCATGTTAACGCAGTACTTGTGAAGGTATGTGTAGCGTACTTTACTTTGTCCTCTTCAGTACACTTACTTATGGCAAACACCGATTCGACCTTCTCGGTCCACCATTTCAATCCGATCGGTCCTTCGGTTCCATCAAATTCCAAAGGTTTGCAAGCAATGAATTCTTTGTAGGTGCATCCTACACGATTTCTTGCGCCGTTAGCTGCATTGCTAGATTCGGAGTTATTGTTGGTATGTAGCGCAGCCTGTACTGCGGCTATATTTGCAGCAAGAAAGGTACAAAATTCCTCTTCGCTCATATTCATGGTTTGTCGAGTAGTCGGTGCCATTTCCTTCAAATAGTTAAATGATACAAGTTAATCATACAGAATAGTAAGAGTAGTCAATAGTATCTCATAGCATAATATGAACTCATTTATAAAAGCTTTTTCTTCATATTAGCGTTTTATAAGTTTAAATTCGGGTAGTACCTACCTGTGAAGTTCATAATTAGTAGCTAATATACAATTCAACTACTACAATTCTATATGAAAAACTGATTATAATAATATTTCGCGTTCAAACTTTTACGCAATATTTTACAAACTTACAATACCGCTTATTTTACATATAGCATGAAATATAGCACACAATAACTTTGATACAAGATAGTTGTGAAGATAATTCTAGCTAGTACACAAGTCGTTCAGTAAAGGCAATAAAGACACGTAATTCATACATCCAGAAACAAGTCATGCATTCTGGTTTTACTAGGACTACTTCCCATCCTTGGTCTTGTGGAACATAACCGTTATGGCCATTGATAAGACATCGTGTTGTAACGTCGTCAAAGGGACGAGGGTTACGTAATGTCCAACAGTCCCGTAACAATCTAAAAACCTCATTTCTTACACCAATTACCAACTCCGTCACTTGTGGGAATGTTTTGTTTAATAGTTGTAGCCCGATGTTCTTGTTCTCACTTTGGTGAGAAGCGAACATTACTAACCCGTAAGCATAACATGCTTCTTTATGTTGCATGTTAGCCACTTTTTCTAAATCACGAAGTCCTATATTCGGATATATTGAGTCAAAATAATTTCTTAACCCGTTGCGTAAAATAGCATTTGGGTTCCTCGCAATATATGCGTCAAAGTAAACACATCGTAACTTATGGATTTCCCAATGTGATATCCCCCATCTTTTGAACGAAAGCCTTTTATAAACCAAGGCATTCTTGGAACATTCTTCGAATGTCTTACAAATTGATCTCGCCTTAAATATTTGTGCCGAGGAATTCTGACCGACTCTAGACAAGATTTCATCAATCATGTCTCCGGGTAGGTCTCTTAAAATATTGGGTTGTCTATCCATTTTGTGTTTTTAAACTATAAAATAGACAAGATTTAGATTCATAAAAAAAATACTTATTAATACAAGCAATTTTTACATATATCATAAAGTATAAGCACACTATATTACATATATTACACCACACAAATACAACTATCTTATTCCAACTCGCTCGTTTCTTCTTCTTCGATTTTGGTTCGTTTTTCCAAGTTTCTAGGGATATATGATGTTCCCCTAATATGAGCCGTCGGTTTCCACATTGGTTTAGAAAAACCTGGTGGTTTAGAGGTTCCCGGGTTATTGTCACAACTTAAGAAATACGGGTGTTGACGATACATATAAAGTTCACCGGGTTTGGAATCGAATTTCTCTATTTTTATGCCCTTTCCCTTATTTTTCTCTTTTGCCTTATTAAATTGTGTTGGGGTAATTTCTATAACATCATCGGAATCCTTGTCGGGATCCGATTCATCGGAGAATTGGTAATCCTCCCAATACTTTGCTTCCTTGGCGGAAACACCATTGACCATAATTAACTTTGGTCGGTTGGTTGAGGATTTTCTTCTACTTAACTGTTTTATTATTTCCCCCACTGGTTCTATTTCTTCTTCCGGTTCCGATTCTTCTTCCGGTTCCGACTCTTCTTCTGGTTCTTTTCGGGAACTTGTGAATTAGTCCACGAATCATTCCAATTTACATTTGACTCTTCATTATTATTAGGTGAGTCAATGGGACTTGTTCTAGAGGTAGACATCTATCACAAAATATCAAACACGTTAAGAGATTAATATATCACATAATATTCACATGTTAAAAATATATAGTTTCCAACAAAATTTGTTAAGCAATCATTTTTCAAGTAAACACGGTCGAATTCCAGACTCACTAATGCATCCTAACAAACTCGATAAGACACACTAATGCAAAATTCTGGTTCTCTAAGACCAACACTCAGATACCAACTGAAATGTCCCGTTCATATTGATTATAAACATTCCATATTAATTGATTTCGTTGCGAGGTTTTGAACTCTATATGAGACGTTTTTCAAAGACTGCATTCATTTTTAAAACAACCATAACCTTTATTTTATCAATAAAGGTTTCAAAAACATTACATAGATTATCTAATAATGATAATCTAAAATATACTGTTTACACACGACCATTACATAATGGCTTACAATAGAAATATATTACATCGACATATGTTTCTTAAATACAGTTTTTACACAATATCATACAAACATGGACTCCAAATCTTGTCCTTAATTTAGTATGCAACAGTGGAAGCTCTTAGTATTCACCTGAGAATAAACATGCTTTAAACGTCAACAAAAATGTTGGTGAGTTATAGGTTTAACCTATATATATATATATATATATATATATATATATATATATATATATATATATATATATATATATATATATATATATATATATATATATATATATATATATATCAAATCGTAACAATAGACCACAAGACTTCATATTTCAATACACATCCCATACATAGAGATAAAAATCATTCATATGGTGAACACCTGGTAACCGACATTAACAAGATGCATATATAAGAATATCCCATCATTCCGGGACACCCTTCGGATATGATATAAATTTTGAAGTACTAAAGCATTCGGTACTTTATATGGGGTTTGTTAGGCCCAATAGATCTATCTTTAGGATTCGCGTCAATTAGTAGATCGGTTTACTAATTCTTAGGCTACCAAGCAAAAGGGGCATATTCGGCTTCGATCATTCACCCATATAATGTAGTTTCAATTACTTGTGTCTATTTCATAAAACATTTATAAAACTGCATGTATTCTCATCCCAAAAATATTAGATTTTAAAAGTGGGACTATAACTCACTTTCACAGATTTTTACTTGGCCACTGGTCGATTCACGAACCTATAACAAATATGTACATATATATCAAAGTATATTCAAAATATATTTACAACACTTTTAATACATTTTGATGTTTTAAGTTTATTAAGTCAGTTGTCCTCGTTAGTAACCTACAACTAGTTGTCCAATGTTAGATGTACAGAAAAAAAATTGATATATATTATCTTGAATCAATCCACGACCCAGTGTATAAACGTCTCAGGCTAGATCACAACTCAAAGTATATATATTTTTGGAATCAACCTCAACCCTGTATAGCTAACTCCCACATTACTGCATATAGAGTGTCTATGGTTGTTCCAAATAATATATACACATGTGTCGATATGATATGTCAAAACATTTGCATACGTGTCTATGGTATCCCAAGATTACATAATATATTAGAATACATGTATAATACAATATAAGTTAGCTAGGATATGATTAATATAGATTTGTTACCAATTTTCACGTTGCTACAACAAGAAAAATTATCCAATCTTGTTTTACCCATAACTTCTTCATTTTAAATCCGTTTTGAGTGAATCAAATTGCGATGGTTTCATATTGAACTCTATTTTATGAATCTACACAGAAAAAGTATAGGTTTATAGTCAGAAATATAAGTTACAAGTCATTTTTGTAAAGGTAGTCATTTCAGTCGAAAGAACGACGTCTAGATGACCATTTTAGAAAACATACTTCCACTTTGAGTTTAACCATGATTTTTGGATATAGTTTCATGTTCATAAGAAAAATCATTTTCCCAGAAGAACAACTTTTAAATCAAAGTTTATCATAGTTTTTAATTAACTAACCCAAAACAGCCCGCGGTGTTACTACGACGGCGTTGTCCGGTTTTACAGTGTTCTTCGTGTTTCCAGGTTTTAAATCATTAAGTTAGCATATCATATAGATATAGAACATGTGTTTAGTTGATTTTAAAAGTCAAGTTAGAAGGATTAACTTTTGTTTGCGAACAAGTTTAGAATTAACTAAACTATGTTCTAGTGATTACAAGTTTAAAACTTCGAATAAGATAGCTTTATATGTATGAATCGAATAATGTTATGAACATCATTACTACCTAAAATTTTCTGTATAAAGCTACTGGAAATGAAAAAAATGGATCTAGCTTTAAAGGATCCTTGGATGGCTTGAAAGTTCTTGAAGCAGAATCATGACACGAAAACAAGTTCAAGTAAGATTTCCACTCGAAATAAGATTGTTATAGTTATAGAAATTGAATCAAAGTTTGAATATGAGTATTACCTTGTATTAGAAAGATATTTTACTATAAATAAGAAATATTTCTTGAGGTTGGATGATCACTCTACAAGATTGGAAGTAAGCTAGCAAACTTGGAAGTATTCTTGATTTTATGAAACTAGAACTTGTAGAATTTATGAAGAACATTTAGAACTTGAAGATAGAACTTGAGAGAGATCAATTAGATGAAGAAAATTGAAGAATGAAAGTGTTTGTAGGTGTTTTTGGTCGTTGGTGTATCGATTAGATATAAAGGATATGTAATTTTGTTTTCATGTAAATAAGTCATGAATGATTACTCATATTTTTGTAATTTTATGAGATATTTCATGCTAGTTGCCAAATGATGGTTCCAAAATGTGTTAGGTGACTCACATGGGCTGCTAAGAGCTGATCATTGGAGTGTATATACCAATAGAACATACATCTAAAAGCTGTGTATTGTACGAGTACGAATACGGGTGCATACTAGTAGAATTGTTGATGAAACTGAACGAGGATGTAATTGTAAGCATTTTTGTTAAGTAGAAGTATTTTGATAAGTGTCTTGAAGTCTTTCAAAAGTGTATGAATACATATTAAAACACTACATGTATATACATTTTAACTGAGTCGTTAAGTCATCGTTAGTCGTTACATGTAAGTGTTGTTTTGAAACCTTTAGGTTAACGATCTTGTTAAATGTTGTTAACCCATTGTTTATTAAATCAAATGAGATGTTAAATTATTACATTATCATGATATCATGATGTATTAATATATCTTAATATGATATATATACATTAATTGTCGTTACAACGATAATCGTTACATATATGTCTCGTTTCAAAATCATTAAGTTAGTAGTCTTGTTTTAACATATGTAGTTCATTGCTAATATACTTAATGATATGTTTACTTATAATAATATCATGTTAACTATATATATATATATATATATATATATATATATATATATATATATATATATATATATATATATATATATATATCCATATATATGTCATCATATAGTTTTTACAAGTTTTAACGTTCGTGAATCGCCGGTCAACTTGGGTGGTCAATTGTCTATATGAAACCTATTTCAATTAATCAAGTCTTAACAAGTTTGATTGCTTAACATGTTGGAAACACTTAATCATGTAAATAACAATTTCATTTAATATATATATAAACATGGAAAAGTTCGGGTCACTACATATTCGTTCCCAACTTTCTCCGTATTACTCGACTTTTAACCTCGTTAACCCACTAAGAGAAAATTTTAAACCTCTCCATGTCCGAACCTTGAACGTGATTATTCACACTAACCTTACTAGCCAAATTCGAGTAGCACAATGGAATTCGAATATGAAAATATTTCTACGTGAACGCCTGAAAGGGCATCCTCTCCAGACTCGAAATTCAAGGAAACTGAAATTCGTTATTTTGCTTGACGAATTGAAGTACTTAACTATGGATCCCATCAATATTCTCACCACCACGTACCACGCTACATAACTCCGTTATTTCACTATTACCGTCTGATATTGTTGGAACCCAAATAACACACAACCCAAGGATACCCCTTTCTTCTTTGACTTATCGGCCTTATGCTTCTGATATACGTCCAACTACTACTCAATTCCGAACTATACAACTACGTGTACTATCTCATTCCCACCAGGTCTCAACATTTGGCCACAAGCTGCGCGATATGAGTACATCGAGGTGAAAACTCATCCTATTCTAAATTCTTATTTCACTCCCATCTTTTTTGCTCGTACTTCCGTATAAGGAAATCTTTTATTAAAATTCTCAATGGAGAGAGAGACTCTTCACGTATTACTAGTATTCACCATGCGGGTGAGTAGCCCTGACGAACGTTTTCCGCAGCCGATAAGAAACTTGTTCCAACAAACATTTTCGAGCCCTAACTAACTTGTTCAAACATATCTTAAAGAATTCTATTCCAACACGGTGTACCATTGTCAACTATCTCGAATCACAATGCTTATTTCACTTCTAGACTTACAAAAAGCCTCGGGACCACGTTTAAACATGGGTACCGCGTATCCCCCACAAACCGAAGAACAAAGCAAATGTAAGATTCGAACCTTGGAAACCATAATGCGAGTTTGTATTATCAACTACAAATTACTTGGGAAAAGTTCTTACCTATAACCGAATTCTCTTACAACGATAGTTATCACACGAGTATTAACGCCGCACCTATTCGAAACTTTATATGGCCAAAATTGTCGTTCTCCAATTCGTTGGGCCGAAGTATGTGACAAGAAAATCACCGGATCTGAACTCATTCAAGAAATAATTAAGATCGTTCAAGTTCGAGAAGGGCTCAAGACGGCCCGTAGTCGCCAAAAGAGCTGTACCGAAACCACGAAATGCTAAAAGTCGCACCTTGGAAAGGTGTAATCCATTTTAGGAAAATGAAGGAAGTTAAATCAGCAATATTAATCCTTTTGAAATCTTGGGGCGTATTGGACCCGCTACATACCGTTTAGATCTTCCGCCTCAACTGAGCTCCGTTCATCCTACTTTCCATGTATCAAATTTGAAGAAGTGTTTAGCCGAACCCGAACTCGTCATCCCTCTCGATGAGCTTACTATTGATGACAAAATCCACTTCATAGGAGAACCGGTTAAAATTACGGATCGTAAAACCAAACCTTAAGACAACGTAAAATCCCGACTGTCAAAATTCGTGGGAATGCCCAAGGGCGTATTTTCACTTATTCGTAGAATTGACAACGCAAGGTCTCGAGGAATAGACATCGACTATTACTTCCAACTAAATTTTGGGATGAAATTTCTTTTAAGGTGTGGGTAATGTAACATCCCGCATTTTTTCGTTAAATTATTTTAACGCCCGTCTTTTTATTTGTTAATATCTTTCGTATCTAGAATCGTATCCTCCGTTGGTTAACGTTCTTAATATTTTTGTTATTGGATTATAACATCTCCCGTTTACTCTCGTGTATTTCAAAATAATTCGTTTGGTTAACTCACGCACCCGCATCCGAACTCGAGGGACTAATTTCGTCATTTGATCAAAGATGTGACTAGTTGGACTAGTCAACATCCACCACCACCATTCATTTCATTCATCACCTCCCATCTTTCCCTACTACTTCCATTTTTACTCTCAAACACCCATTTCACTAAATCATCATCCATTTTGAATCTAGCAAGCATCAACTAAAACAAACTACATATTTGGAATCCTTGTATCTTCCTCTTCAAATCCATACCAACTTTATTGCATTTGGGTAACTTTTTAAAAACACTAGATTTTGTGTTCTTGATTTTTTTGACTTATAAAAGTGTTAGTTAGTGTCTATGGCTCGAGTCTAACATGAGTATATGATTTGTATGCTCAATCTCTTTGTTTTAGTCTAACTAGCATGAACTTGAAGAGTGTGTGTTTGATCTTGAGATTTAGTTGCTTAAACGTTGTTAGATGTTAAAAGTGCATGTATTAAATGTGTTACTAGCATCACTAGCTTCACTTTGATGTGTAGGTTGATCAAGAAAGCTTCACTAACATGATTATTGATTTTGTGATTTTAGTTAGGGTTTGGTAGACTTAATTATGAACTTTTGATGCATTAAATGCTTGACAATGTTGTTTGTAAGTGTTTAGTTGTATTTTAGGCGTAATTAACTACGAAACGGCGTATTATATGTGAGCATTCAATTCCCGAATCATCAATGTGCATTTATGAACTTGGATGCAAATAAATGGTGGACATTTAATGCAGTTTTGATTGTTATAAATGTTGAATTGATTGATGAAATGTGCTTAGTTGCGTTCCTCATCAAAATACATTTCCGATGATATAAGATACATGTTTTGATTGTTTACGGATCTTAAATTGTGATTATTTGAAGTTTGGTTCGTGCACTTGTGTAATTCCAGCAAACAGGACATGGGTACTGGTTGGGACGCCATCCAAACATCTGGATGCCGTCCAGCTCTTCACATCTGGCCGCCGTCCGGCCAATCTGGATGCCGTCCATATGAACTACCAGGTGCTGTTGGACTTGGTCATTTTACGAAAATTTCTAACTATGCTACGCACCTCCGATTAACATGTAACTTGTTCTAACATGCTATATATGTGATTAAAAACCTCAGAAAAATAGTTCGGGCCCCGACCCGAACGTGTTGACTTTTTTGTTGACTTTGACTTGACCAAAGTTGACTTTTGTTTAAACTTAACCAAATACTTTTGCAATCATCCTAACATGCTTTTACATTTGAATCATGCATAAAACTTGGCAACGTGATTTACATGCTATATGTAATCGAGTCGTAATGAGCCATAAGACTAAATGAACAACTTTGACCCATCGTGTTTACCGTTATTGATACAAACTACTTGTTTAGGTCAAGACTAGCAATCGTTCTTGCACACGTTTACTTGTGAAGTACTTTATTACTCGTGCACTCAAGGTGAGATCATAGTCCCACTTTTACTCTTTTAAACTTACATTTGGGATGAGAAAACATAAACGTTTCATTTTACAAAGTGAACACAAGTACGAAAACAAACATTCTACATACGAGTTAGAACAAAATTCTCAATTCGATTATCATTAGTTACACTTTCCGGGTGTAAGCGAGAACTTATGTTGTATGGCCATACGGGTTTGACAAACCCTCATTCGGACGGTTCGCTACCGTTATTGGATGAAATATATTTTCGAGAAACAGTGTATGTTCTAACACTATTGTGATGGGGTTCTATGGATGGAAAGTTAAGCCTTGATAATTGGGTGCTTGTGATAACAAATTTTAGAATGGTTTACCATTATTTCAATGTTATAAATCTTGTGGTTCATTTGTACTTACTTACTTACTTACTTAAACCTATGATTTCACCAACGTTTTAGTTGACAGATTCTATGTTTTTCTCAGGTCTTTGAACGATATGTGATACATTCTTCCACTCATTATTTTGATACTTGCATTGGATGTCGAGTATATATGCATACATGGAGCGTCTTTTGACTTTATTTCAAACTGTGTCGCATAGGTTTCATTTGTACTTATAGCTTTGTAACGTAACTAATGGTTGAACTATTCTTGTAAACTTTGAAACTATCTTTACATTTGAAATGAATGAGACATATTTTGGCCAAACGTTATTTTAAAGACTTATGACCACGTAACGGGACCTAAGTAGACGGCACCGTCAATGACGATTTTGTCAGGTCGCTACACTGGTGAAGCTTGTGGTGCTACAGGTGTTGCTGGTGTTGGTGATACTGATGGTGATGCTGGTGGTACTTCTGGTGGTGTTTGTATAACAAGTCTAGTTTGTAACTCGCGCACCATTCTTGTCAGGTTTCTACTCTTCCTTCTATCATATCTATCCATTCACTCGTCAGATTTAGAACTAGTAATCTCTAAAACTTTAGATATTACATAATCGCCGTAGAATATTTCTCCAATAAAGTTATGAATCAATACTTCATCTTTTATTGTTGTTGGTACTCCTTGGTATCTACGGTGCATATGACGTAGATGCTCGAGGTACAGATTGTGATGTTGAGGCTTGCGATGCGGATGTTGTTGGTGGTGGTAATGGTGCTATTGGTGCTGATGCTGGTGGTGCTGTTGGTGCTTGTAAATTTTGCACCATATTCTCCAAAGCCAATACTCGAGCGCGAAGCTCGTTGACTTTTTCTATTACACCAGGATGATTGGCGGTTCGAACGAGTGGATGAATAAGATTTAAAATAGTAGATATTACCTACTCGTTGTGAGCTATTCTGGAAATGACGGTGATAATGGTGTTACGGATTGGTTCGCCGGTAAGTGCTTCAGGTTCTTCACCCAGAGGGAAATGTGGTGGATGGAAGGGATCACCTTCTTCTTGTCTCCAATGATTAAGTAGATTATGAACCCATCCCCAATTCATCCAGAATAGATGATGGCTAATTGGTTGATCCATTCCGGTTTCACTGCTTTCGGAGCTTAGGTAGAAATCCATATCGAAATAGCTGTCGGAATCTGAGGAATTTGAACTAGATGCGGGATCCATCTTATATAATCAGGGAAATGATTTTTGATATGAAATAGATTATAGGACTTAGATTAGTATTCTTCAACACATAATTTACATATATATATATATAATACCAAAATCCCATAAATTACGGAGGAATCTTCGAAAGATGTCAAGCAAAGTTTACAGTAACAGATATGCTAAGATATGAATTTTTCTGTACACTATCTATGAAATAAATGCAGGAAAATGTGTCTAGACTTAAGAATGATAAGTATGTAATTTCCGATAAGAAATGATAAGCAAAAATCGGTAAAAACAGATATGGTCATAGTCCAGAGTCACTAATGCATCCTAACAATTACCAGTTATAATGCTAATTCTGGTTCTCTATGACCTCAAGCTCTGATACCAACTGTAATGACCCGTCAAAATCGCTATTGACGCGGTACGTTATTCATTGATTTCATAGTGAGGTTTTGACCTCTACATGATACGTTTTGTAAACATTGCATTCTTTTGAAAAGGCACACCATAAATGAATATCTAATTCCAAGGTTTTTGACATCTGATGATTTCTACATATAGACAATCACCGTAAATAATAGTTTACAATAATACATCTGTTGACAATGCAGTCAAAATAAGATACATGGTGATGATTTTGTGAATGCAAAGTTTTCTCGAATAAAGCATGTATGACTCCATGCACATAGCTTGTATAATGTATAAGCAAATAGCGGAAGACTTCTAGGAACCTGAGAATAAACATACTTAAAAGTGTCAACACAAAGGTTGGTGAGTTCATAGTTTTAATATTGCGCATACTCTGTATATAAAGGTGGATCACAAGATTTCAGTTATTTCATCCAAAACATTTATCAAAATATTCTATGAAAATGAGCACCCTGGTAACTAAACTTAACGTATATATAATAAGTACTCATGTTTTAACATACATGCAACCAACATGTAAAATACACGCAAACAAACATGTACTAAACTCAAATAGCATACGTCCGCTTTATAGTTCAATCTAGGGTCTCTATACCTGGAACGGACGGGGATGTCAAGCCCTATGGATCCATATACAACTATTCGTGCCCACCAGTTCTTATAACCGATAGCTACTAGTTACCAAAGCTAAGGGATTTTCGGTTCAAACTCCGTGTAGAATTAAGTATGTACTTGTGTCCATTGCGTATAAAATAAAGTGCATGTATTCTCAGCCCAAAAATATTTAAAGCGTTTAAAAAGGGATCTATAAAATCACGTATCAATATTGTGGTTCAATATTATAGGAAAAATATGCAGTTCACGATGGTTGTTGATCTACGAGTAGCAGTAGCAATAAAAATGACGATGGTTCGAGATAGATGATGGTGGTTTAATGGTTGTTATTGAGTGGTGGTTTATTGTGGTCGAACAAGAATAGATAAGCAGTAGCTAAACATAAGTATAAATGGCAGTAATTATCGGTGTTAGATGGTTGTAGTATGTTTGTGTGGTTCTCGGTCTGTAACTAAAACAGAAACATAAAGGGTGGTCATGAGGTTTGATGAAAGTGGTGGTTTGGGAGTGGTGTGGTGATGGATGATGGTATGTGGGTTTATATCTTTAAAAAAATAGGTGGTGTTCGGTGATGGTTATGGTTGGTGTTCAATAGCTCTAGCTTGTTGGTGGTGGTGGATCTTCAGCCAACAACAACAACCGAAGGGGGTGATTTGATCCGTTTAAGAAGATGTAGTTTGTGATGCTTTTATTTATTGACCGCAACAAATAAACAACTGGTTTTACTTGATAACATACGGCTGTAGCAAAGGGAGAAGTATTATGTGTTTGATGTTTGAGCTTGGGTCCCGGTCGAATAGAAAGATGACAGAATATAACACATTTGAGTGTGTTTCTTTTCTTGACAGAAAGTTAGGATATATATATATATATATATATATATATATATATATATATATATATATATATATATATATATATATATTTCAAATCCCATGTGTGTATTTATTTATTGTGTTTTATTTGAACTATCAAAGAAATATAGAGTATATATTTAACTCTGTGTGATTGAGAGGAGAACTAATCAATCATTTATATCAATAATTCAATTAAAAACAAAATGGAGAAATGGGCCACCATATGAGAAAAGTCACAGAGAGCTTCATGCTTAAAGTGGAGTATTTGGACTTTAGTTTTACAAATTGTGGGGTTTGGTAGAGAAATAATAAGTAAATAAAAAGAAACTTAAATTTAAATGGTGATAACGATTTAAGGAAATAATGGGGAAACTGGTACACGAAAGTCATTAGCAGAAAACAATGATTTTACTTTATTTGTTGGTGCATGCATGGTATCATCTGCATATCTATATATTATATAAATATAATAATAATAATAATAATAATAATAATAATAATAATAATAATAATAATAATAATAATAATAATAATAATAATTATTATTATTATTATTATTATTATTATTATTATTATTATTATTATTATTATTATTATTATTATTATTATTATTATTATTATTATTATTATTATTATTATTATTATAATAGTAGTAGTAATAAGAATAATAATAATAATAATAACTTTTAAATTTAAATTTTGAAATGTGTTCCAAGAGTTTTAGCCATTTCTTTGAATTGGATTCAATTTTCGTCTTTTGTTGTCTTGTGCCCAAATATCGAATAATATAGATACATGCATGATAGTCTCGATTGAAGAAAAATATAAAATGATTATCTCCCTTTTGTGTGGGTCTTGTAAAGAAGAAAGAAACAAAAACAAGAAAATTGAAGTGTGATGTGTGTTTGTCGTTGCATATATATGTATATGTGATGTGCTAAAATAATAATAGAAATTGAAATAATTAAATCCCACATGTTTTAAACGAAAGCAAGATGTCTTTGGTTTGTATTATATCTTAAATTATTCTTACATATATAATTATATTCAAATATATCGTATTATATTTTATTAACAATTTTGAAATTGTTATATATATATACACACACAAATACATATCTATATATAAATTACTGTTCGTGAATCGTTGGGAATGTACAATGGGTAATTAAATGTACGAAAACATTTTAACGCAACGCGTCGATTTGCTTATCTTGTAAGAATTATCAGAGTTTTAATTTGATCGAAATTTCCAGGTCATGACACAAGGACACTCGTTTGAGTTAAAACATCACATCATCCAGCTCATCCAAAACAACTGTCAATTTCATGGATTACTGAATGACGATCCTAATTCTTACCTTGATAAATTCATATCTCTTTCGAACTCCTACAAACAGCCAGGGATGGGACAAGATATAGTTCGGCTATATTTGTTCCCCTATTCTCTCACTCATCATGCTCAAACATGGTTCGAAGGACTGGAAAAAGATTCCATCACGTCATGGACGGAGATGGCTACTAAATTCTTAACCAAATATTTCCCTCCTTCTAAACAATCCAAACAAAAGAATGACATCACTAAATTCAAACAAAGTTATGATGAATCTCTTTACACTGCATGGGAGCGATTCAAAACCCTGCTGAAGAAATGCCCTTATCACCAGCTAGAACGGTCAGCTCAAATCTGCACCTTCTACAATGGTCTTATGGTAAATCATAGGACGACGATCGATGCAGCAGTTCAAGGAAATCCGATGAACCAAACCGCAGACGAAGCATGGAAATTGCTCGAGAACATGATAATGCATCATCATGACAGGAACAGTAGTGAAAAAACTTCATCATCTGCACCACTGTCTGCACTTAACAATCAAACGGAGGCCATCAAATCCCTCACGGATAAGATGAAATCTCTTGCTAAATAACTCGGAGAATTGAAGACGCAGCCGTAGCAGGTCAACCAGGCTCAGGCCTGTGTTAATTGTGCCAACCCGCAACCCACTGAAGAATATCAAGTTGAGTACAAAAACCCTGACGGTTCAGTCTGTTACGTTCAGTACCTAGCTAGTCAACCAAAATCCCGGATTCAATCAACAACCTAGGGTTAATGAATCAACCAGCCTTTTCGCTATCATTACCCACCTTATCCACCCCAACAGTCTCAATTGACTTACGATCAACCACTTCCACTCACTGGTCCACCAGTCGAGGAAAATTCCTCAACCACCCAAATTACAAAAGTAACCAACCCCACTCTCGGAGCTTGATGATCAGTTGACTTAGTTCATCCAAGGACAACAACAGCTAAATCAGAGAACTGCATCCATACAAGACCAGACGGAGATACTAATGAGAAATCAATTGGCTCTGCTCAAAAGTCTAGAGACGCAGCTCGGACAGTTATCACAACGCCTTGAAACCCGACCACAGGGAAGGTTACCCAGTAATACTATCCAAAATCCCCATATAGAGGAAGCTAAGCAAATGGATTCCATAATCTCAGAGGAAGAACCACGGAGAAGGTCAGCTAGACTAAAGAACAAATCGACATATACTCAGAAGCTGCCACCTGCAACTACAGTTCGTGTACCCTATCCTGGAAGGCTACAGGAGGAACATCCAAGCTTGATTCCTTCAAACTTGATGGAAGATTCCTGGACACCATGTCCAAAGTTCCCAACCAGAAGAGATACATCTGAAGGCTTCTCTCTACAAAGGAGATGATACCAGATTTTAACAAAATTCCACTGAGTGAAGAATGCTCAGCATTACTAAGAAACTCTCTACCACCAAAGCTAGGAGACACGCGCCGATTCATTTTCCCATGCGCTAGCAGATTTAGGAGCAAGTATCAACCTAATCCCCTACTCTCTCTACAAGAGATTAGAGTTAGGAGACTTGTCACCAACTAAAATGACAATCCAACTTGCTGATTACACAATTCGATATCCTAAGGGCATAGTTGAGAACATCTTGGTGAAAGTCGACAAATTCTTGTATCCTACGGATTTCGTAGTAATGGACATTAGAGAAGACCTACACACCAGTAGTGTTAGGAAGACCTTTCATGAATACGACTAGGACTGTCATTGATGTGTACAATTAAACCTTGATCTTGCGATCACATGGGGAGAGCGTTACCTTCAAAATTGACCGACCTACCGATCTTTCTGGACAGGCAGAGATGTTTGCTATTTCCACCAGACGGATCACTTCGGATGACGAGTCTTCACCACCATCCAATGATATCGAGATGGGTGTCGAATCACAGTCTGTAGATGACCTAGAAATGGAAGAAGAGGATCCCAGCGAAGAAATAGAGGAAGAGGAGGAGGAAATGAATGACGTAAAAGAAACTGCGATAATGCCCTCTCTAATCATTAAGCATCATGAAGAATTAATGAGCCTTGAGATGAAAGATCACAGTTTAATCATTCGTTTCAAGAAGAAGACTGACAAGGTTGAGGTTAAAGATATAGAAATTGATCCTGCAAGTATCAAACTGAAGAATCAGAATACTGAAGAAACCCGTTCATCAGACGAATCCTCAGAAGAACGCTATACCGATGATGATGAGGAAGAGCAACATGAAGACATTCTGGATAATTCATACTCTCCAACCGAACCAGATCTAGGGGAGCCAGACTCTTCTTCAGATCGGATTCCGGTCATATATACACACGTAGACATGATAACCTTCATCAATGATACCGATGATTTTGAAGATATTCTCGAAGCCATCCGTAAATTAACAATTGATTACACACTACGCTTAACGGGACGAATTGTGGCTATCAAAGAAGAATACAACCTCTATCTCCAAAGAGAAAACAATGATGTTGAAATCCTAGAAGAACACATTCAAGACTTTATCAACACTCATCACGATCATATTTACCAAGAAGAAAGGCAACGAGAGCACAATTCAGTGGTTCGAACTATTCTTGATACAAGATTCTGTCGAGATCAGAAGATCATTTACTCTAAGGTTTACAATGCCTTAGCCGGATCTGCACTTCCGTTCTCAGTAAACCAACGAGCACTACTGACTCTTGTGACGCCCTGTACAAAATCAACGTGTACGGATCATCAACAACAGGTCCATTACACGGTACAATACTATATGCTATTTTAAAACAAGTTTGCATTCATGAAAAGATAGCGTTTTACAAAAGATAGCGTGCTTCTACGAATAGAAAGCATTAATATAAGTACGTGACATAAAGGTCATTACAAAGCCATTGTTCAAATGTAACATAAGTTGTGAATGCAAAATAAAAGTTTCATGATTGAGACATCACTAAACAATGCAGCGGAAGTCTAACACAGCAAGTCTAACAGCGAGTCTAATACAGCGGAGGCAACAAACGTCTAAGCACCTGAGAAAGAACATGCTTTAAAATTTCAACACGAATGTTGGTGAGCTATAGTTTTATTGTAATCAACAATGTAATGTAGACCACGAGATTTCGTATTCAAAACAGCATGAAAAGTATATGCTTAACCGTGGGCACTTGGTAACTAACTTAATGTAAAATAATATATCACCCCTAAAAGTACACTTGGCGAGTGCGTTAAAACAGACGAAGTATTAAACACCCGTTAAATACTAGCGCGACTAGCCCGAGTGGGGATGTCAAACCCTATGGATCCATATCTAAGATTCACGTCTACCCGTTCATAAACCAATAGTTAAACGTTACCGAGCTAAGGGGAAAATTTGTGCCGTTATATCACCCACACATATATAAAGTTTAAGTACTCGTGTCTAGTATGTAAAACATAAAAAGCGCATGTATTCTCAGTCCCAAAAAATAGTTCAAGTAAAAAGGAAGCTATAACTCACAGTGAATGTGTGGTAAAAGTCGATACGAGATAAGTAAGCAAGTAGTAAGTCGGTCCGAAAGGTCATCAACCTAAGTCAAAGGTTACTAAGTTAGTAAATTGTCCTAAAAGGTTTAAAAGTAAATAAGTTAAGTCTTAAGTGTCATCATCATCATCATACGTAAAAAGTAAAGTAAGTTTTCAACAAGAATAGAGATCGAAACAAAGGGCTGACTTCGTTCAGCTGCTACGACCTCTATACAAACTGAAATGATGCGCAGTCAGTGGCCAAGGCTCCGTATGTGAGTCCTTTTACCGCTGTCCAATGTTCAGATCCTAACTCGATGTCGTATGACTGTGGCGACGGTTCAAACGCGAGTAGGTCAGAAATTTATGCACGTCGTTACAAAGGCGTAGTGACTTTCGGGAGGCTATAAACCCTAAACCGTATATCGGATTTAGGCTAATCTTAAACGAACATTCATCTAATCAAACTGAACTATCTGGAAATCAACTTTTCCAGAAGTCCAGGAGTCTGATCAGACCCTGAAAAACAGCAAACAAGTGCTCCGGTGGGTTTCTTGGTGTTTGATGCTCATCACGGTTCTCATCCTTGATGCGTATAAGCCTCAAGTGTACAACTCTTGATGTTTTAGCATCACTTTAACCAGGGTTTAACCATCAATACACAAAGTCAAGACCAAGAAATAAAATACAACTCATCTAAGAGTTTGAACATGATGATGAACCAAAGTTACATCAAATTCTTAGTTTCGACAAAAGTATAAGTTTTATTAAGCTATAAACTTTGATTTAAACTAAATAAGCTAGACCTTAAGTTATAGAACTTAGATCTTAGCTAAGTATTAAAGACCTTAGACTAAAAAGTCTAGATCTCATGTTCTTGGTTAAACCCTAAGTCATAGCACTTAGACTTTCAACTTTTACACAACTATAAGTTATGAAACTTAGATTTTGTAAAGTAAAATGAACATAAGATAATGAGCTTTTATTTAAACAAATTAGAAGACCATAAGTTTCACAACTTAGATCAAACACAAAAATGAAACCATGAGCTAGAGAGCTTGGATTCCTAACAACACTTATGAGATTTCAAGCTAGTAAGCTTGTATCTTTTGTTTAATGAAAACACAAGTCACAAATCTAAACTACAACAAATTAAAGAAGATCATAAGTTAGTAAACTTTGATCTTAACTAACGTTTTGTAGAAATCTCAAGCTAGTAAGCTTGTATTTCTAATGTTCTTGAAGATCCATAAAGTAAAAAGTTGGATCTACAAGTTACATGAAGATCATAAACATGAGTTTTGATCTTTTAACATAATTAAAGAGATTTTAAGTTAATAAACTTAGATCTAACAAGATAATAAAGATTCAAAGCTAAAAAGCTTGAATCCTTCATGTTCTTGAAGACTTTTCAAAACAAAGTTTGAATCTTATAAGAGTTATGAAGATTCAAGTTACAAAACTTAAATCCTTGATTATGATGATGATGATTCATGAAAATAAGGAAAGAAAAGAAGAAACAAAAATCAAGAACACTTATAAGTTCTTAAAACTTTAGAGAGAAGTTAGAGTGAGAAGCAACTAGAGAGAAAAGTGTGTGTGTGTTTGAGAAAATGAAGTGAAATTTGAAAAATGAAATGGTGGTGGTGGTGTTAAATGGCTGACGGCCAAAGGAGGGGTGGGGGGGACCATTTTGGCCTCATGTGGTGGTGGCATGGTGTGGTCCATGGTAGTGGTACAAAGTAGTGTTGGTATGTTGGGTGGTTTGAGACAAAATGTGAGTATTAGTACACAAGGCATGCTAGTTACTTGTCTCATTATTTACATGGGCTAACCATTAAGTAAATGGGCTAATTAGTCCACTAATTATTCCACTAGGTTGAGTAGGTTGGGCCATGGGAGTCCATTAAGATAAAAGTCCATTAAGGCTAACTTGTGAGCATTAGTAAACATTAAGCGTAATTAATAAACCATCAAGCCAAGTAATTGTCATTAATAAATAACATTTATGTTTACGTAGTCATAATATTCCAATTACAACAAAAGTTTAACGTGTACCAAGTACGTAGCTCGTTTTAAACAATGAGTGACACTAACGGTCGTAAATGCATTCAAGGATCATGTTAAGTGATTAAGCACTTAATAACATGTTGTAGATATTAATGAAGGTAATTAACATAGTTAATGATCCCAGAAAAAAACTAACTCAGTACGCACAAATACGCAGTTTCGTGAAAGTAATAAATATAATTATAAGTCAAAAAATCTAGTCGTTACATTACCCACCTGTTAAAGAAAATTTCGTCCCGAAATTTAAGCTGAGGTAGACGGTAGAGTCATGAAGAGGTGAGGATACTTCTGGATCATTTGATCCTCTCGTTCCCAAGTAAACTCAGGTCCTCGTTTAGCATTCCAACAGACTCGAACAATTTGAATCTTGTTGTGCTTTAAAGTCTTAACCTCGCGGTCCATGACTTCAACAGGTTCTTCCACGAAGTAGAGTTTTTGTCATCAATCGTAAGCTCCTCTAGTGGTATGACAAGTTCTGGTTCAGCAAGACACTTCTTCAGATTCGATACGTGGAAGGTAGGATGAACGGAGCTCAATTGAGTCGGAAGATCCAAACGGTAAGCAACGGGTCCAATGCGCTCTAAGATTTCAAAAGGACCAATATATCGCGGATTTAACTTCCCACGCTTTTTGAAATGGATTACACCTTTCCAAGGTGCGACTTTCAACATTACGCGGTCACCGACTTGGAATTCGAAATCCTTGCGTTTAAGGTCGGCATAGCTCTTTTGACGATCACGGGCTGTCTTGAGCCTTGCTTGGATTTGAACGATCTTCTCGGTTGTTTCATGGATTTGTTCAGGTCCGGTGATTTTCTTTTCACCCCCTTCGGCCCAACAAATAGGAGAACGGCATTTGCGGCTGATGTTATGCGAGGTGTATACAAAATAGTAGTATTTTTTGCAAGGAAATACTATTAAATACGATATAATTTTACACAAGTTATTTATTTATTTATAGAGTGGATATACCTAAACCTTGCTACAACACTTATAGGCAGTGTACCTAATCGTACAGTAGTGTAGTTTTTAGTAAGTCCGGTTCGTTCCACAGGGATCTTAGCCAAGTTTAACGCTATATTTTTAAAACTATATTTGTAAATATATATATAAATAAGTAGTATTATTATTATAAAAGGGGGTTTTTACCGTTTAATGACCGGTTTATCGATTTTTAAAACTTAAGTCGCAGTTAAAACCTAATGTAAAATATTAAAAATAAATATAACTTAATTTTAAGCGTAAAGTAAATAACAATAATGAAATTGCGATAAATAAAAATGCGATAAATAAAATGACGATAAATAAAATTGCGATAATTAAAAAGTAAGATAATTAAAAGTGCATTTAAATAAAATGACAGTAAATAAAAGTGCGATAATTAAAAGTGCAATTAAATATGAAATAAAGGAATTATGCTTATTTAAACTTTCGTAATCATGATGTTTGACGTGTTGATTTTAGTTTATTACCATGGGTTAATTGTCCTTTGTCCTGGATTATTCAATATGTCCGTCTGGTTTTGTCCATAACAGTCCATCAGTCATAAATATAAAGTGCGAGTGTCCTCGTCAAATTATCCTTATATCCGAAGTCACATATTCCAACTAATTGGGGACTTAAACTATAATTACACCAAGTGTCCTTTTATATAATTCACCCCTGTTTTAATAAGTCCATTAACTATTAATCCATTCCCGTGTCCGGTTAAATGAACGATTATTAGTACTTATAAATATCCCGTCCATCGTGTCCGATCTAGTGTATATGGTTATTTATAGGTACGTCCAATTGTAAATCTTTATATTAAATTAACAAACTATCATTTAATTAAACAAATATAAAGCCAATTAATAGCCCATAGTCTAATTTCCACAAGTGTCGTTCTTTTGTCCAAACCCCAATTATGGTACAAAGCCCAATTACCCAATTTTTATATTTAGCCCAACATCACGATTACTTCGGCTTAAATAAGCATAATAATAACTTAGCTACGAGACATTAATTTAAAAAGGTTGAACATAACTTACAATGATTAAAAATAGCGTAGCGTTACACGGACAGAATTTTGACTTACACCCTTACAACATTCGCTAACATACCCTTATTATTATTAAAATTAAAATTAAAATTAAAATTATAATAGAGAGGTAGATGGTATGATAAATTCGAGCACCAGACTGCCTTTTATAGGGATGTGGCCAGAAAAAGTGTCCCATGCGATCGCATGGAAATATAGCCTCCAAGCCATGCGATCGCATGGCCTGCTTTTCCAGCTCACATTTTGTTGTTTGCTTCTTGCCGATGGTTTTATAAATATATATAATATATATATATATATATATATATATATATATATATATATATATATATATATATAATTTTTAAGAATTATTTATATATTATATTATATTTATGTGCATAGTTAACTTGTAATTTTAGCTCCGTTGCGTCGAGCGTTGAGAGTTGACTCTAGTCCCGGTTTCTTATTTTCAAACGTCCTTACGTACAATTTAATATCTTGTATTTTGCGTTTTGCGTCTTGTACTCTTGTAATTTTGAGGCTTTTCTTATCAATAATTGGAACCACTTTGATTGTAATTTGTACTTTTTAGCTTTTTGGTCATTTGCGTCTTCAATTCGTCGAATATGTCTTTTGTCTTCACCTTTTATTATTTAAACGAATATCACTTGTAAATAGAACAATTGCTACTAAAAGCTTGTCTTTCTTGAGGGATAATGCTATGAAATATATGTTCGTTTTTAGCATTATCAAATATTCCCACACTTGAGCGTTGCTTGTCCTCAAGCAATATAGTCTTGAAATACAAATACTAGAATCACTTCTTTATTCTTCACACTTTGTACATCAGTGATTTCTATACGGCGGTATGAACAATGGTAGTAACGTTGTGGTTTACAGTCCCACAAGACTATGAAAATTTAGATCCTTAAGGAAATTGGATCTTTATGAAAACATTTGATCTTTTGAAAGGTAAATCTAGCTTTTAACCTATATAATTTTTCCGGAATAACCCTTCACCGGTGTTTGCAAATTGCTTTTGTGGGTTTGGTGGGTTTCAGATTTGAAAATTTTAGCTCAAAACTTGCGGTTTTGTGTCACCCACTTGCTATCCTTGTATTGGAAAAGCAACACGTCCAGTTTACTTGCTCTGTATATTACCTTTCGGTAAACTACCGTCCGGTTGTAAAGGAAAGCGTTGAACAAGCAACTGTTAAGGCAATGTCCCGTGACATGCTTTTAATTATGGTCTATAACGTGTCGGATGCAATTACTATCCTTGGTAGGAGCAATAGAAAAGATCACCCTATAGTTTTTTGGTCTGGCACAAGGTCCTGTCTTTAACCATGCTATGCAACCACCGTTCTTACGGTTGACACCTGATTTGGTTCAGGTGACCTAATGAATTCCAGGTGAATTCCTAGGATTTTACGTTCAATGGTAATGAACGCATTAAAAATGGATTTTCAGAAAACAAACTGTTTTGTAATTTTGATCAAAATATTTTCTCGTTCAAGCTCGAGTTTAGATACCATTGAATTCCATGAGTTTGAATTCTCAATCTTTAAGGTCAATCTCAAGAATTGAGTAATATCAGTCTTAAAAGCTGATTTTTAATCTTTAAGGAGATTATCCTTTCTGGGGGTCTGATTCATTAGTCTTATCAAGCTAATTTGCACGGCGCCTTCTCCATTTTACGAGACAGATCCTCTCATGGTTAGGATAAGTCTGACCACTTGGTGACCCTGTTTGATGCTGAGGTCCGTGGATTTCCAGCTGATTTTTGAGAAAACTTTTCAAGGTTTTTCGTAGACTCTACATCTGGTCTGGACGACAACTTCCTGACCTAAATCAAGAAGCACGTGTCTTTTTCGGAAGCTTTACTTCCTTTTAATGATGGAATTGATTCATCGTGCAGATCCATCTTTCTTTCAAATATATTACAATTTACCGGGTAAAACGGTTAATTTTGTCCAAAACAAAAGTATCTTCAATTATTTGTACAAAAATATGTGATATATGTTTTAAATAACTTGGTAAATTTTTCCCACACTTGGCTTTTTATTTCCTTTCTTTGCCTTTTTATTGTCCTCTATTCCATTTTAAATGAATTCTAACATTTTGGGTTGTTTCTCAATTTATGTCCTTTCCGAGGTAACAATAATTTCGGTGTCAACACCTAGTTTTATCGTTCATAAATATGTATAAACATGATTTTGAATTCATTTAATTGAAAATTTTAAAATTTTTTACTAGAATTGGTTAGTCAGTATATAAGACTAGGGCTGTTCTTTATTATCAGAGAGCACTAGATTCTAATACAACTACTGCGTTACTAGTATTTTTTTTTAATGGTAACCAAGTATTTAAATTAAAATTTTAAAAATCTGAAAGAATTTAATCCTTCCCACACTTAAGATCTTGCAATGCCCTCATTTGCAAGAAATCAGTAGCAATTTAAATTATTGAGGGTGAATAGCGTAGAAAAATGATTAAATTTTACCAAAGTTTCCAAACATATTGGCGTTTGTTTGTTGAATGATAAATGGTACACATCATTTGTTCATTCCGTCTTGTTGTTACATCACATTTGTTTTTCGTTTTGTCGTCAAAATTAGTAGCTTTTGCTGAACTTAATGCCAGTCTTTGAAAATGCGCTGTTTTACCCTGTTGTGTACAATGGACAATATACATACAATACAAATAATAACATGCATGGTAATTTGAAATGGGACTTTAACATCCCACTTTCAAATCAAATATGAAATATTAGTACAACATAATAAAAATATTTAAACATTACAATAAAAGTATCACAAATATTATATGTTTAAACATAAATAAATAGAAATAATAAAAATAAAAATCATAGAAATCACCAACGGGAACTATATCAATCTGGATAGGGGTTCCAGTTCATGTCGTCGGTCGGGTTCCATGGTTGGTGATAGGTGTACTGGTAAGCCTGGTTAGGATCGTAGAGATTATATGGTGGTCTCATCTCGGGCTGGTGAAGAGGATAGTAAGCGGGTCGGATTGGTACGTAGTGATCCTGAGGTGATAGCCGACTCATGATTTGACGCTGATGATAGTCCCATCTATCATGCTGTCATTTCCTGGAATGCTCGTACTCATTCCGGGCTTGCCACTGCTCGTACCGTCTATGTCTCTCCTCGTTTGTCATTTCTACCTCATCTATATGCTGGTAGACGTCAGTCATAACCTCCCTAATGACATCCCTAATGTCATCTGCTTCCTCCATTTCCTCATCTGAACCTCTCTCTACCTGAGGATGACTACCATCATAGGGTATTGCCTGATTGCGTCTGCTCTTTAATACCTTAGCACCCTGATAGACCCTCAATCCTAAAGGTTCAACCTGTTCCCTACATACCAAAAGTGGACCCCTTGATCCCAATCTATACCCAAATACTCTCCAATGAGAGTAACAAAAATACCTCCTCCTATTACTCCCCCTTCCTGTATTCCTTCTACCATCTTAGACAAATAAAAACCAATACAGTAAGGGATATTAACAAAGCCTCTTGGGTCTCGAATACACTTTAGGTAAAATAAATCATGTAAGGTCATTTTCTCCTTTTTGTGACCTCTCTGTGTAATCGAGTTAGCCAGAAATCTATGAATTATACGAAGTTCGGCTTTGTTAATATGTAAGTAGGTATGTGTTCCTGCTCGCCCAAAAATATTAAAATCTGACATACGCCTCCAGACGACGTTAGCATCAAAATTCATATCTACCCTTTCACCATAATAAATCAAATTTGTACAATCGGGTAATAGTAATTCAGCGGGCGTATATATCTCTAAAGTCCTGGCCATGTCCAGTATGGACATCCTGTACATCCTATGGCCAAGTATATATCTAAGAAAACTTCTATCATCTAACCTATCTACATCCGCATTTAACGCTATATTACTCATAAGCTCAACACACCATTCCTTATATACAGGTTTACGAATGGTGAATAAACGTTCCCAATCGGGAAAAGAAGAGCTGCCATACCTTTGGATCAGATGCTGTCTAACTGAGTTAGCAAGTTGGACCCTTTCCAAAGGCTCCCAATCGATTACCCTCGGTACTTCTACATTTTTCGGTACCAGTTTGAATTTGTTACTTTGATATGATGGGTAATCTCTCCAACTTCGATCAAACCTTAAATTGGGATGCAACTGTTCTTCATGAATCGTTGGGTGTGCTACTATCGGATGCATCGAAAATACTATGTAGGCATCAACATCTTCTTGTTGCGGATCATAATAAGGTACGTGTTGGTCAGGTTGTTATTGTGGTTCCTATTGTTGCTCCTGTTCAGGTTCATATTGCATTTCTGGTTCAGGTTTTGGAGCAGGTTGTCTAGATGATGATGATGCACCATCAGTATCGGTATTTTTCTGCAAAACACATTAAACAAAAAATTTGTGCATCCAAATATGCATTAGTGTTAGCAAAATAACAACTTGAAACAGTTACAATAACATGTTCAATCAAAATTAAACTTATACACATTTTCACAATTTTTACAATTCTACACTTTTTCAAATAAGCATATATGAAAATGTTTACAAAGTTCATAAGCATTTAACTCAAATAAAATGTTAAAACAACCATTACTAGCAATTAAACAAGTTTCAAATGGCATTTACATCAATTTAATCAAGTTCATGAATTTTATACCTAAAAAGTCCACTTTAATTCTCAAAAATCATGTTTAGAATCAAAGTTTGGATCATTTAGCAACCTAAACATATTACACTACTTAATTTAGCAATAATTATGACAAAAATCGGCCATAACCTGTTTATATCAAAAAGCCCCAAATTGCTCAAGAACACAAACCCTAGATTCCTAAAAATTTTGAAGTTTTTGGCTTCAAATTATGTTAAATAGCATCAATCTAGGTTATACATGCATAATATACTAACAATTTAACTCTAATTACACTAGAAATTAACAAAATCAAATTAGGTAAAATATTGATAAATATCACAAAAACTAGAAAATTTAAGAGTTTAGGGGTGTAATTTTTACCTTCTTGCTGAAAAATCCGAACCTAGGCATGATTAGAGCGAAGTTTTGTGAGAAATTTGGTGAATTTTTGAGAGAGTTTGTGTGTGTGTTCGTATGTATGTGCGTGTAGGTGTGGTGAAGACAGAACACTCGCTGCCTTTTTGTTCCAGACCTGAAATTGATCCTCATGCGATCGCATGAGGTTGAAGGCCAAACCCCATGCGATTGCATGGGGGTCTGGATTTTTTTTTTTAAAATAAAAACCTTATTATACTTTTAAAATATAGATTAATAAATTTTAAAAATTTGTCTCTTTTTTGGAGTGAGAGCGTTTCGGATCATTGTCCTAGTCTGTCCCTCGACAAAATTTTAAAATTTGTCATTTTTAAGCGCAGTTTTAAAAGCAAAGATTTTCGGGTTTTTTAAATGTTTTTGGCATACTTTAATTCAATAAGATAAAAAATAATGATAATAAAAGTTCTCGTCCCTCCCTTGGGTAGAGCAATTTCGGTTCAACGACCTAGTTTTCAACTCACGGCGAATTTTAAATATCAAATTTTTATCTTAACGAAATAAAGTAAATTTTGTTTTTAAATTCACACCAAACTAAAATTTAAAATGCATAAAATTAAAAATTCACACCAAATTTATATTATATTTTTGTTTTTATACATACAAACTTATATTAAAATTATTAGTAATTTTTTTTTCAAATATTTACAAACTTAAATATATTGATTTAAAAAGATTTACAATATTAACTTGGTATATATTAATTTTAAAAACAAGGTAAAAATTAAAAATTAAAAATTAAAAATCTTTTTGGTCTTTTATCCCACTTTAATCAATCAAATATTATCAAAAATATGCGCCCCACTTTTCGGTAAAGTAATTTCGGTTCCATAACCTAGTTTTACTCCTGACGAATTTTTGAAATATTTTTGGTTGATTGATTAAAGATATTTATACCTTAAGAATAAACGGTAAATTTCGCAGTGATGTAATAAATTTTTGTATGATATCAATAATTTCGGTTACGCATACCTAATTTTATTGAATACCAATTTAATACTTTATAGCGAACGATTCAGCGCTTATTATCAAAAGGTTAAAATCAATAAAAATAAAAATAAAAATAAAAACTGTACATACTTACCTATGAGAAAGAATTCTCAGAGACCCGCTTTAGCCGACTCATAGAAGAGTCGTGTGATTTGGTTCTCCATAGCTACGTAAGCATAACCTCGAATCTTCAATATCTTTTCTTCTAAACATATAAACGGTCATTCTCTGCATAGAGTAACAAATTCGGTATTTGAATATGTTTGATTATTTGAACATTTACCTTCGTGTGACTATTTTCCGCATTTGTAACATCTTTCAAGGTATCATGCTCTTCTTTTTGTTGCGGATTTTGATTTTCCTTTACCAAAATGTATCTTATAATAATATTTTCTGAGTTCTTTTCTTACTCCATCCATTTTGCCTCTTATAAATGATACCAGTTCACTCGGAAGTGTGTCATTATTACGTTTAGTAATCATAGCATGTAGCATTAGACCATGGTTTAGATCAAAGGAATTCTTCATTTCGTAAAACCTAAAAAAAAATAAAAATTCAGAATGGGGGGAGAAGATTAGTTCTTTAGGGTCTGCTAGGGAAAGACCATTCGGATTCCATTCTCGAAAACTACATAAAAACAGAATGTCTAACTCTAACAGCAATACATATTACCCTAAAAAGATTCGAACCTTCCCACACTTAGTTAGTTGTGATGTCGAAATTATGATTAACTTCATCTTCAACTTCCATTGGATTATCTATGTAATGTTTAACTCTGTGACCATTAACCTTAAATTTAATCCCATTTGAATTTATTAATTCTACTGTTCCGTATGAGAAAACTCTTTTGACTATGAATCAGTGGCGGATCTAGGATTTGTAGTCACTGGTGTCACCGATTAAAAGCCTAATTTTTTTTTACTAGATAGCTTATTTTAATGACGGATCCAAAGTTTTTTTTGAACAGTGGCAAAAAAATTTACTAAAAAACATTTAAAAAATTACATAAAAATTTAACACATTAGTTAAATTCTCAACAGGGCCGTCTCAACAATTTAAAGACCCTAAACGAAAATAAAAATGGACTCACATATAAGTTAAAATTTTTTACTACGCATAAAAAATAATACTCTAATTTATTTATTCATTTACTTTTAACTATTAAAAACATGGTATTTTAACTTTAATTGACAATTTTTTATTTAATTCAATTAAATATTGAAAAAAATATTTACATATTCAAAATATTGAACCCTTCTAAATTTTTGAGCACTAAACATTTGTCTATCTTGCTTATGCTCGAAGCTGATTCTCAAACATACATCAATAAGTGACATAATACGTAGTAAGACGAATTTTAACAAATTTCTCCTATCAAAATTTAAAACATTTTTTATAAACTTGAGTTAAAACTACATCTTTTAGTTTAATTTTAATGTAGATATTTATATTTATATTTATATCCTTTAATGACATCATTTTTCTTCTATAATATAAAATGACGAACATACTCCTATTATTACTAGGGTCATGTGGGCCTCTCTACTCTCTAAGTAAGAAATAAAATTAAAAAGAATATATGGAGTAATAGACTGGATTACGGAGTAGCACTTATGGGTCATTCACTCATATACGTGGCTTTCTCTTAACCACATGCTATCATCTTCTCCACACCTTCCTTCAAACTCCTGCATCTTCCACCATCTAAACCTTGAAACTCATACATCTTTAACCAATGTCTTTCATAAAAATACATAGAATTTCATAAAAATAAAAATGTAACCACGAGGGGCACCTGACTCTGGTTGCCCAAGCTAGATCCGCCCGTGTTCACTAGTGTCACCAATTAAAAACTTAAAAAAATTTCCACTACATCACATATTTCACTGGTGTCCCGTGCCACCACTCATCACATGGTAGATCCGCCCCTGCTATGAATGGTCCAGACCATCTTGATTTCAATTTTTCAGGAAATAGCTTGAATCATGAATTGAAAAGAAGAACTCTGTCTCCTTCTTTAAATTCTTTTGAACTTCTGATTCTTTTATCATGCCATTTTTTCGTTCTTTCCTTATAGATTAACGAATTTTCGTATGATTCATGTCTTAATTCTTCTAATTCGTTTAGTTGGCTTAACCGTAGATGTTCAGCTTCATGTAAATCAAGATTACATGTCTTCAAAGCCCAAAATGCTTTGTGTTCAATTTCTACTGAAAGGTGACATGCTTTTCCATAAACGAGTCTAAAAGGTGTGGTTCCAATTGTAGTTTTGTAGGTTGTTCTAAAAGCCCAAAGTGCATCCTCTAATTTCATGGACCATTCCTTCGAATTTGATCCTACGGTTTTCTCTAAAATACGTTTTAATGCTCGGTTGGTATTTTCAACTTGTCCACTTGTTTGTGGATGATAAGCGGTTGTGATTTTATGAGTTACTCCATATCTTTTGAGAACTTTCTCAAGTTGATTATTACAAAAATGAGTACCCCCGATCACTTATTAAAGCTTTCGGTGTTCCAAAACTTGCAAAAAGACGTTTTAAAAAGTTGACTACAACTCATGCATCGTTAGTTGGGAGAGCTTGTGCTTCTGCCCATTTAGATACATAATCAATGGCAATGAGAATGTAGAGATTATTATGAGATTTTGGAAATGAACCCATAAAGTCAATACCCCAAATGTCAAATACTTCACATACTTGAATGACATTTTGTGGCATTTCATCACGTTGACTTATTTTTCCTGCCCTTTGACAAGCATCGCAGGATTTGCAAAGAAGGTGTGCATCTTTGAAAATTGTAGGCCAATAGAATCTAGCATCGTAAACTTTTCTTGCTGTGAGTTGAGGCCCATAATGCCCTCCTGTTGGTCCTGTGTGACAGTGGTTTAAGATTTGACTAGCTTCATCTCCGAATACACATCGGCGTATTATTCCATCGGGACAACTTTTAAACAAATGTGGATCTTCCCAGAAATAGTGGTTTATATCACTAAAGAATTTCTTTCGTTTTTGGTACGACAATCCTTTTTCAAGGTATCCACATATTAAGTAGTTTGCATAGTCTACAAACTATGGAATTTCATTATAATCTATCTTTAATAGATATTCATCAGGAAAGTTGTCTTGTATGGCCGATTCATTGAGAACTTCTAATTCAGGATTTTCAAGACGAGAAAGATGATCAGCGGCGAGATTTTCTGCTCCCTTTTTATCTCGGATTTCAATATCGAACACTTGTAAGAGTAAGATCCAACGGATTATTCGTGGTTTGGCATATTGTTTCGAAAATAGGTATCTAAGAGCAGAATGGTCAGTATAGACCACAGTTTTAGCTAGAACGAGATATGAACAAAATTTGTCAAAAGCAAAGACAATAGCAAGGAGTTCTTTTTCAGTAGTTGTATAATTCGTTTGTGCTCCTTGTAACGTCTTACTAGCATAATAAATAGGTTGAAATCGTTTTTCAATCCTTTGTCCTAAAACGGCTCCCATTGCAAAATCACTTGCATCGCACATGAGTTCAAACGGTAGATTCCAATTTGGAGTTATCATGATCGGCGCATTAGTGAGTTTTTCTTTAAGAATATTAAAAGATTTGATGCATTCATCTGAAAAGATGAATGGAGCATCCTTTTCTAGGAGTTTATTCATAAGAGTGGCAATTTTAGAAAAATCTTTTATGAAACGTCGGTAAAAACCTGCATGCCCTAGAAAACTCCTAACTCCTCTAACATTGGTGGGATGTGGAAGTTTAGCAATTACATCTACTTTAGCTCTATCCACTTCAATTCCTTCCTTTGAAATTTTATGACCAAGAACGATGCCTTTTTTAACCATGAAATGGCATTTCTCCCAATTAAGTACTAGATTTGATTATTCGCATCTAATAAGCATTCGTTCAAGATTAACTAGACATGATTCAAATGTATCACCGAAAACTGAAAAGTCATCCATGAAAACTTCCATGCATTCTTCTATCATGTCGTGAAAAATCGCCATCATGCACCTTTGAAAGGTTGCAGGGGCGTTGCAAAGTCCAAATGGCATGCGTTTATAAGAAAAAGTACCATAAGGGCACGTGAACGTGGTTTTCTCTTGATCTTCGGGTGCTATTGGAATTTGAAAATATCCGGAAAAACCGTCAAGAAAACAATAGTAACTATTTACAGCTTATCTTTCTAACATTTGATCAATAAAAGGTAAGGGAAAGTGATCTTTTCTGGTGGCGTCATTTAATTTTCTATAATCAATACAAACACGCCATCTTGTTACAGTCCTAGTAGGAATAAGCTCATTTTTCTCATTTGTGATGACAGTCATGCCACCCTTCTTAGGTACGCATTGAACTGGGCTTACCCATGGACTATCAAAAATTGGATAAATTAAACCTGCATCTAGCAGTTTAATAATTTCTTTCTTAACAACAGCTTGCATATTAGGATTTAGTCTTCCTTGGCGTTGCACATACGTTTTATGACCTTCTTCCATAAGGATTTTATGTGTACAATACGAAGGACTTATTCTTTTAATGTCATGAATCTTCCATGCAATAGCTGGTTTATGAGCTTTTAACACAGAAATGAGTTGAGATTTTTCATTTTTCGTAAGAGAAGACGATATTATTACAGGTAATTCAGATTCACCATGTAAATAAGCATATTCTAAATAGTTTGGAAGTGGCTTTAACTCTAATGTCGGTGGGTCTTCTATCAATAATTTGTATCGATATCTGTCTTCCTCTTTTAGCATTTGAATTTCTTCTGTTGTTGGTTCATATCCATTAGCCATAAGTGTAGCTAACATTTCAGCTTCATCAATTGGTTCAGTTCCTTCTCCTAAAGAACATTCTCCTGTTCCTTGTAATTCTGGAAATTCTTCTAACAATTCTGCATGTGAATCTATAGTTTGAATATAATATGTATCATCTGCAGATTGCGATTGTTGCATGGCTCTATCAACTGAAAAGGTAACACTCTCGTCCTCTATACTTAGGGTCAGCTTCTTACCAAACACGTCTATTATTGCTTTAGCCGTGTTTAAGAATGGTCTTCCTAATATGAGAGGAACTCGAGAATCTTCTTCCATGTCTAGAATAACAAAATCTACTGGAAATACTAAAGTACCAACTTTAACTAGCATGTTTTCTATTATCCCTCTAGGATATTTTACTGATCGATCGGCTAGTTGTATGCTTATTCGTGTTGGTTTCAATTCTCCAAGGTCTAGTTTAGCGTATAGTAAATACGGCATTAGATTTATACTAGCACCTAAGTCTGCCAATGCATCTATTGAACTAAGACTATCCAGAAAACATGGAATTGTGAAACTTTCTGGATCTGAAAGTTTTTCTGGTATCTTATTCAATAGCACTGCAGAACAATTAGCATTCATAGTAACAGCCGAGAGTTCTTCCATTTTCTTTCTATTTATGATTAGATCTTTCAAGAATTTAGCATATCTAGGCATTCCAGAAATCACATCAATGAAAGGAAGATTTACATTTATTTGTTTAAACATATCCAAGAATTTGGATTGCTCGGCTTCAAGTCTCTCTTTTCTCATTTTACTCGAGTAAGGAAGTGGTGGTTGGTATGGTTTAACATAAGGTTTAGCCTTAACTGTGTTATCTTCATTAACCTTTTCAACTACCGGTTATGTTTCCTTATCTTGCTCAGGTTGTGGTTCTTGTGGAGTAGGAATAGCGTCATCAGAGATTACAGGCATTTCAGGTGGTTTAAGTGTAATACCACTTCTTGTGGTAATGGCTTTAGCTATTTCATTCTGGGGGTTAGCATTTGTATCACTAGGTAGACTTCCCAGTTTTCTTTCACCTATCAACATTGCTAGGTTACTTACTTCTTGTTCTAAATTTTGAATAGAAGCTTGTTGATTTCTAAATGCTTGAGCATTTTGTTCATTGGTTTGTTTCTGAGATGTGAAAAACTGCGTTTGAGATTCAACTAGCTTCGACATCATATCTTCTACATTTGGCTTTTTATCATCTGTTTGTGGTGGTTTGTTTTGAAAAATAGGTCTTTGCTGATTATAAGTATTATTGGATACTTGTTGATTGCTAGGACCTTGTTGGTTGTTGTATGGAACATTTCGGTTATAATTCTGGTTTTGATTGTAAATTGGTCTTGGCGGTTGATAATTATTCTGATAATTATTTTCAGGCCTTTGGTTCATGTATGAAACATTTTCTCTTTGTTCCATTGTTTGTTCAATACTGAGACAATCTTTTGTCAAATGTGGTCCTCTACACTGCTCACAACTAATTCGTCTCTCAACAGCATCTATCTTTGCGGAAATATAATCAAAGTCATGGCTAGAATCGGCTCTAGCTGCTTTAGATGATCTAACGATATCTTTTTCTTGATGCCACTTATGTGAGTGGGAAGCAGTGTTATCAATAATTTTGTAAGCGTCAGTTGCGGTTTTCTTCATAATGGAACCACCAACTACTATATCGATATCTTTTCGTGTAGTGATGTCGCATCCTTGGTAGAATATTTGTACTATTTGACAAGTGTCTAAACCATGTTGCGGACATCCTCTCAATAACTTTCCAAATCTTGTCCACGCTTCATATAGAGTTTCGTTTGGTTTTTGTGTGAACGTAACAATTTCTCCTTGAAGTCTTACGGCTTTAGATGCCGGAAAGAATTGTTTAAGAAATTTTTCAACTAAAACATCCCATGTATCAATCGCCCCTTCAGGTAACGATTCTAACCAATCTTTGGCTTCTCCCTTTAAAGTCCAGGGAAATAACATGAGATATATCTGTTCATCCTTCACTTCTCGGATTTTAAATAAAGTACAGATCCTATTAAAGGTTCGAAGATGTTCATTTGGATCTTCCTTCGGCGCACCACTAAATTGGCATTGATTTGTTACCATGTGTAGGATTTGTCCTTTGATTTCATAATCTGGCGCATTAATGTCTGGTTGAGTAATTGCATGACCTTGGCTAGTGCGTTTAGCTCTTATTCGATCTTCCATACTTAGAGGTTCCAGATTTTCCATGATTGAATTTGTTGAATCTGAATCACTAGAGGATTCTGATTTAATGGGTTGTTCCTCGACAATCTCTGTTTGAATGATTGGTGATTCCGGAGGAAAGATTAATGGTTCAGGATCTCTGAATTGTCCCTGAATATCCTCCGAGTTCTCAATTGTGAGGTCGGGTTCAAAAAATGGACTATCGGAAATTTGAATTGGAGTACTTGGTCGACTGGATGACGATTCTAAAGAAAAATCAACGGCGACAATATTGGCTAGATGTCTTGATCGAGTTACAGGTGGTGAACGTATAAAAGGTGGTGAACGTTTTGCTCGGTGCATTCACTGAATATCCTATTAGTTATAAAAGATAAAAATTATATAAGTTGTCAAATTAATAAACTTTTATGATTTTGCCCACGTTTCGAATAGCCAATAGATGCAGCAGGTAGCCAGGACCCTTTAAATCGAAAGACCACAACTCGCCACTAACAAATCCAACTATTACTACGAACCAGAAATTTTGGGATGTCTATCAATTTAACTACTTAAAATAATTTTTCGTTGAAATTTAAAGAAATTTTAGAGAAGAAATAGAAAAAATTCTAAGTCCTAAAAACTAGAGCGTCGAGAAATAAGAAAGAAAAAGAGCGCGTCGGAAAACGTCAAAAAATAAAAGGTCGGAAAATAATAAAAAGAACGTATCGCGTCGAAACTTAAAAGGAACTAAAATTTATAAACAGCGTCGCAAAATTCTAAAGCACCTAAATCTTAGTCTAAAGAAAAAGCACTTAAGGGATTTTACGGCAAAGCCTAAAAATCTAGAAATAAAAATAACTATGGCAAAAACTATGACTGAAAACTAAATATGAACGAAAAATACAAATATTACGCTAAAACAAATAAAAAGTTATAAAATATAAAAATAAACTTAAAGTTGTAAAAAGTACAATTTTTATAAAAATATTATTTTTATATTAATATTTTATAAAAGTATCAATTTTATATTTAATAAAACTAATTAAAACTTAAATTACAAATTAAAACTAAAAACTAAATTAATTAATTAAATAAATAACCCTAATTAGGGTTTATAATAATAATAATAATAATAATAATTAATATTCCATAATTAATGCTGAAATAGGTCAAACTGTGGCGTGTCAGATCAGGCCATGCGATCGCATGGTCTTTGTGTTATAAATCCACGCGGTCGTATGGAGTAGGGTTTCGGGCCAGATGTTGGGCTGCTACAGTCCTCAGCCCGATTACTTATATATATTTTTTTCTATTTTATATTTAATTTTCTGCTTTTATAAAATATATATATAAATAAAAACTTATATTTTAAGAACTAAAATAAAAATAAAGAAACTTTATAATTTTATATATATTTAACAAACTATTAAAAATATATAATTTTTTTGTTTTTGTTTTTATATTTTTGTATTTTTAATAATTAAAACATATTTTTACAAAAGCAAACTAAGAATCTTTTTTTTTTATATAGCGTTTCGCTTACGACGTTTAAGCAGTTCCCCGGCAGCGGCGCCAAAAATACTTGATGTTATGCGAGGTGTATACAAAATAGTAGTAATTTTTGCAAGGAAATACTATTAAATACGATACAATTTTACACAAGTTATTTATTTATTTATAGAGTGGATATACCTAAACATTGCAACAACACTTATAGGCAGTGTACCTAATCGTACAGTAGTGTAGTTTTTAGTAAGTCCGGTTCATTTCACAGGGACCTTAGCCAAGTTTAACGCTATATTTTTAAAACTATATTTGTAAATATATATAAATAAGTAGTATTATTATTATTATAAAAGGGGGTTTTTATCGTTTAATGACCGGTTTGTCGATTTTTAAAACTTAAGTCGCAGTTAAAACCTAATGTAAAATATTAAAAATAAATATAACTTAATTTTAAGCGTAAAGTAAATAACAATAATGAAATTGCGATAAATAAAAATGCGATAAATAAAATGACGATAAATAAAATTGCGATAATTAAAAAGTACGATAATTAAAAGTGCATTTAAATAAAATGACAGTAAATAAAAGTGCGATAATTAAAAGTGCAATTAAATATGAAATAAAGGAATTATGCTTATTTAAACTTTCGTAATCATGATGTTTGACGTGTTGATTTTAGTTTATTACCATGGGTTAATTGTCATTTGTCCTGGATTATTCAATATATCCATCTGGTTTTTTTCCATAACAGTCCATCAGTCATAAATATAAAGTGCGAGTATCCTCGTCAAATTATCCTTATATCCGAAGTCAAATATTCCAACTAATTGGGGACTTAAACTATAATTACACCAAGTGTCCTTGTATATAATTCACCCCTGTTTTAATAAGTCTATTAACTATTAATCCATTCTCGTGTCCGGTTAAATGAATGATTATTAGTACTTATAAATATCCCGCCCATCGTGTCCGATCGAGTGTATATGGTTATTTATAGGTACGTCCAATTGTAAATCTTTATATTAAATTAACAAACTATCATTTAATTAAACAAATATAAAGCCCATTAATAGCCCACAGTCTAATTTCCACAAGTGTCGTTCTTTTGTCCAAACCTCAATTATGGTACAAAGACCAATTACCCAATTTTAATATTTAGCCCAACATCACGATTACTTCGGCTTAAATAAGCATAATAATAACTTAGGTACGAGACATTAATTTAAAAAGGTTGAACATAACCTACAATGATTAAAAATAGCGTAGCGTTACACGGACAGAATTTCGACTTGCACCCTTACAACATTCGCTAACATACCCTTATTATTATTATTATTATTAAAATTAAAATTATAATATATATATATATATATATATATATATATATATATATATATATATATATATATATATATATATATATATATATATATATATATATATATATATATTACGTTGAGATAGAGAGATAGATGGTATGATAAATTCGAGCACCAGACTGCCTTTTATAGGGATGTGGCCAGAAAAAGTGTCTCATGCGATCACATGGAAATATAGCCTCCAGGCCATGTGATCGCATGGCCTGCTTTTCCAGCTCACATTTTGTTGTTTGCTTCTTGCCGACGGTTTTATAAATATATATAATATATGTATAATTTTTAAGAATTATTTATATATTATATTATATTTATGTGCATAGTTAATTTGTAATTTTAGCTCCGTTGCGTCGAGCGTTGAGAGTTGACTCTGGTCCTGATTCCGGATTTTCGAACGTCCTTGCGTACAATTTAATATCTTGTATTTTGCGTTTTACGTCTTGTACTCTTGTAATTTTGAGAGTTTTCTTATCAATAATTGGAACTACTTTGATTGTAATTTGTACTTTTTAGCTTTTTGTTCGTTTGCGTCTTCAATTCGTCAAATCTGTCTTTTGTCTTCACCTTTTATTATTTAAACGAATATCACTTGTAAATAGAACAATTGCAACTAAAAGTATGTCTTTCTTGAGGGATAATGCTATGAAATATATGTTCGTTTTTAGCATTATCAGCGGCCATACAATGCTTTGAAAGGTGCGACATTAATACAAGAATGATAACTGTTGTTCTAAGAGAATTCGGCTTGCGGCAAATGCTTTTCCCAATCTTTTCCGAAATCAATAACACAAGCACGCAACATGTCTTCCAAAGTCTGAATCGCGCGTTCGCTGTGTCCGTCGGGATGCGGGTGATATGCAGTACTCATGTTGAGACGTGTTCCCAAGGCTTCTTGCAAGGAACGCCAAAATCTAGAAGCGAAACGGGCATCTCGGTCTGAAATAATCGATAAGGGTACACCCTGACGAGATACAATTTCCTTTATGTATAGTTGCACGATTTTTCCATCGTATTAGTTTCCTTCATGGCTAGGAAGTGAGCAGATTTGGTAAAACGGTCAATAATAACCTAGATGGTATCATATCTGCCCACCGTCTTTGGTAGTCTTGTAATGAAGTCCATCGTTATCCTTTCCCACTTCCATTGCGGGATTTCGGGTTGTTGGAGTAACCCAGAGGTTTGGCCACCAATATTGCTCCTTGAGGTCATGGTACATCTTACCGGCACCTGGATGAATCGAATACCTTGACTTATGGGCTTCGTCTAGGATAAGGCTTCAAAAATCCCCATATCTAGTCACCCAAATTCTTCTGGCAAAATATCGGAGTCCAGTCTCTTTAACCTCGAATCGAGAGACGAGAATGTTCAAGTGTTCATGAGAAATATTCTCCTCTTTGAGAGCCTCATATTGGGCTACGCGGATTTGGTTATTGAGATTCGTGTGAATGGTGATGTTCAAGGCACGAACACGAAGAGGTACCATTCTCTCCTTTTGGCTCAAGGCATTGGCTACAACATTTGCCTTGCCAGGGTGGTAGAGAAGTTCACAATCGTAATCGTTCAACATCTCGATCCACCGTCGCTGTCTCATGTTTAGTTGCTTCTGATCGAATATGTGTTGGAGGCTTTTGTGGTCGGTGAAAATAGTGCTCTTGGTTTCATAAAGATAGTGTCTCTATAGTTTGAGCACAAAGACGACAGCTCTAAGCTCGAGATCGTGAGTTGTGTAGTTTCGCTCGTGAACCTTCAGTTGTCGGGAGACGTAAGCAATAATCTTTGTTCGTTGCATCAATACACACCCAAAACCTTGTCGGGAGGCATCGCAATACACAACGAAGTCATCACTGCCTTAGGGAAGGGATAAGATAGGTGCGGTGGTTAACTTCTGCTTCAAGGTTTGGAATGCCAACTCTTGCTCGGTTTCCCAAGCGAACTTCTTCCCCTGTAGGTTAATGCGGTCAAAAGACGTGCAATCAGAGAGAAACCTTCGATGAATCTTCGGTAATAATCGGCGAGGCCTAAAAATTGGCGAATATGAGTAGGAGTAGTGGGGGTTTCCCACTTTCTGATGGCTTCGATCTTTGCGGGATCAACTTTGATACCCTGATTGCTCACGATATGACCAAGAAATTGAACCTCCTTCAACCAAAATTCACACTTGGAGAATTTGGCATAGAGCTGTTCTTGCCTCAAGAGCTCAAGCACGAGTCGAAGATGTTATTCGTGTTCTTCTTCGTTTTTGGAATAGATCAGGATGTCATCTATGAATACGATAACGAATTTGTCGAGGTACGGCTTGCATACGCGATTCATAAGATCCATAAACACGACATGTGCGTTAGTTAAACCAAATGGCATCACAAGAAACTCATAATGACCATAACGATTTCAGAACACAGTCTTAAGTACATCGCTCTCCTTCACCCTCAACTGGTGATAACCTGATTGCAAATCGATCTTGGAGTAAACGCTGGATCTTTGCAGCTGATCGAATAGATCGTCATTCCTGGGAAGGGGATACCGGTCCTTGATTGTCAGCTTGTTGAGTTCGCGATAATCGATAGACATACGGAAAGATCCGTCTTTCTTGTTTACGAACAAAACGGGAGCGCCCCAAGGTGAAGAACTTGGTCGAATAAATCCACGGTCTAGCAATTCTTGTAGTTGACTCTGCAACTCTTGCATTTCGGAAGGTGCAAGTCGATAAGGTGCGCGCGCTACAGGTGCAGCTCCTGGTACTAGATCAATCTGAAACTCCACTGACCTCGGTGGGGGTAATCCCGGCAATTCTTCTAGAAAGACGTCAGGAAATTCGTTTACAATTCGCACTTCATCCACGCTTTTCTCCTCAGTTTCTAGCTTCTTCACATGTGCTAAAACAGCAAAACGCCCTTTTTCTCACGAACTTCTGCCCCTTCATGTAACTAGTAAGGTTCAGCTTTGGGCTACATCTCTCTCCGTAAACAATTAATGGCACACCATCCTCGCGAGGTATACGAAGAATCTTCTCTCCACAGATAACTTCTGCTCTTACCTTGGACAACCAGTCCATACAGACTATCACATCAAAGCTCCCCAACTTAATGGGTATCAAATCAATCTCGAAATCCACTCCAGCTAGGTTTATTATACCTCCTCGGCTAATTTGGTCAACTTTCTCAAGTTTTCCGTTGGTTATTTCGACAAGAACTCTCCAGTGAATGTACCTGTAACCAAGTCAGGATCCTCGCATGAAGCGACCCGTCCTAATCCATCGGGACGAAGTCCACATCGATTATAAATGATTCACAATAGTTGGTTACATCGCGAGGTACTTGACCTCTATATGATACATTTTACAAACATTGCATTCGTTTTTAAAAGACAGACTTTCTTTTCATCGAAAGTTGACAGTATGCATACCATTTCATAATACATCCAACTATAATTGACTTAATAATAATCTTGATGAACTCAACGACTTGAATGCAACGTCTTTTGAAATATGTCATGAATGACTCCAAGTAATATCTCTAATTGAGTAAATGCACAGCGGAAGATTTCTTTCATACCTGAGAATAAACATGCTTTAAAGTGTCAACCAAAAGGTTGGTGAGTTCATTAGTTTATCATAAATAATCAGTTCATAATTTTAATAGACCACAAGATTTCATATTTCCATTTCTCATAAACATACGTCTCATGCATAGAGACAAAAATATCATTCATATGGATTGAACACCTGGTAACCGACATTCACAATATGCATATAAGAATACCCCCATCATTCTGGGATCCTCCTTCGGACATGATATAAATTTCGAAGTACTAAAGCATCCGATACTTTGGATGGGGCTTGTTGGGCCCGATAGATCTATCTTTAGAATTCGCGTCAATTAGGGTGTCTGTTCCCTAATTCTTAGATTACCAGACTTAATAAAAAGGGGCATATAAAATTTCGATAATTCAACCATATAATGTAGTTTCGATTACTTGTGTCTATTTCGTAAAACATTTATAAAAATTGCGCATGTATTCTCAGCCCAAAAATATAAAGGGTAAAAAGGCAAATGAAACTCACGCATATAAATATTGTAAAACAGTTAATAAAGCATTTGCATGTATTCTCAGCCCAAAAACATAAAGAGTAAAAAGGGCAAATGAAACTCACCTAATGTATTTTGTAGTAAAAATACATATGACTATATTGAACAACTGAACAATGCAGCGTTGGCCTCGGATTCACGAACCTATATTAATTATATATATTAAAACATATAATTGAAATCTCAGAATTTCATTTATTAATATATTATCTATATATATTTTGTAGTTATATAAGATTTATACTAAATTTTATTTTAATAAAATATATATAAACTTTATTTTATATCTTAAATCTTATGTTGTATATATTTATTTTGTGTATATAATTAAAGTGATTAATATAGTTATGTTGATATCTATATATATTTAGTTTTATATATAAATAAAAAAAACACTTAATTTGTTGTATGTAGGTATTTATATATACAATGTTAATAGAATTTATATATAGAATATTAATATATATGTAAATAATATATTTTATGTACAAAATATTTATTTGTCTAAAAATGATAGTTTTGATATTACTGATTTACTACTAATATTAATAATAACTTTACTAAAATGATAATATTAATAATAATAATGATATTGTTATTAACGATACTTTTGTTTAACAATAATACTAATTATATTAATAGTTACAAAAGTTATACTAATACTAAAATAATGGTAACTTGTACTATTTTCATATTTATAATCCTAACCATAATGATAATAATAATAATGCAACTTATTTGTGATAATAATAATAATAATAACCAATTTATTTATAACACTTAATAATAATAATATTTATACTTATAAAATGATACTAATACTAATATCAATGAAAATCATAATAACTTGTGTTATCTTGTCATAAAAACACTAATAATAATAATACTAATTATAACAATAATAATAATTAGTAATAATAATAATAAAAACATTATAAATAAAATATTGAAAGACTGCCTTCACTGAAAATCGGCCCAAAAAAATATATTGTCTCAACAGGGACTCGAACCCCCGACCTCTCGAATACATATCCCTTCCTTAAACCATCCAGGCTATTGCCTATTCTCTGATTTATAACCCCATAGTAATTAATATAACCCGTAATTAATTCTGAGCATGTTCATCTTCTTCCTCCTTTGAACTCAAATCAAACTCCAACTAAATCCTAACCGTGAATTACATAAATGATTTAAGACTTAATATATAACATATATACACTTATGTGTGATCAATTTTTTTGAAAAAAAAAATAAAAGAAAAAAAATCAGTCCCTGCTCGTCGCTATAATATAAAAAAAAAAATTGGTTTTCGATTTTTAACACATAATGGACTCGGATTATAACACGAAAAAGATTTGAAATCATCATTAGAAACTTTCCAAGTTATCAATTTAACTTAATACATAAAAACGAACTCAATTTTGATGATGAACAAAAGAGTTGACTTTTTAGAAACAAACTTTGACTCCAAAATTCGAAGTCGATTAAACGAATTGGAATTTGATATTTTGCAGAAAGTTTCACTAGAGGATTTATAACACTTCTGCATTAATAGATTTTGACAATTGATACAAAATACCGTTTTGAATAAAAAGTGTTCCTAACAGAGGTTATCGGTTTTTTTTTTTTATTTGCGAAATTCATTGAATAAATTACACTGTATGGTTGAAGTTGGTTTATAAAGGATCCTAGAGAAATTAGAAAGACAATTAAATTATTTTGAGGGGTTATTAACATCGACAGAAGGAATCACGCCAGAAGAAAAAAATACAGAAAAAAAACATATAAAATAAATAAAGTGAAAATGATTTACAACTGAATTTGGATTGTATCAGAGGAAGTCTTTGATTCGTACACTTTTGGAGACATAAACAAAAAATAAAACAAATTTAGATAGAAACAGATATATAGATAGCGTAGGATTCTTTCTTTTTTTTATATAATTATATTTATATTTATATTAATAATTAATTAAAATAATGCTGTTAATAATAATTGATACTAATAAGGATATCTTAATAATATTATTGATAATACTTGTTATTAGTAAATATCATAATAATAATTCAGTTAATATATAAATAATAATATTAGTCATAATTTTAGTATTGATATAATAAATTACTATTATCACATAATTATGATATATTATAAATTTCTATATAAAATATTTATAAATTACTTATATTACAATATTCATTTAAATAACTACGTATAGAAGTTTTTTTGTAAATATATACTATAAAATATCGTAATAGCTTTCATTACAACATATAATATTTTACATGTTTATCTATAATGTCAAATACATATATTAGTTTATTGGTATGTTTAAAATTTATATATACATATTCATCTACAAATAATTGTTCGTGAATCGAAAGGTAAAGTCCAATGGATAGTTAAAGATGTGAAATCATTTTAATGTAAAACGTCAATTTACTTAACTTGCTTAATCTCCATAGAATGATAATTGAGTGTTACCGTCGATTATTAAATAGATTCGAA
Organism: Rutidosis leptorrhynchoides; assembly: GCF_046630445.1. NCBI lineage: Eukaryota > Viridiplantae > Streptophyta > Magnoliopsida > Asterales > Asteraceae > Rutidosis > Rutidosis leptorrhynchoides. The sequence continues at coordinate 332,352,604 of NC_092337.1, forward strand.
ATTTTCAAAATATATATTTATTATACTTTATTTATATACATAGGTATGTTTTAAATAATAATTATTATAATATCATATTTCATTTTATTTTTTCATAATTAATTTTTAATACTAACATCATATATATTTTTAAATTATATTTCAATTATTATTTATATATATATATATATATATATATATATATATATATATATATATATATATATACACACACACACACACACACACACACACATCTATTTACAAATAGTGGTTCGTGAATCGTCGGGAACAGTCGAAGGGTAATTGAATACATGAACACAAATTTCAAATTTTTGTGACTTCTACATTACAGACTTTGCTCATCATGTCGAAACCATATAAAGATCAAGTTTAAATTTGGTCGGACATTCCCGGGTTGTCACAGTACCTACCCGTTAAAGAAATTTCGTCCCGAAATTTGAGTGAGGTGGTCATGGTTAACAATGAAAATGTTTTCATGACGAATATGAGTTGATAAGTAGAGTTTTATCATTAGTGAGTAATATGGATAAAATGATTCGATTAATCGAAGCGTATGAATGAAGCTATCACAAAAGATTGAGATGAAGAAATGGAGATTTTCCTTAACTTTTGACGTAGTCGTGATTGAATTTCGGAATTCAAGGGATTTAAAGAAAATCTTCGAAATCTAAAAGATTTGATTCTTAGGCGAGTAAGGAAGTTAAGATCTCTATAATTAAATACGGTGATCTGCCTCGATTACTCTGTCTGATATTTCCACTACAATTTACGCTCTTCCGTTCCATTATTCTCACCATTCCTATACTTTCTTTCTTAGTTCATACATTCAAAAGATTGTGAAAATGCTTAATTCAGTTCTAATCCTTGATATTTTCCTAATTATTATTTCTGTCCTTCTTCTGTTCAGTCTCTCACCAGAAGAATCTGTTTACTTCTACTATTACCTTGAGGTGATTCTATTCTTAATTCTACTGTGTCTTTATATTGCTATTTGTATTAATATCCACGATTTGTAACTTCCGTGTTGTTATTGGACTTTATATTTTCTCTTATATTTTGGAGCTCTTTGCCTTTTTATTCTCCTCTCGACCTCTAGTAAAACGAGTAATGGCCAGAATTCGTAAGTATGGAGTTTCGAATGAACTTAATGTTCTAAATAAGAAAGAACATAATAGAACGATTTGATTTGTCAAACTTACCAGAATCACTGAGAATAGAACTATCAAGAATATATTTTCTTGATATGTTTAGAAGTTAATCAGAATGAAAGAGTTATGTAACACGACTCATGATGACGTTATAATATGTGAATTATCATGTTCCATTTAGAAACTCAGCATGACTTACTGTAATATAATCACGTTGATCAAGTGTCATTATATTATGCTAACTCATGCATCAGTTCCCAACACTACCTCAAAAACATTCATATTTTAAACTCGAAAGTTAACAGAATATAGAAACTAACAGTTTCTATATGATGTAAAACTGATAGCACGAAGATATTATTGATTTCAGATAAGAATAGTTATGAAAATATCTTCAGAAATATGAAGGATATTTATAATGAAAGATACGATGATATCTTGGAATCTCTAATATCGAGGGATGATGAAGAAGATTTATCCGTATGGGTTTAGATTATGAAGCAAGGTATTCGTTAAAGATTTCATCAGAAATAGAATCACTTGGATTCTTTGAAGTCAAACTTATTCTTTGTGATTTGTCCACGGCTTCTTTCATAGTTTCGCATAATCCGGTTTTCGGTACTAAATTTTCTATCGAGCGTTCCTAACACTCCATTCTTTATCATCAAACTTCTGATGGTTAAGGTCATTTACGGTTGACTACTGTTTCTGCTGCTTCATTCAGCTTTTTCAACTTCAGAGTATTGATTTGTAGACTGAGTGCTTGTCAGGATTTCAGATGAAAGATCAAAATTCTAAGAGATGAATGTTATACATTTAACTATTGATGTAGATATGTTGTAAGTTTTCAAAGTACTGATTGCTGATTCCCTGTAATTGGTATGTCAGTTCTCGTTACAAGATGTGGATGAGTACATGATGAGACTTCAATAGATAAATATAGTGATTTGTTGGAGAGATTTAAACCAAGGAGCAATGAGGTTACTGGTACGTCTGCTAGTAATATGATGGAATATAAAAGGTTCCCCAGTAACAATAAAAGAGTACACATATAAATCAAGGTTATAATAAGGTTGTTTTGAACAAAAAGTCAAAGTTGACTTGCTGGAGCTGTGACAAAATTTGCTAATTTGGAAAGGGATTGCAAAGTTATTTTGGGTAATAATAACACTAACAAATTAGCATAGCTACGTTTTAAACGTTTACTCAGTTGCCGAGAGTTTCTCAGGTGAAAAGTTATATGCATCAATCTTTTCTTCCGTAGATGAAATGCGGTTGGTTCATCCTCTTGATTGAGGTGTTTTCAAGAATTACGAAAGGTTTGGACGCAGATTGTAATCGTCAAGATACAAATGAGGTTTTTGGGTGAAATCAAGTGGCAAACTTGAAGATTTATTTAGTTTCATATGTTATAATTAATATTTTAATTCATTTTAATTCATTTTAATTGTCCAATGTTGGTAGTCCTCGATTGATAGTCCACAGTTAGCAATTCAACAATTCTTATATAATTTAATATATAATATTCTAATTAATTAATACGTATCGTGACCCGTATTCGTCTCAGACTCGATCACAACTCAAACTATATATATTATTGTAGAATCAACCGCAACCCTGTATAGAGAACTCGATCATTACTGCATATAGAGTGTCTATGGTTATTCCAAATAATATATATAGATGCGTCGATATGATATGTCAAAACCTTGTATACGTGTCCCGATATTTAAAGTGCGTAAAATAAATAACAGAAATTAAATGACGATAAATATAGTGCGTAAAGTAAATAACAGAAATTAAATGACGATAAATAAAATTGCGAGAATTAAAATTGCGATAATTAAATTGCAATAAATAAAATGTATTACGGAATTAATTAGTTAGCTAGGAACAATTAGCTAGGAATAGTTAGCGTGGATTCTTAACAAAATTTCCCATAGTTAATTTGTTTGTTTCTAACAAATTTTATTTTGTCAAATGTTTTCTTCATTATGCCACTTGTTGGATTCTGATAGATCAAAATCCAAATATGAAATTGAATGAAAAGGGTTATTCTGCGGTGAACGGATACGTATATCTGTGGGTGTAAGTAGGATAGTAAATGACTGTTGATTCAGATTCGAAGAATGTACAGTGTAACTTATTAATGTGAAATTTAAATATTCCTCTGGTATTACCTACCCGTTAAAATATTTTCACCATTAACAGTTTGTACAAAAGAATTTTAATTACAATCTTTATGAAAACATATATACATATATATTTTCTTCAGACGTAATCATGGATTTAATGAGTCAATGTGATATTAAACTCATCAGATTTACGATTAGAACTATGATACATAAATCCCTAATACATTAAAGTTTACATAACCGTCATGTAGAACGAAGATAATCGATGTAGAACGATACGTAGAACGATGATTATACTTGAGGTATAGAATGAGATGTTGAGACATGGGTTGTTGATGGTACTGGTGCTGTTGTTATTGGTACTGTTGGTGTCGGTGATGTTGCTGAGGCTGGTAAATTTTACACCATATTCTCCAAATTGATTACTCGAGCGCGAAGCTCGTTCACTTCTTCCATTATTCCGGGATGATTGTCGGTCTGGACGAGCGGATGAATAAGGTTTAGAATTTTAGATAAAATATAGTCGTGGTGAGATATTCGGGAAATGAGGGTGAAAATGGTATTTCGGACTGGTTCACCGGTAATTGCTTCAGGTTCTTTACCAAAAGGTAAATTCGGTTGGTGAAAGGGATCGCCTTCTTCGCGTTTCCATTGATTAAGTCGACTACGAACCCATCGGATGAATTGGGGATGACTTATTAGTTGATTCATTCTGGTGACGCTGATAGGTGAAACTCCATATCGGAATAGCTGTCGGAATTCGAACTGGTTGAGGGATTCATCTCGTACGATCAGATGAAGGATTTTCGATAAGAAATAGATTATAGGATATAGATTAGTACCCTGTAATACATAGTTTACATATGCATATATAATACTAAAATCCCATAAGTTACGGAGGAATTTACGGAAGCTGTCAGGCAAATGTAACGATAACATATAAGCTAAGATATGAATTTATCTATACACTGTCTATGCAATAGAGGCAGTAAGACATGTCTAGACTAAGAATGATAAGCAGATAATTACCTAAGGATGATAAGCAGATGATTTTTGACACAAAATGATAAGCAAAACTTTTGACATGCAGACACGATCGAAGTCCAGACTCACTAATGCATCCTATCGACTTATCAGTTAGACACACTAATGCAGACCTGGTTCGCTAAGACCACCGCTCTGATACCAACTAAAGCGACCCGTCCTAATCCATCGGGACGAAGTCCACATCGATTATAAACGATTCACAATAGTTGGTTACATCGCGAGGTACTTGACCTCTATATGATACATTTTACAAACATTGCATTCGTTTTTAAAAGACAGACTTTCTTTTCATTGAAAGTTGACAGTATGCATACCATTTCATAATACATCCAACTATAATTGACTTACTAATAATCTTGATGAACTCAACGACTCGAATGCAACATCTTTTGAAATATGTCATGAATGACTCCAAATAATATCTCTAATTGAGTAAATGCACATCGGAAGATTTCTTTCATACCTGAGAATAAACATGCTTTAAAGTGTCAACCAAAAGGTTGGTGAGTTCATTAGTTTATCATAAATAATCAGTTCATAATTTTAATAGACCACAAGATTACATATTTCCATTTCTCATAAACATACATCCCATGCATAGAGACAAAAATATCATTCATATGGATTGAACACCTAGTAACCGACATTCACAATATGCATATAAGAATATCCCCATCATTCCGGGATCCTCCTTCGGACATGATATAAATTTCAAAGTACTAAAGCATCCGGTACTTTGGAAGGGGCTTGTTGGGCCCGATAGATCTATCTTTAGAATTCGCGTCAATTAGGGTGTATGTTCCCTAATTCTTAGATTACCAGACTTAATAAAAAGGGGCATATTCGATTTCGATAATTCAACCATATAATGTAGTTTCGATTACTTGTGTCTATTTCGTAAAACATTTATAAAAATTGCGCATGTATTCTCAGCCCAAAAATATAAAGGGTAAAAAGGCAAATGAAACTCACGCATATAAATATTGTAAAACAGTTAATAAAGCATTTGCATATATTCTCAGCCCAAAAACGTAAAGAGTAAAAAGGGCAAATGAAACTCACCTAATGTATTTTGTAGTAAAAATACATATGAATATATTGAACAACTGAACAATGCAGGGTTGGCCTCGGATTCACGAACCTATATCAATTATATATATTAAAACATATAATTGAAATCTCAGAATTTCATTTATTAATATATTATCTATATATATTTTGTAGATATATAAGATTTATAATGAATTTTATTTTAAAAAAATATATATAAACTTTATTTTATATCTTAAATCTTATGTTGTATATATTTATTTTGTATATATAATTAAAGTGATTAATATAGTTATGTTGATATCTATATATATTTAGTTTTATATATAAATAAAAAAACACTTAATTTGTTGTATGTAGGTATTTATATATATAATGTTAATAGAATTTATATATAGAATATTAATATATATGTAAATAATATGTTTTATGTACAAAATATTTATTTGTCTAAAAATGATAGTTTTGATATTACTGATTTACTACAAATATTAATAATAACTTTACTAAAATGATAATATTAATAATAATAATGATATTGTTATTAACGATACTTTTGTTTAACAATAATACTAATTATATTAATAGTTACAAAAGTTATACTAATACTAAAATAATGGTAACTTGTATTATTTTCATATTTATAATCCTAACCATAATGATAATAATAATAATAATACAACTTATTTGTGATAATAATAATAATAATAATAATAATAACCAATTTATTTATAACACTTAATAATAATAATATTTATACTTATAAAATGATACTAATACTAATATCAATGAAAATCATAATAACTTGTGTTATCTTGTCATAAAAACACTAATAATAATAATACTAATTATAACAATAATAATAATTAGTAATAATAATAATAATAATAATAATAATAATAATAATAAAAACATTATAAATAAAATATTGAAAGACTACCTTCACTGAAAATCGGCCCAAAAAAATATATTGTCTCAACAGGGACTCGAACCCCCAACCTCTCGAATACATATCCCTTCCTTAAACCATCCAGGCTATTGCCTATTCTCTGATTTATAACCCCATAGTAATTAATATAACCCGTAATTAATTCTGAGCATGTTCATCTTCTTCCTCCTTTGAACTCAAATCAAACTCCAACTAAATCCTAACCGTGAATTACATAAATGATTTAAGACTTAATATATAACATATATACACTTATGTGTGATCAATTGTTTTGAAAAAAAAATAAAAGAAAAAAAAATCAGTCCCTGCTCGTCGCTATAATATAAAAAAAAAAATTGGTTTTCGATTTTTAACACATAATGGACTCAGATTATAACACGAAAAAGATTTGAAATCATCATTAGAAACTTTCCAAGTTATCAATTTAACTTAATACATAAAAATGAACTCGAATTTGATGATGAACAAAAGAGTTAACTTTTTAGAAACAAACTTTGACTCCAAAATTCGAAGTCGATTAAACGAATTGGAATTTGATATTTTGCAGAAAGTTTCACTAGAGGATTTATAGCACTTCTGCTTTAATAGATTTTGACAATTGATACAAAATAGCGTTTTGAATAAAAAGTGTTCCTAACAGAGGTTATCGGATTTTTTTTATTTGCGAAATTCATTGAATAAATTACACTGTATGGTTGAAGTTGGTTTATAAAGGATCCTAGAGAAATTAGAAAGATAATTAAATTATTTTGAGGGGTTATTAACATCGACAGAAGGAATCACGCCAGAAGAAAAAAATACAGAAAAAAATATAAAATAAATAAAGTGAAAATGATTTACAACTGAATTTGGATTGTATCAGAGGAAGTCTTTGATTCGTACACTTTTGGAGACATAAACAAAAAATAAAACAGATTTAGATAGAAACAGATATATAGATAGCGTAGGATTCTTTTTTTTTATATATAATTATATTTATATCAATAATTAATTAAAATAATGCTGTTAATAATAATTGATACTAATAAGGATATCTTAATAATATTATTCATAATACTTGTTATTAGTAAATATCATAATAATAATTCAGTTAATATATAAATAATAATATTAGTCATAATTTTAGTATTGATATAATAAATTACTATTATCACATAATTATGATATATTATAAATTTCTATATAAAATATTTATAAATTACTTATATTACAATATTCATTTAAATAACTACGTATAGAAGTTTTTATGTACATATATACTATAAAATATCGTAATAGCTTTCATTACAACATATAATATTTTACATGTTTATCTATAACGTCAAATACATATATTAGTTTATTGGTATGTTTAAAATTTATATATACATATTCATCTACAAATAATTGTTCGTGAATCGAAAGGTAAAGTCCAATGGATAGTTAAAGATGTGAAATCATTTTAATGTAAAACGTCAATTTACTTAACTTACTTAATCTCCATAGAATGATAATTGAGTGTTACCGTCGATTATTAAATAGATTCGAAATTTTCAAAATATGTATTTATTATACTTTATTTATTTACATAGGTATGTTTTAAATAATAATTATTATAATATCATATTTCATTTTATTTTTTCATAATTAGTTTTTAATACTAACATCATATACTATTTTAAATTATATTTCAATTATTATTTATATATTTTTATATATATACACACACACACACACATCTATTTACAAATAGTGGTTCGTGAATCGTCGGGAACAGTCGAAGGGTAATTGAATACATGAACACAAATTTCAAATTTTTGTGACTTCTACATTACAGACTTTGCTCATCATGTCGAAACCATATAAAGATCAAGTTTAAATTTGGTCGGAAATTCCCGGGTTGTCACATCGCAGGCATCTCTGGCGTTCATGTTGATGACTCTTCCATGTGCTGGCCCGCCCTCCTTCTTCTTGTTAGGACATTCATTCTTGAAGTGACCTTGTTGGCCGCATTCAAAGCACTTCTTTGGCCCATTCGAATTTATCCTCACAACTGGGGTGTTGATCTTACAATCTCTGCCGATGTGTCCAGTCCTTTTACACTTCTCACACACTACGTTGCAGTATCCAGTATGATGCTTATAGCATCTCTTGCACTGAGGAAGGCTACCTTTATAATTAGGGTTAGGGTTAGGGTTCCTCCAGTCGTTGTTTCCCTTAAAATTCTCATGCCTCTTAGCCGCGTTCTGATCAAAACCTTTACCCTTGTTTTTCTCCCACTTACGTTTCCCATTACTAGCTCCCGATTCTGATTTCATCTTCTCTAGCTCTTGGCGGGTAATTTGATTCATCAGGGTGTGCGCCATGCGCATAGCTTCCGGGACATTTGCTGGTTTCGAAGAAGTGACATTTCCCTGGATGTCTTTGGGGAATCCCCACAGATACCGTTCCATTCACACGGGCTCCTCCTCGGGGTCCTCCTCAGAATCCTCCTCGGGATCCTCCTCGCTAGTCTCATCCGATGACGAACTGTCTGAATCATCGAAGGTGGTGCAGGTACATCATGTACAGGAGAATGTGTCTGGCGGGCGGTCATGAGTCGATATCTGCCAGGTGTAATCGGTACGACACGTCCGTCATTGATGCATCTAACCCAATGTCCACACTTGTTACAGAAGGGACCGTCCCTATCTCCCCCAGGGATCACAGTACCACCAGAATGGTGTTGTGGCCCCTGGAGTCTAGGGCTGGGTGGAGCAGGAATCTCCTCGGGATCCTCGTCTCCATTTGAGATGTCCATTAGGTCAAGCGCGTGTCTACTATATTCCTGAAGATGAATCGCCAGAGTCGTCAGAGGGTAGCGGTGACGGGATCTGTGAGTCAGCAACAATAGTAGGCGAAGTAGTAGATGAATCTGAGACACTCTCTAAATCAATGATAATAGTCGGAATGTCCAACATATGAACAAGGAAAAATAACTTTTCTCATGTCCGTAAGACATATAGCAAGCACGTAATCAGGCACTACAGCATCCTAGCAGTACATAGCATGACAATCGTAATAGTATCATACAATTAAAAGCATATAGTAGCATGCAGTAGCGAGAATAAGCAATGGCATACAGCAACAACAACAACAACAACAGACCCAATCCCACATGAGTGAGGTATGGGGGAGGTGAAACGCAGACAATCCTTCCTCTATCCTAGAATAAAGAGAAATCATTTCTTCACCCCGAGTGAAACACTCACAAGAGTAAGGAAAGTCCTCCCTCTCTGTATTCGCCGGATAAAGAGATTGCTTCCAAGAGGACCTCCGGCCCAAAAAGTAGGAGAAAAAATACAACACACATAAAAAAGAATAGATTTAAATGAAGTAAATAATTTAAATAAAATGAAATTAATAGATAATACAAATAATATAATAAATACTTACATGATTAAAAGTAATAAAAAAGAGACGCCATGAAAATGGTAGAATCAAATTTCAATGGGTTTTAATCAAGCCTGGAGTTCAATTTAGCCCCTAAGCGGCAGTCAAGTCGCCAATAAATCGACGCTTGATGTTGCCTCCTTTAAATAGGGCCGTATATACATACATACATACATACATACATACATACATATATACATACATACATACATACATACATACATACATACATACATACATACATACATACACAAATTCACGCACACATACATACATACCCACTAGCATACCTACATTCATAACCAGTAAGTGGCAGTAAAAGTAAGCAGTAGCATGCAACAGTTCCACAGAAACAAGTAAACAAGCAAGTTGTATATTAGTCCTATTAGTGAATCCTACTTGACTCGGTCAAGACGCACTAATGCAACCTAATTCCCTATAACCAACGCTCTGATACCAAATGTGACGCCCCGTACAAAATCAACGTGTACGGATCATCAACCACAGGTCCATTACACGGTACAATACTATATGATGTTTTAAAACAAGTTTGCATTCATGAAAAGATAGCATTTTACAAAAGATAGCGTGCTTCTACGAATAGAAAGCATTAGTATAAGTACGTGACACAAAGGTCATTACAAAGCCATTGCTCAAATGTAACATAAGTTGTGAATGCAAAATAAAAGTTCCATGATTGAGACATCACTAAACAATGCAGTGGAAGTCTAACACAACAAGTCTAACAACGAGTCTAATACAGCGGAGGCAACAAACGTCTAAGCACCTGAGAAATAACATGCTTTAAAATGTCATCACGAATGTTGGTGAGCTATAGTTTTATTGTAATCAACAATGTAATGTAGACCACGAGATTTTGTATTCAAAACAGTATGAAAAGTGTATGCTTAACCGTGGGCACTTGGTAACTAACTTAACGTAAAATAATATATCACCCCCTAAAAGTACACCTGGCAAGTGCGTTAAAACAGACGAAGTATTAAACGCCCATTAAATGCTAGCGCGACTAGCCCGAGTGGGGATGTCAAACCCTATGGATCCATATCTAAGATTCGCGTCTACCGGTTCATAAACCAATAGTTAAACGTTACAGAGCTAAGGGAAAAATTTGTGCCGTTATATCACCCACACATATATAAAGTTTAAGTACTCATGTCTAGTATGTAAAACATAAAAAGCGCATGTATTCTCAGTCCCAAAAATAGTTCAAGTAAAAAGGGAGCTATAACTCACAGTGAATGTGCGGTAAAAGGCGATACGAGATAAGTAAGCAAGTAGTAGGTCGGTCCGAAAGGTCCTCAACCTAAGTCAAAGGTTACTAAGTCAGTAAATCATCCCAAAAGGTTTAAAAGTAAATAAGTTAAGTCTTAAGTGTCATCATCATCATCATCATACGTAAAAAGTAAAGTAAGTTTTCAACAAGAATAGAGATCGAAACAAAGGGCTGACTTCGTTCAGCTACTACAACCTCTATACAAACTAGCGCAGTCAGTGGCCAAGGCTCCGTATGTGAGTCCTTTTACCGCTGTCCAATTTTCAGATCCTAACTCGATGTCGTTTGACCGTGGCGACGGTTCAAGCGCGAGTAGGTCAGAATTTTTCAGCACGTCGTTACAAAGGCGTAGTGAATTTCGGGAGGCTATAAATCCTAAACCGTATATCGGATTTAGGCGAATCTTAAATGAAAAGTCATCTACTCGAACCGAACTATCTGGAAATCAACTTTTCCAGAAGCCCAGGAGTCCGATTAGACCATGAAAAACAGTAAACAAGTGCTCCGGTGGGTTTCTTGGTGTTTGATGCTCATCACGGTTCTCATCCTTGATGCGTATAAGCCTCAAGTGTACAACTCTTGATGTTTTAGCATCACTTTAACCAAGGTTTAACCATCAATACACAAAGTCAAGACTAAGAAATAAAATACAACTCATCTACGAGTTTGAGCAAGATGATGAACCAAAGTTTCATCAAATACTTAGTTTCGACACAAGTACAAGTTTTATTAAGCTATAAACTTTGATTTAATCTAAATAAGCAAGACCTTTAGTTATAGAACTTAGATCTTAGCTAAGTATTAAATACCTTAGACTAAAAAGTCTAGATCTCATGTTCTTGGTAAAACCCTAAGTCATAGCACTTAGATTTTCAACTTTTACACAACCATAAGTAATGAAACTTAGATTTTGTAAAGTAAAATGAACATAAGCTAATGAGATTTTGTTTAAAAAAAGTTGAAGACCATAAGTTACACAACTTAGATCAAACACAAAAATGAAACCCTAAGCTAGAGAGCTTGGATTGCTAACAACACTTATGAGATTTCAAGCTAGTAAGCTTGTATCTTTTGTTTAATGAAAACACAAGTCACAAATCTAAATTACAAAAAATTTAAGAAGATCATAAGTTAGTAAACTTTGATCTTAACTAACTTTTTGTAGAAATCTCAAGCTAGTAAGCTTGTATTTCTAATGATCTTGAAGATCCATAAAGTAAAAAGTTGGATCTACAAGTTACATGAAGATCAGAAACATGAGTTTTGATCTTTTAACACAATTAAAGAGATCTTAAGTTAATAAACTTAGATCTAACAAGATAATGAAGATTCAAAGCTAAAAGCTTGAATCCTTCATGTTCTTGAAGACTTTTCAAAACAGAGTTTGAATCTTACAAGAGTTATGAAGATTCAAGTTACAAAACTTGAATCCTTGATTATGATGATGATGATTCACGAAAATAAGGAAAGAAAAGAAGAAAAGAAAATCAAGAACACTTACAAGTTCTTCAAAACTTTAGAGAGAAGTTTGAGTGAGAAGTAACTAGAGAGAAAAGTGTGTGTGTGTGTGTGTGTTTGAGAAAATGAAGTGAAATTTTAGATGTATGTACTATTGGTATATACACTCCAATGATCAGCTCTTAGTAGCCCATGTAAGTCACCTAATACATGTGGGAACCATCATTTGGCAACTAGCATGAAATATCTCATAAAATTACAAAAATATGAGTAATCATTCATGACTTATTTACATGAAAACAAAATTACATATCCTTTATATCTAATCCATATAACAACGACCAAAAACACCTAAAAACACTTTCATTCTTCAATTTTCTTCATCTAATTGATCTCTCTCAAGTTCTAACTTCAAGTTCTAAGTGTTCTTCATAAATTCTACAAGTTCTAGTTACATAAAATAAAGAATACTTTCAAGTTTGCTAGCTCACTTCCAATCTTGTAAGGTGATCATCCAACCTCAAGAAATCTTTTTTTCTTACAGTAGGTTATCATTCTAATACAAGGTAATAATCATATTCAAACTTTGGTTCAATTTCTATAACTATAACAATCTTATTTCAAGTGATGATCTTACTTGAACTTGTTTTCGTGTCATGATTTTGCTTCAAGAACTTCGAGCCATCCAAGGATCCGTTGAAGCTAGATCCATTTTTCTCTTTTCCAGTAGGTTTATCCAAGGAACTTAAGGTAGTAATGATGTTCATAACATCATTCGATTCATACATAAAAAGCTATCATATTCGAAGTGGTAAACTAGTAATCACTAGAACATAGTTTAGTTAATTCTAAACTTGTTCGCAAATAAAGTTAATCCTTCTAACTACACTTTTAAAATAAACTATACACATGATCTATATCTATATGGTATGCTAACTTAATGATTTAAAACCCGGAAACACGATAAACGCCATAAAACCGGATTTACGCCGTCGTATTTACAACCGGGGGCTGTTTTGGTTTGGATAATTAAAAACTATGAAAAACTTTGATTTAAAAGCTATACTTCTGGGAAAATGATTTTTCTTATGAACATGAAACCATATCCAAAAATCATGGTTAAACTCAAAGTGAAAGTATGTTTTTCAAAACAGTCATCAAGATGTCGTTCTTTCGACGGAAATGACTACCTCTTTCAAAAATGACTTGTAACTTGTATTTCTGACTATAAACCTATACCTTTTCTGTTTAGTTTCATAAAGTCAAGTTCAATATAAAACCGTGGCCGCTTAAATCACTCAAAACGGATTAGAAACGAAGAAATGGCGAGCAAAACAATATTGGTAAAAACTACTCATTTTAGCTACGTAAAAATTGGTAACAAATCTATTCCAACCATAACTTAATCAACTTGTATTGTATATTATGTAATCTTGAGATACCATAGACACGTATACAATGTTTCGACCTATCATGTCGACACACCTATATATATTTCGGAACAACCATAGACACTCTATATGTGAATGTTGGAGTTAGCTATACAGGGTTAAGCTTGATTCCAAAATATATATAGTTTGAGTTGTGATCAATACTGAGATATGTATACACTGGGTCGTGGATTGATTCAAGATAATATATATCGATTTATTTCTGTACATCTAACTGTGGACAACTAGTTGTAGGTTACTAACGAGGACAGCTGACTTAATAAACTTAAAACATCAAAATGTATTAAAAGTGTTGTAAATATATTTTGAACATACTTTGATATATATGTACATATTTGTTATAGGTTCGTGAATCAATCAGTGGCAAAGTCTTACTTCCCGACGAAGTAAAAATCTGTGAAAGTGAGTTATAGTCCCACTTTTAAAATCTAATATTTTTGGGATGAGAATACATGCAGGTTTTATAAATGATTTACAAAATAGACACAAGTACGTGAAACTACATTCTATGGTAGAATTATCGAAATCAAATATGCCCCTTTTTATTAAGTCTGGTAATCTAAGAATTAGAGAACAGACACCCTAATTGACGCGAATCCTAAAGATAGATCTATTGGGCCTAACAAACCCCATCCAAAGTACCGGATGCTTTAGTACTTCAAAATTTATATCATATCCGAAGGGTGTCCCGGAATGATGGGGATATTCTTATATATGCATCTTGTAAATGTCGGTTACCAGGTGTTCACCATATGAATGATTTTTATCTCTATGTATGGGATGTATATTGAAATATGAAATCTTGTGGTCTATTGTTACGATTTGATATATATAGGTTAAACCTATAACTCACCAACATTTTTGTTGACGTTTAAAGCATGTTTATTCTCAGGTGAATATTAAGAGCTTCCACTGTTGCATACTAAAATAAGAAAAAGATTTGGAGTCCATGTTTGTATGATATTATGTAAAAACTGCATTCAAGAAACATATGTCGATGTAATATATTTCTATTGTAAACCATTATGTAATGGTCGTGTGTAAACATTATATTTTAGATTATCATTATTTGATAATCTACGTAATGCTTTTGAAACCTTTATTGATAAAATAAAGGTTATGGTTGTTTTAAAAATGAATGCAGTCTTTGAAAAACGTATCATATAGAGGTCAAAACCTCGCAACGAAATCAATTAATATGGAACGTTTATAATCAATATGAACGGAACATTTCAGTTGGTATCAGAGCGTTGGTCTTAGAGAACCAAAATTTTGTATTAGTGTGTCTTATCGAGTTTGTTAGGATGCATTAGTGAGTCTGGACTTTGACCGTGTTTACTTGAAAAATGATTGCTTAACAAATTTTGTTGGAAACTATATATTTTTAACATGTGAATATTATGTGATATATTAATCTCTTAACGCGTTTGATATTATGTGATAGATGTCTACCTCTAGAACAAGTCCCATTGACTCACCTAATAATAATGAAGAGTCAAATGTAAATTGGAATGATTCGTGAACTGATTTGATGGAATTCAATGAGTTCATAAAACATGTCAATAACTTTAACATAGTTACAAAACCAACTTATAATTGTTAAGAAAGCGGAAGCAAGATTATCAATGAAACAAGTTTATATGATTAACCATTTATAATGAATTCCATATAGTCATCAAGCCATGAATGTATGCTTACATAAAATAGCAAGGAAGTAAGATTATACCTCCTATATGAAGAGTTAAGAGCTGAATTTGGACAGCAGCTATCTCCAAGGGTTGATGATGAATGGAGCTTCAAAACAATGAAGCCTCAAGAGATAATACCCCAAACCTTACACCAACACCTAATACTATAGTTAGGATTTATGAACACTTGAAGATAAGCTTTCAAACTCACTCAAATAACCCTCTCTTTTGCTGAATGTTTCGGCCAGAAAACTGCACAAGGAAGAGAGAGTGTTTTCTAATTGCTTGTGTAGTTTGAATGCATGTAAGTGTGTTAATACTTGAGTCAAAACATTGGTAAAAATGTTGAGCATGCACATAAGGAGTTGTGTCTTCTTGGAGTACCAAATAAGCATGGGTCTCACCCATTTTTTATGCCAAAACCGCCACCCCTATGGGGATATACAAAATGCAGTTTTTTATTTATTTATGAAACATGTTTATTTGTTAAGATACTTTCATTTTACAAACCATTTTATAAAATATAACACAAATTAATTATTTAAAACCTATAAATAATTATATCCTCATCTTATAAATTATCCAAATAATTCATCTCAAGTAATAATGTTTTAGAAAACTGATTTTCTAAATTTCAAGTGTCGCGTATTTATTTAACGATCCAACCGTTAAGATTAAATAATTGTAAAGTGTTGGTAAGCTTGTTATTGGGTATGACCCGACTTAGATCATAACACATTAGCCACATTAATTTAATATGTCTCTCGGGCATACGAAATACCTTCAATCTCCCACTTGCACGAGAAACATAAGAAATTAATGCAAGTGATGGATACCACCTAATGACCGTCCATCACCCCCAATATGTTATGATTTTGTGCCATTCAATAACATCATCCTTTCGAGTTCCCATCTCGAATATGAATAGGTAAACCTTTCATTATATCCTTTCGTCCTAGATGTCATGTTAAATCCAAGAGATACAGAGTGATCACTCTCTTTTAGATTTAACTTTATTAGGCCTTAGACATCTGACTCTCAATGAATAAGAGGGACAAATTCCTTCTTGATTACATACGTTCTAAATATACACCTTGCATTATACCTGAGCTCTTCCTTATGAACTACCATATTTCAGAATAGCGAAGGAAAGAATCAAGGCACAATACTTGGTAAATATTTGAACCCAATATGTATCTTAGGTCAGAGGATACAATGATATTCGCCTTTAATCAAGACTACATGTGATCAACCACAAAGGCTCCATTTAGTAAATCTTGATGGCGGGTCTTCCAATATTTGCATCCCACAAATATCTATGAACCTTGGTTGCAACCTTGCCCCACATTCATCCCGTGAATGTATACCAATCCAAGTTCATAATAGTCTAAACCTCACACATGCTCCCACAAATGTGATCGACTACGAAATTTAGAATAATTACTTATTCATGGATAAAATATGCAAAATAGGAACCTGACTCATGATTAATGAGTTAACTCCATAATTATATTAATGAGTTTGAACAAATTTCATTCCGTTACAATACTTAAAACAGATCATGACCAATCACTAGAATATCGAAGCCCTAATGCACAAACATGTCCATTATGTTTTGATCCATGTAAGAGCTTCGTGAGAGGATCCGCTATATTAAGATCTGTGTGAACTTTGCGAATACATATCTTTCCCTTTCAACTTCATCCCTTATGTAGTTGAATCTCCGCTCAATGTGACAGGTCTTTTGGTGAGCACGAGGTTCTTTGATTTGAGCAATCGCACCTTCGTTGTCACAAAAGATCTCAAGAGGGTCCTGAATGGAAGGGACTACTCCTAAGTCGTCGATGAATTTCTTCATCCATGCAGCTTCCTGAGCTGCCAATGAGGTGGCGATGTACTCCGACTCTGTAGTGGATAAAGCAACAACATCCTGTTTTGAACTCTTCCAAGAGACCGCACCTCCATTTAACGTGAAGACATAACCGGACTGTGACCGAGAATCATCTCGATCAGTTTGGAAACTCGCGTCCACGTAACCTTTTACGGCGAGTTCCTCATCACCAGACCCATATATTAGAAACATATCCTTAGTCCTCCTAAGGTATTTCAATATACTTTTAACCGTAATCCAATGACTGTTTCCTGGGTTATTCTGGTATCTACTTGTCAAGCTAAGAGCGCATGACACATCCGGTCTAGTGCATATCATTGCATACATGATTGACCCAATGGCAGATGCATATGGGACTTTCTTCATTCTCTCCTGTTCATCTTTCGTGGTGGGGCACTGAGATTAACTGAGAAGTGTTCCCTTTTGAATAGGTACCAAACCTTTCTTAGAGTTCTCCATCTTGAACCTTTTCAAGATTTTTTCAATGTATGCACTTTGATTCAAACCTATCAGTTTCTTGGATCTATCCCTGTAGATCCCAATCCCCAAAACGTATTGTGCTTCTCCAAGATCCTTAATGGAGAAGCATTTACTTAACCAAGTTTTAACACCTTGCATAGCCGGAATATCATTTCCAAATAACAATATATCATCCACATATAGTACAAGGAACATGATTGTGCTCCCACTAGCTTTCTTGTATACACAAGCTTCATCACCATTTTTAATGAAGCCAAATTTCTTGGCCTCCTCATTAAAATGATTATTCCACATTCTAGATGCTTGTTTCAATCCGTAGATTGACTTCTTTAACTTGCATACCTTTTTAGGATATTTCAGATCAACAAAACCTTCAGGCTGAACCATATAGACATCTTCCTAAAGATGTCCATTTAGGAAAGCGGTCTTGAAATCTATTTGCCATATTTCATAATCATAATGAGCAGCAATGGCAAGTAATATCCTAATAGACTTTAGCATTGCCACAGGCGAAAAAGTTTCATCATAGTCAACCCCTTGAGTTTGAGTGAAACCTTTTGCTAAAAGTCTAGCTTTATATGTATCCAAGTTTCCATGTATGTCGGTTTTCATTTTGAAAAGCCGTTTACAATTAACTAGCCTTGAGCCAGTAGGTTGTTCAACAAGTTCCCAAACTTAGTTGTCATACATGGATTGCATCTCAGCGTTCATGGCTTCCTGCCATTTATCCTTATCAATCCTTAATAAAGCATCTTGGTAGTTTGTTGGTTCATCTAAATCAACCACATAGCAACCATCCATGAGAAACCCATATCTCTCAGGAGGATTACTAATCCTACCAGATCTGTGAACGTCTTGTGTATTTTGATCATCCATTTGATCACTCTCAACATTTTCATGTTGAGTGCTAGTGTCAACCAATTGTGTATCATCTACTTGATCTTGAATCTCTTCAAGACTTTTTTTCCTTTCACTTTCGCCTTCCATTAAGAACTTAGTTTCAAGGAATTCCGCCTTCCGAGCAACAAATACATTCTACTCGGATGGATCATAGAAATAATATCCCATATCATCCTTGGGATATCCTATGAAGATACACTTCGTGGATCGAGCATTCAACTTATTAGGGACGTAACGCTTAGGATAAGCTTCACATCCCCATACCTTTAAGTATGATAGAGATGGAGGTTTTCCAAACCACATCTCATGAGGAGTTCATTCCACTTTCTTGGTTGGGGCCATATTTAGAATACGAGCTACGGAGCATAGACAATAACCCCAGAATGATAGAGGTAACGAGCTTTTAGCCATCATAGATCAAACCATATCCATTAGGGTTCGGTTCCTCCTTTCGAAAACCCCATTAAGTTGGGGTGTTCCTGGTGGAGTAAGTTGTGAGATAATCCCACAACTCCTAAGATGATCTTGGAAAGCATCGCTTAGGTATTCACCTCCTCTATCGGTACAAAGTACCTTGATTGTCTTGTTGAGTTGATTTTGTACTTCGTTTTGATATTCTTTGAATGCTTCAAAAGTTTCATCCTTATGTCTTAATAAGTAGACATATCCGAAACGACTAAAGTCATCAATGAAAGTAACAAAGTATCTTTCACCATTCCTAGTCATGGGTTTAAAGGGTCCACATACATCAGAATATATTAATCCCAATAAATCTTTAGCCCTTTCATAGGTCCCTTTGAAAGGTGATTTAGTCATTTTGCCTTGTAAACAAGATTCACATACATCAAACGAGTCCATCTCATTTGATTTCAAAAGTCCATTCTTTTGAAGTGTACGCATTCGGTTCTTGTTTATGTGACCAAGGCGACAATGCCATAAGTAGGAATCACTCAAATCCCTTTTGAGTTTCTTGGTGCTAGTATGGTATATTGAGCTACTAGATGATGTATCATCATGAACCAATTCATAAATTCCATTTGAAGGCGAAGCCTTAAAATAGAATACATTATCTAAATAAATGTGGATATCATCATTAACAAAATTAAGATAAAAACCACATTGTATTAAACGGGAAACTGAAATAATGTTTCGACATAAATCCGGTGCATACAAAACATTATTCAAAATAAGTTCCAAACCACTTGGAAGCTTTAATACAAAGTCTCCTTGAGCCTTCACTTGCACTTTGGCTCCATTACCCATAAAGAGACTTGATGTTCCCACTTGCTTGCTACTTCTTTTGAACCCCTGCAAAGAATTGCAAATGTGAGTTCCACATCCAGTGTCTAATATCCATGTATTAGAAGAAGTAATACTAAGCTCTATATATACCATATATATATTACCTGAGGTTGCCCCGCATCCCTCTTTTCCTTCAACTCCTTAAGGTAGACCGGGCAGTTGCGTTTTCAGTGACCCATTTCACCGCAATCGAAGCACGGGTCTTCCTTGGGGTTTACTTGTCCGGCAACCTTTTGCTTCTTGTTCTTGTTTTTGGTTGTGGTAACCATCCTCCCCTTTCCCTTGCCCTGATGGGCGGGTCCTTTCCTCTTAGCTGCCTTTGGCTTAGAGGTGTTATTACCTTTGGACCCACCATCATTGATCACTAGCACGGGTGAAGCCCTCTTACCCATGCTAGTTTCCGCCGTCCTAAGCATGCCATGAAGTTCGCCAATGGTCTTATCCATCCCATTCATATTGTAATTAATTACAAATTGGTCAAACCTCTTTGACAAGGAGTTTAGGATAAGATCTGTGGCTAGCTCATTAGATATGTTGAGATTAAGACGGTTTGCGCGATCAATGAGGCTTTTCATCTTAAGGACATAAGATGAAACGGATTGGGAGTCGTCCATACGACATGCATGAAGCGCTCGAACGGTCTCGAAGCGCTCGACACGTGCTTGTTGAAGGAACATCTCCTTCAATTGCGTGATCATGTCGTATGCAGTATGATGCTCGAAATCCTTTTAGAGTTCGGGTATCATAGTCCCAAGCATTAGGCAGGTGACTTGCACTGAATCGGCGCAATACTTATCCCAATAAGCCATGCCTTCCGTATCATCCTCGTCGGGTTGATCGGGAATGGGGTCTTCCAACACATACGCTTTATCCTCGAGTTTGAGGACAATCCTAATATTGCGAAACCAATCCATAAATTCGTATGGTTGAGTTTGTCTTTCTCGAGGAGAGACCTTAACGATAGGTTGTTTAAGTTAATAGGTGCGTTTTGCATGTTGTTGTTATTGACGGCCATCTACAAAATTTAACAAAGTTCATTTAAGTATCGATTTTAAATTTAATAAACAATACCCTTTTAAATTTTAATTGACTTATTAAATATTAGAATCCAACGGTAAATCACATTTCGGTTAGGTGACTTTTATCCCGTTATTTGATTTAGCTAGGTAGTCATTTATATGACAATTGCAATCCTTTTGCAACTTCTAAATTATGGGATCATGCAATCCTTTTGCATGGCATATTTTATCCCATCAACGCCTATTTGTTTCTCATGCTTCGGTGACCCTAAGTTCATGATTCCCAAATCAAGTCGTCCTACTTGTGAAAACGTGTAAATTTAGCATACAAGTGGTTAGGTGACCTTTATCCCACAAGTGTGCGAAATTCACCTTAATCATATTAGTTTGTTCATGATGGTTAGGTGACCTTTATCCCATCATGAATTCCCTAATATGTCTAAGTGTCACACAAAAGGATGGCGTTTAACTTGTTTACCTTGTAAATATAGGGATTTTAAGTTTTCATTATTTCTAGTTTAAGAAAACTTTATGCCATACACCAACATGCATTTAGTGTATGGTTTATTTGAAATCCATTTTCATTTCATGTAATTTTAGCCAATTACATGATATAAACCATTTTATATATATATATATATATATATATATATATATATATATATATATATATATATATATATATATATATATATATATATATATATATATATATATATATATATATATATATATATATATATATGATCCTTATCATGTTCTTATTGTCCTTTTAGCCATTTCAATTTAACCGATTGAATTGTGGTTTGGTAAATTTCAAGTTGTTAATAATTTAACCAATTAAATTTTAGTTTTGCTTGTTGTTAACTTGTGTGATAACTTGTTGTAGTAACATACATAATCCATAATCATACAAGAAATTAAAACAACCACGCATGCAAAACAAATGTTCACAATCAAGCCTTTTGGTAGATATTTTGTTTAGCCGAAAACAAAATGCCACCGGTCAATGGGTAAAACACAAAGTAAGAGGTTTTAACCTCCCACTTAACCTTGCATCCACATGCTTCTTGTGTTCTTCCTTGTGATCTTCATGCATCTTCATGTTGTTACAAAATATATCCTAATACATTTTGTCTAGAAAATGAAAATACAACCTAATCTACTTTACATACCAAATATAAAATAAATTACATAACCAAATGAATGAATATTATAACCAAATGAATAAATTAATTATTACATACCAAATGAATAATACAAATCATTCAAACACACATGCATTCAAACATAAGGTCAAGGCTTTGATTGTGAACTACAACATATGAACAAAATGACCAATTTGCAAGTTCCAAACCCTCTTGGAACCTCCAAGAATTCGTCCAACCTTACAAACCCACCCAAACCCGAACATTTTTACATTCCATATTCATGCATGTGCATGGAATGCAAATATAGTGGGTTTAAAGACCATAAAAGAAGCATAATCCATAGACTTCGGCTCTGATACCATTGATGGAATTCAATGAGTTCATAAAAGATGTCAATAACTTTAACATAGTTACAAAACCAACTTGTAATTGTTAAGAAAGTGGAAGCAAGATTATCAATGAAACAAGTTTATATGATTAACCATTTATAATGAATTCCATATAGTCATCAAGCCATGAATGTATGCTTACATAAAGTAGCAAGGAAGTAAGATTATACCTCCTATATGAAGAGTTAAGAGCTGAATTTGGACAGCAGCTATCTCCAAGGGTTGATGATGAATGGAGCTTCAAAGCAATGAAACCTCAAGAGATAATACCCCAAACCTTACACCAACACCTAATACTATAGTTAGGATTTATGAACACTTGAAGATAAGCTTTCAAACTCACTCAAATGACCCTCTCTTTTGCTGAATGTTTCGGCCAGAAAACTGCACAAGGAAGAGAGAGTGTTTTCTAATTGCTTGTGTAGTTTGAATGCATGTAAGTGTGTTAATACTTGAGTCAAAACATTGGTAAAAATGTTGAGCATGCACATAAGGAGTTGTGTCTTCTTGGAGTACCAAATAAGCATGGGTCTCACCCATTTTTTATGCCAAAATCGCCACCCCTATGGGGATATACAAAATGCAGTTTTTTTATTTATTTATGAAACATGTTTATTTGTTAAGATACTTTCATTTTACAAACTATTTTATAAAATATAACACAACTTAATTATTTAAAACCTATAAATAATTATATCCTCATCTTATAAATTATCTAAATAATTCATCTCAAGTAATAATGTTTTAGAAAACCGATTTTCTAAATTTCAAGTGTCGCGTATTTATTTAACGATCCAACCGTTAAGATTAAATACTTGTAAAGTGTTGGTAAGCTTGTTATTGGGTATGACCCGACTTGGATCAAAACACATTAGCTACATTAATTTAATATGTCTCTCGGGCATACGAAATACCTTCATGATTCACAAGTTCCCGAAGAGGAACCGGAAGAAGAGTCGGAACCGGAAGAAGAGTCGGAACCGGAAGAAGAAATAGAACCAGTGGGGGAAATAATAAAACGGTTAAGTAGAAGAAAATCCTCAACCAACCGACCAAAGTTAATTATGGTCAATGGTGTTTCCGCCAAGGAAGCAAAGTATTGGGAGGATTACCAATTCTCCGATGAATCGAATCCCGACAAGGATTTCGATGATGTTATAGAAATTACCCCAACACAATTTAATAAGGCAAAAGAGAACAATAAGGGAAAGGGCATAAAAATAGAGAAATTTGATTCCAAACCCGATGAACTTTATATGTATCGTCAACACCAGTATTTCTTAAGTTGTGACAATAACCCGGGAACCTCTAAACCACCAGGTTTTTCTAAACCAATGTGGAAAATGACGGCTCGTATTAGGGGAACATCATATATCCCTAGAAACTTGGCAAAACGAACCAAAACTGAAGAAGAAGAAACGAGCGAGTCGAAATAAGATAGTTGTATTCGTGTGGTGTAATATATGTAATATAGTGTGCTTATGCTTTATGATATATGTAAAAATTGCTTGTATTAATAAGTATTTTTTTTATGAATCTAACTCTTGTCTATTTTACAGTATAAAAACACAAAATAGATAGACAACCCAATATTTTAAGAGACCTACCCGGAGACATGATTGATGAAATCTTGTCTAGAGTCGGTCAGAATTCCTCGGCACAACTATTTAAGGCGAGATCAGTTTGTAAGACATTCGAAGAACGTTCCAAGAATGCCTTGGTTTATAAAAGGCTTTCGTTCGAAAGATGGGGGATATCACATTGGAAAATCCATAAGTTACGATGTGTTTACTTTGACGCATATATTGCGGGGAACCCAAATGCTATTTTACGCAACGGGTTAAGAAATTATTTTGACTCAATATATCCGAATATAGGACTTCGTGATTTAGAAAAAGTGGCTAACATACAACATAAAGAAGCATGTTATGCTTACGGGTTAGTAATGTTCGCTTCTCACCAAAGTGAGAACAAGAACATCGGGCTACAACTATTAAACAAAACGTTCCCACAAGTGACGGAGTCAGTAATTGGGGTAAGAAATGAGGTTTTTAGGTTATTACGAGACTGTTGGTCATTACGTAACCTTCATCCTTTTGACGACGTTACAACATATTGTCTTACTATCGGTCACAACGGTTATGTTCCACAAAACCAAGGATGGGAAGTGGTATTAGTAAAACCAGAATGCATGACTTGTTTCTGGATGTATGAATTACGTGTATTTATTTCCTTTGCTGAACGCCTTATTTATTAACTAGAATTATCTTCGCAACTACTTTGTATCAAAGTTTTATGTGCTATATTTCATGCTATATGTAAAATAGCGGTATTGTAAGTTTGCAAGTTATTGTATAAAGGCTTGAATATGATATATATATATATATATATATTTTTTTGTGATTAGTTTTTCATATAGAATTGTAGTAGTTGAAATGGTATGTTAGCTACTAAGTATGAACTTAACGGGTAGGTACTACCCGAATTAAAGAGTATAAAATGCTAATATAAAGAAAGAGCTTTTATAAATAAGTTCATATTACGCTACGAAATACTATTGACTACTCTTGACATTCTATATGATTAACTCGTTTCATTTGACTATTTTGAAGGAAATGGCACCGACTATTCGACACACCTTGAATATGAGCGAAGAGGAATTTCGTGCCTTTCTTGCTTCAAACATAGCTGCAGTACAGGCTGCGCTACATACCAACAATAACCTTGGATCTAGCAGTACATGAAATCGTGTAGGATGCACCTACAAAGAATTCACTGCCTGCAAACCTTTGGAATTTGATGGAACTGAAGGACCGATCGGATTGAAATGGTGGATCGAGAAGGTCGAATCGGTGTTTTCCATAAGTAAGTGTACTGAAGAGGACAAAGTGAAGTACGCTACACATACCTTCACAGGTTCTGTGTTAACATGGTGGAATACCTATCTAGAGCAAGTGGGACAAGACAAAACTTAGAGGGTTACGAACCCGTGGTCAACATTCAAGCACTTGATGAACGAGAAGTACCATCCCAGAACCGAGGTCAATAAGCTCAAGACAAAACTTAGAGGGTTACGAACCCAAGGATTTGATATTACCACGTACGAAAGACGATTCACAGAATTATGCCTATTGTGTCCGGGAGAGTTCGAAGATGAGGAAGAGAAGATCGACGCGTTTGTGAAAGGATTACCGGAAAGAATCCAAGAAGATATAAGTTCACACGAGCCCGCCTCCATACAACAGGCATGTAGAATGGCTCACAAACTAGTGAACCAGATTGA
The DNA here is from genome assembly GCF_046630445.1 of Rutidosis leptorrhynchoides. Lineage (NCBI taxonomy): Eukaryota > Viridiplantae > Streptophyta > Magnoliopsida > Asterales > Asteraceae > Rutidosis > Rutidosis leptorrhynchoides. Next base: position 332,378,653 of record NC_092337.1, read on the forward strand.
AGAAAGAATTAAAGAACAAACTGCTGAAGAGGCCAATGTGAAGCAAGTCAAAAGAAAGTGGGAGGAAAATGGTGATAAGAATCACCAATACAACAACAATAGCAATTACAACAATAATCGTAACAACTATCCCAATAATCGCAACATCAGTCGCAACTACAACAAACGGCCCAACAACAACAACAACAACAACAACAGCAGCAACTACAACAATCATCCCAACAACAATAATAATCGCAACAACAACAACAATCAGAAGCAGCTATGCCAAAGGTGTGAAAAGTATCACTCGGGGTTCTGCACCAAATTTTGCAACAAGTGTAAAAGAAATCGTCATAGCGGCGAAGTGTGAGGTCTACGGACCAGGAGTTAACAGAACGAAAGGAACAAATGGTGTCGGAACGAGTAATGGCGGAGCAAGTAGTGTCGTAGCAAGTTATGCCAATGTAGTTTTTTATAAATGTGGAAAACCGAGCCACATTATTAGAAATTGCCCGAACCAGGAGAACACGAATGGACAAGGTCGCGGAAGAGTTTTCAATATTAATGCGTCAGAGGCACAGGAAGACCCGGAGCTTGTTACGGGTACGTTTCTTATTGACAATAAATCTGCTTACGTTTTATTTGATTCGGGTGTGGATAGAAGCTATATGAGTAGAGATTTTTGTGCTAAATTAAGTTATCCATTGACACCTTTGGATAGTAAATTTTTACTCGAATTAGCAAATGGTAAATTAATTTCAGCAGATAATATATGTCGGAATCGAGAAATTAAACTGTTTAGCAAAACATTTAAGATTGACTTGATACCAGTAGAGTTAGGGAGTTTTGATGTGATAATCGGTATGGACTGGTTGAAAGAAGTGAAAGCAGAGATCGTTTGTTACAAAAATGCAATTCGCATTATACGAGAAAAAGGAAAACCCTTAATGGTGTACGGAGAAAAGGGCAACACGAAGCTACATCTTATTAGTAATTTGAAGGCATAAAAACTAATAAGAAAAGGTTGCTAATATATTCTAGCACATGTCGAGAAAGTACAAACTGAAGAAAAGAGCATCAATGATGTTCCCGTCGCAAAAGAATTTCTCGATGTATTTCCTAAAGAATTACCGGGATTACCCCCACATCGATCCGTTGAATTTCAAATAGATCTTGTACCAGGAGCTGCACCAATAGCTCGTGCTCCTTACAGACTCGCACCCAGCGAGATGAAAGAACTGCAAAGCCAATTACAAGAACTTTTAGAGCATGGTTTCATTCGACCAAGCACATCACCGTGGGGAGCTCCTGTTTTGTTTGTCAAGAAGAAAGATGGTACATTCAGGTTGTGTATCGACTACCGAGAGTTGAACAAACTTACCATCAAGAACCGCTACCCACTACCGAGAATCGACGACTTATTTGATCAACTACAAGGCTCGTCTGTTTATTCAAAGATTGACTTACGTTCCGGGTATCATCAAATGCGGGTGAAAGAAGATGATATTCCAAAGACTGCTTTCAAAACACGTTACGGTCATTACGAGTTTATGGTCATGCCGTTTGGTTTAACTAATGCACCAGCTGTGTTCACAGACCTTATGAACCGAGTGTGTGGACCATACCTTGACAAGTTTGTCATTGTTTTTATTGATGACATACTTATTTACTCAAAGAATGACCAAGAACACGGTGAACATTTGAAAAAGGTGTTAGAAGTATTGAGGAAGGAAGAATTGTACGCTAAGTTTTCAAAGTGTGCATTTTGGTTGGAAGAAGTTCAATTCCTCTATCACATAGTGAACAAAGAAGGTATTAAGGTGGATCCGGCAAAGATAGAAACTGTTGAAAAGTGGGAAACCCCAAAAACTCCGAAACACATACACCAGTTTTTAGGACTGGCTGGTTACTACAGAAGGTTCATCCAAGACTTTTCCAGAATAGTAAAACCCTTGACTGCATTAACGCATAAAGAGAATAAATTTGAATGGAAGGATGAACAAGAGAAAGCGTTTCAGTTATTGAAGAAAAAGCTAACTACGGCACCTATATTGTCATTGCCTGAAGGGAATGATTATTTTGTGATTTATTGTGACATATCAAAGCAAGGTCTCGTTTGTGTATTAATGCAACGAACGAAGGTGATTGCTTATGCGTCTAGACAATTGAAGATTCACGAACAAAATCATATGACACATGATTTGGAATTAGGCGCGGTTGTTTTTGCATTAAATACTTGGAGGCACTACTTATATGGGGTCAAAAGTATTATATATACCGACCACAAAAGTCTTCAACACATATTTAATCAGAAACAACTGAATATGAGGCAGTGTAGCTGGATTGAATTGTTGAATGATTACGACTTTGAGATTCGTTACCACCCGGGGAAGGCAAATGTGGTAGCCGACGCCTTGAGCAGGAAGGACAGAGAACCCATTCGAGTAAAATCTATGAATATAATGATTCACAATAACCTTACTACTCAAATAAAGGAGGCGCAACAAGGAGTTTTAAAAGAGGGAAATTTAAAGGATGAAATACCCAAAGGATCGGAGAAGCATCTTAATATTCGGGAAGATGGAACTCGGTATAGGGCTGAAAGGATTTGGGTACCAAAATTTAGAGATATGAGAGAAATGGTACTTAGAGAAGCTCATAAAACCAGATACTCAATACATCCTGGAACGGGAAAGATGTACAAGGATCTCAAGAAACTTTTTTGGTGGCCGGGTATGAAAGCCGATGTTGCTAAATACGTAGGAGAATGTTTGACGTGTTCTAAGGTCAAAGCTGAGCATCAGAAACCATCAGGTCTACTTCAACAACCCGAAATCCCGGAATGGAAATGGGAAAACATTACCATGGATTTCATCACTAAATTGCCAAGGACTGCAAGTGGTTTTGATACTATTTGGGTAATAGTTGATCGTTTCACCAAATCAGCACACTTCCTGCCAATAAGAGAAGATGACAAGATGGAGAAGTTAGCACGACTGTATTTGAAGGAAGTCGTCTCCAGACATGGAATACCAATCTCTTTTATCTCTGATAGGGATGGCAGATTTATTTCAAGATTCTGGCAGACATTACAGCAAGCTTTATGAACTCGTCTAGACATGAGTACTGCCTATCATCCACAAACTGATGGTCAGAGTGAAAGGACGATACAAATGCTTGAAGACATGCTACGAGCATGTGTTATTGATTTCGGAAACAGTTGGGATCGACATCTACCGTTAGCAGAATTTTCCTACAACAACAGCTACCATTCAAGCATTGAGATGGTGCTGTTTGAAGCACTTTATGGTAGAAAGTGCAGGTCTCCGATTTATTGGAGTGAAGTGGGGGATAGACAGATTACGGGTCCGGAGATAATACAAGAAACTACCGAGAAGATCATCCAAATTCAACAACGGTTGAAAACCGCCCAAAGTCGACAAAAGAGCTACGCTGACATTAAAAGAAAAGATATAGAATTTGAAATTGGAGAGATGGTCATGCTTAAAGTTTCACCTTGGAAAGGCGTTGTTCGATTTGGTAAACGAGGGAAATTAAATCCAAGGTATATCGGACCATTCAAGATTATTGATCGTGTCGGACCAGTAGCTTACCGACTTGAGTTACCTCAACAACTCGCGGCTGTAAATAACACTTTCCACGTCTCGAATTTGAAGAAATGTTTTGCTAAAGAAGATCTCACTATTCCGTTAGATGAAATCCAAATCAACGAAAAACTTCAATTCATCGAAGAACCCGTCGAAATAATGGATTGTGAGGTTAAAAGACTTAAGCAAAACAAGATACCAATTGTTAAGGTTCGATGGAATGCTCGTAGAGGACCCGAGTTCACCTGGGAACAAGAAGATCAAATGAAGAAGAAATACCCGCATTTATTTCCATAAGATACGTCAACACCTCCAACTGCTTAAAATTTCGGGACGAAATTTATTTAACTGTTAGGTACTGTAGTGGCCCGAACTTTTCCATGTTTATATATATATTAAATGAAATTGTTATTTACATGATTAAGTGTTTCCAACATGTTAAGCAATCAAACTTGTTAAGACTTGATTAATTTGAAATAGGTTTCATATAGACAATTGACCACCCAAGTTAACCGGTGATTCACGAACGTTAAAACTTGTAAAAACTATATGATGACATATATATGGTTATATATATAGTTAACATGATATTATGATAAGTAAACATATCATTAAGTATATTAATAATGAACTACATATGTAAAAACAAGACTACTAACTTAATGATTTTGAAACGAGACATATATGTAACGATTATCGTTGTAACGACATTTAATGTATATATATCATATTAAGAGATATTCGTACATCATAATATCATGATAATATAATAATTTAAAATCTCATTTGATATTATAAACATTGGGTTAACAACATTTAACAAGATCGTTAACCTAAAGGTTTCAAAACAACACTTACATGTAACGACTAACGATGACTTAACGACTCAGTTAAAATGTATATACATGTAGTGTTTTAATATGTATTCATACACTTTTGAAAGAATTCAAGACACTTATCAAAATACTTCTACTTAACAAAAATTCTTACAATTACATCCTCGTTCAGTTTCATCAACAATTCTACACGTACGCACCCGTATTCGTACTCGTACAATACACAGCTTTTAGATGTATGTGCTATTGGTATATACACTCCAATGATTAGCTCTTAGCAGCCCATGTGAGTCACCTAACACATGTGGGAACCATCATTTGGCAACTAGCTTGAAATATCTCATAAAATTACAAAAATATGAGTAATCATTCATGACTTATTTACATGAAAACAAAATTACATATCCTTTATATCTAATCCATATACCAACGACCAAAAACACCTATAAATACTTTAATTCTTCAATTTTCTTCATCTAATTGATCTCTCTCAAGTTCTAACTTCAAGTTCTAAGTGTTCTTCATAAATTCTACAAGTTCTAGTTACATAAAATCAAGAATACTTTCAAGTTTGCTAGCTCACTTCCAATCTTGTAAGGTGATCATCCAACCTCAAGAAATCTTTGTTTCTTACAGTAGGTTATCATTCTAATACAAGGTAATAATCATATTCAAACTTTGGTTCAATTTCTATAACTATAACAATCTTATTTCAAGTGATGATCTTACTTGAACTTGTTTTCGTGTCATGATTCTGCTTCAAGAACTTCGAGCCATCCAAGGATCCGTTGAAGCTAGATCTATTTTTCTATTTTCCAGTAGGTTTATCCAAGGAACTTAAGGTAGTAATGATGTTCATAACATCATTCGATTCATACATAAAAAGCTATCATATTCGAAGTGGTAAACTAGTAATCACTAGAACATAGTTTAGTTAATTCTAAACTTGTTCGCAAATAAAGTTAATCCTTCTAACTACACTTTTAAAATCAACTATACACATGATCTATATCTATATGATATGCTAACTTAATGATTTAAAACCCGAAAACACGATAAACACCATAAAACCGGATTTACGCCGTCGTAGTTACAACCGGGGGCTGTTTTGGTTTGGATAATTAAAAACTATGAAAAACTTTGATTTAAAATCTATACTTCTGGGAAAATGATTTTTCTTATGAACATGAAACCATATCCAAAAATCATGGTTAAACTCAAAGTGAAAGTATGTTTTTCAAAACAGTCATCAAGATGTCGTTCTTTCGACGGAAATGACTACCTCTTTCAAAAATGACTTGTAACTTGTATTTCTGACTATAAACCTATACCTTTTCTGTTTAGTTTCATAAAGTCAAGTTCAATACGAAACCGTGGCTGCTTAAATCACTCAAAACGGATTAGAAACAAAGAAATGGCGAGCAAAACAAAATTGGTAAAAACTACTCATTTTAGCTACGTGAAAATTGGTAACAAATCTATTCCAACCATAACTTAATCAACTTGTATTTTATATTATGTAATCTTGAGATACCATAGACACGTATACAATGTTTCGACCTATCATGTCGACACATCTATATATATTTCGGAACAACCATAGACACTCTATATGTGAATGTTGGAGTTAGCTATACAGGGTTGAGGTTGATTCCAAAATATATATAGTTTGAGTTGTGATCAATACTGAGATATGTATACACTGGGTCGTGGATTGATTCAAGATAATATATATCGATTTATTTCTGTACATCTAACTGTGGACAACTAGTTGTAGGTTACTAACGAGGACAGCTGACTTAATAAATTTAAAACATCAAAATGTATTAAAAGTGTTGTAAATATATTTTGAACATACTTTGATATATATGTACATATTTGTTATAGGTTCGTGAATCGAGCAGTGGCCAAGTCTTACTTCCCGACGAAGTAAAAATATGTGAAAGTGAGTTATAGTCCCACTTTTAAAATCTAATATTTTTGGGATGAGAATACATGCAGGTTTTATAAATGATTTACAAAATAGACACAAGTACGTGAAACTACATTCTATGGTAGAATTATCGAAATTGAATATGCCCCTTTTTATTAAGTCTGGTAATCTAAGAATTAGGGAACAGACACCCTAATTGACGCGAATCCTAAAGATAGATCTATTGGGCCTAACAAACCCCATCCAAAGTACCGGATGCTTTAGTACTTCGAAATTTATATCATATCCGAAGGGTGTCCCGGAATGATGGGGATATTCTTATATATGCATCTTGTTAATGTCGGTTACCAGGTGTTCACCATATGAATGATTTTTATCTCTATGTATGGGATGTATATTGAAATATGAAATCTTGTGGTCTATTGTTACGATTTGATATATATAGGTTAAACCTATAACTCACCAACATTTTTGTTGACGTTTAAAGCATGTTTATTCTCAGGTGAATATTAAGAGCTTCCGCTGTTGCATACTAAAATAAGGACAAGATTTGGAGTCCATGTTTGTATGATATTATGTAAAAACTGCATTCAAGAAACATATGTCGATGTAATATATTTCTATTGTAAACCATTATGTAATGGTCGTGTGTAAACAGTATATTTTAGATTATCATCATTTGATAATCTACGTAATGCTTTTGAAACCTTTATTGATAAAATAAAGGTTATGGTTGTTTTAAAAATGAATGCAGTCTTTGAAAAACGTCTCATATAGAGGTCAAAACCTCGCAATGAAATCAATTAATATGGAACATTTATAATCAATATGAACGGGACATTTCAGTGGTGGTACAAAGTAGTGTTGGTATGTTGGGTGGTTTGAGACAAAATGTAAGTATTAGTACACAAGGCATGCTAGTTACTTGTCTCATTATTTACATTGGCTAACCATTAAGTAAATGGGCTAATTAGTCTACTAATTAATCCACTAAGTTGAGTAGGTTGGGCCATGGGAGTCCATTAAGGTAAAAGTCCATTAAGGCTAACTTGTGAGCATTAGTAAACACTAAGCGTAATTAATAAACCATCAAGCCAAGTAATTTTCATTAATAATTAACAATTATGTTTACGTAGTCATAATATTCCAATTATGATAAAAGTTTAACGTGTACCAAGTACGTAGCTCGTTTTAAACAATGAGTGACACTAACGGTCGTAAATGCATTCAAGGATCATGTTAAGTGATTAAGCACTTAATAACACGTTGTAGATATTAATGAAGGTAATTAACATAATTAATGATCCCAGAATAAAATCTAACTCAGTACGCACAAATACTCAGTTTGGTGAAAGTAATAAATATAATTATAAGTCGAAAAAGTCGAGTCGTTACAACTCTCACAAATACACAATTAAACACTAGATAAATACTCCCAAATCTTCAACTAAAACTCCTAAGTGTGAGATACACTAGGAACATTGAGGAAAATGTTCGTCTAAGTGTGGGATGTTGGTATAAACTTTTTATGCTGTATTAAAATAACCCATTACGAAGATTCCAAGTTCTTAAGCCGAATTTTAAAATTTTTAACACGAGAAATGCTTTTCGAAAAAGTATTTTTGAAAACCTAAAACGTTTGTAAATAAAATTAAGGCTTAAGTAGGGTGAAAACCTTGTTAGATTAAACCAAATCTCTAATAAAGCATTGCATGACTAAGGCATTATCGACCTAAATTGATTATGGTGAGGCACCCAAATAAGCTCAGCATTCATCTTTAATGCTTCACTGTTTTCCGTTGAGAGTGCCAATGTCTGTGCTCAGAATCAAAAATTGATTTAGATATACATTTCCAAAGCAGTGAAATGTGATTCGGTTATAATCAGAAGAGTTAGCCATTTATCAAAAATAAGTCTTTCGCACCTCCACTACTTCTACTTCACCACCACATTCACATCATCTTTACTATCACTCGAACAATCCAGAAAATGAGATTCCTTCCGAAACCCGATGTTATAAACCTCTCAAGTATCATGGCAAAGGTCTTGAAAAAGTTTACCGGAAAAAAGTTTCTCGAGATGAAATCTCCAAAAAAAGAAGAAAAAAAAATTCTAAGTTTTGAAAAAAGGAGCAGAACTTATAAAGAGAAACGCCGAAGAAGAACTTGATCAAAAATGATTATCAAATGAAGAAAAGTTCAAAAGTGGTTCTCAAAAATTTCAGCATTCCTATCTATCCGAATAAAAGTCTGCATAAAGGACTATATCACCCTTTTTCTCACCCCTAAAAAACAACTTCACTACCACTATAAAATTCCTTTACATCATTGACAAATGACCTATAAGCTATGGTTAATACCGTTCTCACAGTAGTAGCAAGGATTTGAGTCTTTATCAAGCCTATGACGATGGGTGCAGCATGACTGGCTATGAGTGAATTCATTTCTTAGATCTATAGGGAACCCTAAACACTTATGTGATTTGAGTGACCCGTGAAAGCTAGCCTAAGTCATGTAACCTCCTCGCATTCTTGCAGAGATAGTTTCAATCCTAACGTAGATGACTCACCTTATCTTTCGCTCTTATAATAAAAAGCAAACTGCTTAGGCTATTAGAAAAGAAACACCGAAGATTTCTTAAGGTAAAATGAGAGTTTGCTTGAGGACAAGCAAAGTCTAAGTGTGGGATATTTGATATCGGCTAAAAGTCACGTTTTCACCCTGGTATTAAGGCCCAAAAACTAGAAAGATTCAAACTTTGTAGGTAAAATACCCACTTCGTCAGTTAGAATTGAAGAGCAAGTAATTACAAAGACGGTGCAAAAAGAATCAAGAGAATCGGAGCTAAAACGAAGATTCTAGAGCGAAAACGGTGAAAGACAAGTAATCAAGTTACGATCCAGCGAATCAGCAAGCCAAATGGCCTGCCAAACGGCTTGCCTGGCTTGTAAATGGCCTGCCACATGCCCAAGTTAAATGGCCCTTGCAAATGGCTTGGTCTGGCAAACGGCCCCTGCAAACGGCCTGCCAGCCGTTTGCAGGCAAAATTTCATGCTTATTTAAAGGGTCTTTGTTATTCATTCCAGCACACACTTCAATTCATTTATTTCTCTCTCTTGTACAATATTAGTTATACTTTCAAGGTCTTAGACTCCGTGCGGGAAACCTAGTACCCGGAGAAGAACGCCGAAGATTGTATTAGGAGCGGTCTGGAGTTTGAAGTTGTCACTTTTGTATTCGGAACTCGTTTAATCTACCGGTACTTCTATCCTTTATCTTTATATAATGTCTTCTATCATTATGTTCTGTGATGTTGTTGCCATGATTAGCGAGTAGTTATCTTTAGTGTATGCTATGATGTAACCAGTTATAATGCCGAAATAATGTTATGGTTTGTGTATGTTGTTAAAATGATTTCCGATTATGCTTTAAACTCAATCGCTTTTACAACTAATAGAACGTAGTTATTAGCTCTGTTATTGGGAAGTTGCGAACCCCAATTCAGAGTACACTATCTGTGTCACCCCTTGGTAAGAGAAGTCTATCGGATACAACGTATGATCGACTAAGGCACACCAGTTGTAGTAAGTCTATCATGCTTTGGACTCTGACTGAGGACTCTTTCGTAGTAAAACATCTGACTAAACCCTTAGTACATTGTCGGTCCCAGACCATGCTAGTTTAGTCACCAAGCATATAAACTTCATAGGTGCATGCTGAAGCACAACGGTTGTTGTAAGCTGTATCTCTGCTAAGTAAGGCCATGGAACCCGGTCAGTGCTGATTAATACACTGCACCATAACGCAGTCTCAAGCATTGCACCCCGCTTGAGGGATTCTTAGTTAATTAAGGAACTATTTGTTTAAACAAATAAAGGATTGGACTGTTAGGATAACCAAACGTGCTCATGGAAGTCAACCTAACTTGGCCATGGTGTTCTTTATGGTTGAACTCTTTTAAGGGCCTAACTATCTTTTAAAACCAATCATTAACGAAAGCATTGAAACACATCACGTCTCTCAGATATGGTAAACCCTGTATTCTATTATGCTTAAGAAAGTTTAGACCATTGTGGAATGTTAATACATCACCCAACCAAGTCGCTCAATTGGATGAGCCGTCTGAACGTGTATGCCTGTAGTCAGACTGCACGGGCGTTGGGAGTAAGGGACGTTATTGTCTATTTAGAATCTTCAAGCCTATCGTATTACCCAGTAACATGTCTTACGACAGGGGCGTTTAGGACCAGTGTAATGAATACAAGGCCTCTGCCTATTCATGAGCCAACATTCCATAATCTCAGCAGAATAACTGATTAAATCATAGTATGCACTTGCTTTAACCATATTTGAATTATGAATTTTATCGTATTTACTTTATCTGTCTTATAAACTAGAAAAACCCATAATTAGGTAAATACTACTCCTTCATAACTGATGTGAAAAACGTGTCAAATGATTTATATTAGGAAAAATACCGGTTATTAGAACTATTACACAACTACGGGCAGTGTACCCGATCATGTAGTAGTATAGATAATGGTTTAGTCCATGTATCGTTCCAAGGACAATTGTACGTGTCAAACTACAATTAGAAACTATATTATGATTAACTAAGTTAATGAAATTGAAAGGTACGAAATATTTTGGTTTTGCCCTTTAACGATGGGCGAATCAAGAGGATTTCTAGTTTTACAAGTAAAGGAAATGTTTTTGGTATTTTTGGTTTTTAAACAATTGTAAATAAAGCAAGTAAGATAGTTTGATTTAGATCAAACAGACGAAATGTTCATCTAGATCTTTTACCCTCGGTATTGGATGTAAGTTTTGATATTAAGGCCCGATTGAATGATTTTGTGTGTAAGTTACCTATTAGATTCACCAAGAGTTCTCTTTAGTAAATATGCAAACACAATTACAAGATCAAGGGTTCCCTTTTCACTATAGTACTTGTATTTGTAATCGGATAACTTAGCTAGTTCTAAGGCTTGAAACTTGACTTTTATGTTCATAGTTATCAACAATTGTACAAACATTCATTGCATACAATTTATCCCTATATCGTCTAATCATTTGAATCTAATTTACTCCCTTGATCCGGTTTAGTAAACAATCAATCTAAGACAAGTTGATTGTAAATCAATATGATAAATCAACAAGAGTTCTCTTTATCAACAACATATCAATTAAATAGATACAAATGATTTTTAACATCAATAAGCATGTTCTTGATTCAAGTATTAAAACTATCACACAAATTACATTCAATCCATAAGATTACATCCAATACTTTGGTTATTAATTGTAACGACTCAAACCAATAACTAATTGAATTCGCGAAACAAAATTTTTTTTTTTTTACAGATGAGTGCGCCACGCGCACCACCATAGGGTGCGCGGCGCGCACAGGCCCCAATTCAGTTCTCTCCGAATTTACAAATTTTCAAATAAAGATCTCCCACTTCCTGACATAATTAGACGAAACGCTTTTCACAACATGTTCTAATATGGAAAATGCATACTACCATCCTTCTTCTTAACGAATAAAACCGGAGCGCCCCATGGCGAAGCACTCGGTCGAATGAAACCCTTTTCAAGCAACTCTTGGGTTTGGTTTAACAACTCTTGCATTTCCGTTGGTGCTAAATGATAAGGAGTTTTAGCAATGGGGGTAGCCCCCGGAACCAACTCAATGCGGAATTCAACTTGTCTTTCCGCCGGAACACCCGGTAACTCATCCGAAAAAACGTCTTCAAATTCATTCACCACCGGAATTTCATGAATGGATGGTGGCTCATCTCGAGTATCAACAACATGGGCAAGAAAAGCCATGCCACCACCAACAAGAAAACGATGTGCCCGTGCAAAAGTGCATATCGGCACAAGTCTTCTTCATTTATCGCCATGAATAATTAACTCTCCCCCACTAGGGGTCTTCACTCGAATAGTTTTTCATGGCATGCAATATCGGCTCTATTATGATCGAGCCAATTCATACCAACAACGATATCAAAATCACCCAAAGTCATCGGGATGAGATCGATTTTAAAGTTTTCGACACCAAACACAACATTACAATTTTTACACACATCAACCACTAGCACCGTCTTGCCATCCGCTATTTCAACTTCTACCGGATGACTTAACTTAGCTAACGGTTTATTACGTTTGGGCACAAATTTTGGTGACACAAACGACAAGTTTGCACCACTATCAAAGAGTATCCTTGTCGGATTGGAATTAACCATGAAACTACCTGAGACAACCTCGCTAGATTGCTTGGCCTCCTCATTGGTCATCAAATAATTTCGACCCCTAGTCGTACCCGCCGCCTTCTCTAGTCGCTTAACATTATCGTTGCGCAATTCGGGACACTCCGGCCTCTTGTGCCCCTCTTTGTTACAATTAAAACAAATGATTTTGTTGGAAGATGAGTTCGTACAATTACGGGCCAAGTGCCCTTGTCGACTACAATTGTAGCACGTGGGCCTAAAACTCTTAGAAGCCCCCTTTTTCGCACTACCGACGCTCTCGGTCACACTCATGTTCTTCTTGTTCGAGTGGCTAGTATCTTCACATTTTCGTTTGCCAAAGGTGAAGTCACTCTTCCTTGGAGCAAGCGACTCAAAACCCTTAGCGATATCAAATAGCTCATCAAAAGTCTTCGCCGAATTCCTACTAATCCTTTCTTGACAGTTATCATTCAAGGTTCGGTAGAAATCTTCTTTCAACATGTGATCGTTCCCGTCATACTCCGGGCAAAATTGGGTCTTTGATAAGAAAGTGGACTTGAGAGTGTTCAAATCCATTGACCCTTGCCTTAAAGTACGTAACTCGTCCTTAAGCTTTGAAAGATCGGCCGAAGTTCGGTACTCCTTGAAAAATTCTTCTTTAAACTCATCCCACGTCAAACTCATACTTTGTTCTTCGCCATAAATTCGGATTTTCGCATCCCACCATAACTTGGCATCATCCCTCATCATGCTACTACCAAACCTCATCTTTTTATCGAGAGGGCACTCACTAGTACGGAAAGCCCCCTCCATATCGGAGATCCATCGAGCACTCTTAAGTGGGTCTCGTTCACCTTCAAAGGTGGGAGGTTGAGCATCTTTGAAGTTTTTATAGTGGAAGTCTCGTCTTCCCTCGTTATCCTCTTTAAGAACAATCTTAACTTGTTCCTTGACTAGATTGACTACTTGTTCGTCAATCGAATCCAAGAACATCTTATTAACATCCTCTAAGTAGGCCTCATGACGCCTTTGCATAATGGCCTCAACCTTGGCAGTAAACTCAACATCCTCGCTCGAACCCCCTTAATTGGTCTCGGGTTCGTTTCTCGTCTTCATACTATAAAACGGAAAAGGTTAAGCAACGAACGAGAAAACTTAACACATATGTATATACATATACACCACACTACCCCATCTTGCTCAACAATCGTCCTACATCACTTGTTTGACACAATTTGAACTCATAACAATGGTAGATAATCATTGTTACGCGAGCACGTCGCATTAACTTGCTAGTACAACATCTATCGTGCTTAATGATTGCTAACACAATACAAAACAATTAGCGCAAGGTTAGTTCACATAAAGCTAAGCACTAATCAACCCCCGGTCCGACCCGTCTCCTACAAGTCCCGCATAAAGCGCATACACAAATAAATCTAAGTCTAGGCACCTATCTCAAGTCTCCTAAATCTCTTAGACCATGCTCTGATACCACTTGTAACGACCCAAACCAATAACTAATTGGTTTCGCGAAACAAAAAAAAAATTTACAGAGGAGTGCGCCACGCGCACCACCATAGGGTGCGCGGCGCGCACAGGCCCCAATTCAGTTCTGTCCTAATTTGCAAATTTTCAAATAAAGATCTCCCACTTCCCGACATAATTAGACGAAACGCTTTTCACAACATGTTCTAATATGGAAAACTCATACCATTCAAACATAAAATGTGTTTTACAAAACGGGACCCACATCGGTCGTTTTACGATCGAAGCTATCACATCCCAAAAGCGTCCCCTAAACAACAAGCGGGATCTTTAATCCAATCGAAGGCCCTTACCCTTGTCAACGCTGGAGCCTATAAAAAGATAAACAACGAGAGGGTAAGCAAAGCTTAGTGAATGCAATAATTATACCCATATATATATTAATATATAACATACCTACTTGCAATCACTTACACATATACCGCATACACGCTAGCAATACAATTAGCATACCATCTCAAGTACAAAGCTAATAATCTCCAACAAACCACTACTAGCGTAATCAATAACATATAATCGACATAATATAATATGCTACAAAACGAAATACACAACCATGGTTAACCATTCTCGCGTCATGGTGCTACCGGCTCTTTGGTTCACACCATACGCATTTGTCATGATGCTACCGGCTCTTTGGTTCACATCACAACTCGAGTCATACTCACGCTAGAGTGCTACCGGCTCTTTGGTTCAGACTCTAACAACGCTAAGGTGCTACCGGCTCTTTGGTTCACACCCTAACAAATCGTGCTATAGTGCTACCGGCTCTTTGGTTCACACTATAACACACGTACTATGATGCTACCGGCTCTTTGGTTCACATCATAGCACGCTCGCACATACTATGGCACTACCGGCTCTTTGGTTCATACCATAGCATACAAATAAATACATTACATACATATGCATATAATCATTCCACTCACCTTTAACGATTCGGTGACAATTTTATACTTCTGAAAGCTTCAAAGCAAAGTACCTAATATAATAAGTACTTCAATCAACTCCCAAAACTAGTTGGACTAAATACCAACAATTTCACTTATGTGCATTAAATGACTTAAATGCATTAAATGCCCCACTTTCACCAAAACCGCCCTTTAAGGGTCAAGACCATCATTAATCACTTAAAAGCTAGTGATTAAGGTCCAACAACACTAATCATTACGCAATTAGGGTATTTCATACCCATTTTTCCCAATTAGGTCAATCATTAGCCCTTTGACTAATTTAAAGTCAACACACCCATTTCGGGTTATCTACTAACCCATCTAACACCCATTTACTAATTAACTAGGTGTGCTAGTGATTATCTAACCAATTAGGACTCATAAACATCAATTAACACTTTGAAACCCTAGGTTAGTTACCATTGAGTCTTCATGACTCCATCTTACCCAAGAACACCCAAAATCACCAAATATGGGTTTTATGTTCTTCATTTACCCAACCCCTAACCCATACATAAATCAAAGTAAGGAAATCCAAGTTAGAACATACCACTATAACCAAAACGTAGCTAGAGAGGAGATGAACAACTTTAATACCCGCACTTTGGTCCGAGAAAAACTTCTTCCTCTTGGATTTAAGCTTTCTCACTCAAGAATCACACTCTCGCTCTAAAATTTAAGTGAAGGGGATAAGGTTGTTGATAATGGAGTTAATGATACTCCAAAAACTGACCAACTGGCCTTTAACTCGTACACAAGTGAAATTACCAAAAAGCCCATCAAAATATCTGAATAAAAGAGCTGGATCCGGCTACAGTGAACAGTGCGCGGCGCGTACCATTAGGTGTGCACTGAGCGCACCTAGCCCAACTCAGCTTCTGACTTCTGTTTGATTACACAACTTCACCCACACGCTATGTACCATATATACCCTGCTGTACAATGAAGATTAGGGTCTTACAACTCTCTCCCACTTGAATCGGAGCGCGTCCTCGCGATCCAAGCTGCATGACAAGAGGGAAGGTAAACCAACACGAATTCTTCAGACTCCCAAGTAAACTCGGAACCTTTACTACGATGCCATTGAACTTTATAAGTTCTCACTTCTTTATTTCTCAACCTTTTGACCTTCTCATCAAGTATGGCAATCAGCTCCTCAATATATTCTAACTTATTGTTTAGCTCAATCTCGTCTAACGGCACCCAAGAAGAATCATCCGCAAGACACTTACGGAGATGGGAAACATGAAATGTATTATGGATCCCCGCAAGCTCTTCGGGTAATTCCAAACGATATGCAACTTCACTAACACGAGCTAGAATTTTAAATGGCCCAATAAACCGAGGAGCTAACTTTCCTCATTTTTGAAACCGAATAACACCTTTCCATGGCGAAACCTTAAGCATCACCATGTCACCTTCTTGAAATTTGATCATTCGTCTACGCTTGTCGGCATACGAATTTTGTCTATCTTGCGCCTTTTTCAAATGATCCCGAATCATGTCAATCTTACCATTCGTTTCTAAGACCAAATCGGTACTCCCGATTTCTTTTTGACCAATTTCACCCCAACAAATTGGAGTTCGACACCTCCGCCCATAAAGCATCTCGTAAGGTGGCATCCCGATACTAGTATGATAACTATTATTGTACGAGAATTCCACCAAAGGTAAGTGCTCATCCCAACTACCACCGAAATCAATAATACATGCCCGCAACATATCCTCCAACATTTGATTCGTACGTTCGTTTTGACCGTCCGTTTGAGGATGATACGCCGTGCTCAATTTCAATTGTGTGCCCATATCTTCATGAAACTTTTCCCAAAACCGAGATATGAATCGGGTATCTCGGTCCGAAATAATAGATATAGGAACCCCATGTCGAGAGATGACTTCCTTGATAAACAACTTAGCCAAGGTCTCCGACGATATCACTTCCCAAATGGGAAGAAACGAAGCACTTTTTGTCAATCGATCAACTATAACCCAAATCGAATCAAATTGGGTTCTTGCTGTTTTAGGTAACTTTGTGATGAAATCCATGGTAATGTGCTCCTATTTCCATTTTGGGATTTCTAACGGTTGTAACTTACCATACGGCTTTTGGTGTTCGGCTTTAACTTGCAAACACGTGACACATTGCTCAACATACTTAACAACATCACGTTTCATGCCCGGCCACCAATAATCCTTTCTCAAATCGAGGTACATTTTTGTCGCGCCCGGATGAATGGAATACTTTGACTTATGTGCTTCATCAAGTAGCATTTGTCGATAATCACCCATCTTAGGAACATACACTTTTCCTTGAAAAGACAACAACCCACGCGAGCCCATAGTAATGAACTCCGATTGCCCCACAATTCGTTCTGCATGCTTGTTGTGAACGTAAGCCTCTATTTGAATCACACCAAGTTTTTCAAGAAA
Organism: Rutidosis leptorrhynchoides; assembly: GCF_046630445.1. Classification (NCBI taxonomy): domain Eukaryota; kingdom Viridiplantae; phylum Streptophyta; class Magnoliopsida; order Asterales; family Asteraceae; genus Rutidosis; species Rutidosis leptorrhynchoides. The sequence continues at coordinate 332,396,175 of NC_092337.1, forward strand.
ATTGTTAGTAATAATCATACGTAACGATCCTACTCATATCGCCGGATGTTGACTCTTTCAACTTAATGCATCCGAGACCACATTCGCCTTACCCGGATGATAAAGTATTTCACAATCGTAGTCTTTCACCACATCCATCTACCTACGTTGACGATAATTCAAATCTCTTTGATCAAAAAGATGTTTCAAACTCTTGTGATCCGAATAAATCATACACTTGACACCATACAAGTAATGGCGCCAAATTTTCAACGCATGAACAACCGCCGCCAACTCAAGATCATGAGTCGGATATCTCGTTTCGTGTTCCTTTAATTGTCGAGAGGCATAAGCGATGACTTTACCCCTTTGCATTAGAACACAACCGAGCCCATTTAAAGAAGCATCACAATAGACCGTCATGTCTTCCACCCCTTCCGGCAAAACTAGCACCTGAGCTTGACACAACTTCTCTTTTAACAATTGAAAAGCAATTTCTTGCTCGTTCTCCCAATTAAATCTCGCGTTCTTTCTCGTCAATTTCGTCAATGGAGAAGCGATCTTAGAAAAGTCTTGGATAAACCGACGATAATAACCGGCCAATCCGAGAAAACTTTAGATTTCCGTAGGCATAGTCGGTCGTCCCCAACTCTTTACCGTCTCAATCTTCCCCGGGTCTACTTGAATACCATTTTCGTTCACAATATGGCCAAGGAATTGAACTTCCCTTAGCCAAAATTCACATTTGGAGAATTTAGAATACAACTTCTCCTTCCGCAACGTCTTTAACACACTCCGCAAATGATGTTCATGTTCCTTCATACTCTTCGAATAGACAAGTATGTCGTCGATGAACACAATTACCGACTTGTCCAACATAGGTTGGCACACTCGGTTCATGAGATCCATGAATGCAGCCGGTGCATTCGTAAGACCAAAAGGCATAACTACGAATTCAAAATGCCCATAACGCATTTGAAAAGCCGTTTTCTCAATATCTTCCTCACGGACCCGCATTTGGTGATAGCCGGACCGTAGGTCGATTTTTGACAAATACGTTGCACCTTGGAGTTGGTCAAACAAATCTTCAATCCTAGGCAATGGATAACGATTCTTGATCGTCACTTTGTTCAACTCCGGATAATCGATGCACATCCGCATACTACCATCCTTCTTCTTAACGAATAAAACCGGAGCGCCCCATGGCGAAGCACTCGGCCGAATGAAACCCTTTTCAAGCAACTCTTAGGTTTGGTTTAACAACTCTTGCATTTCCGTTGGTGCTAAACGATAAGGAGTTTTAGAAATGGGGGTAGCCCCCGGAACCAACTCAATGCGAAATTCAACTTGTCTTTCCGCCGGAACACCCGGTAAATCATCCGGAAAAACGTCTTCAAATTCATTCACCACTGGAATTTCACGAATGGATGGTGGCTCATCTCGAGTATCAACAATATGGGCAAGAAAAGCCATGCCACCACAAACAAGAAAATGACGTGCCAAAAGTGCATATCGGCACAAGTCTTCTTCGTTTATCGCCATGAATAATTAACTCTCCCCAACTAGGGGTCTTCACTCGAATAGATTTTTCATGGCATGCAATATCGGCTCTATTATGATTGAGCCAATCCATACCAACAACGATATCAAAATCACCCAAAGTCATCGGGATGAGATCGATTTTAAAGTTTTCGACACCAAACACAACATTACAATTTTTACACACATCAACCACTAGCACCGTCTTGCCATCCGCTATTTCAACTTCTATCGGACGAGTTAACTTAGTTAACGGTTTATTAAGTTTGGGCACAAATTTTGGTGACACAAACGACAAGTTTGCACCACTATCAAAGAGTATCCTTGCCGAATTGGAATTAACCATGAAAGTACCTGAGACAACCTCGCTAGATTACTTGGCCTCCTCATTGGTCATCAAATAATTTCGACCCCTAGCCATACCCGCCGCCTTCTCTAGTCGCTTAACATTATCGTTGCGCAATTCGGGACACTCCAGCCTCTTGTGCCCCTCTTTGTTACAATTAAAACAAATGATTTTGTTAGAAGATGAGTTCGTACAATCACGGGCCAAGTGCCCTTGTCGACCACAATTGTAGCACGTGGGCCTAAAACTCTTAGAAGCCCCCTTTTTCGCACTACCGATGCTCTCGGTCACACTCTTGTTCTTCTTGTTTGAGTGGCTAGTATCTTCAAATTTTCGTTTGCCAAAGGTGAAGTCACTCTTCCTTGGAGCAAGCGACTCAAAATCCTTAGCGATATCAAATAGCTCATCAAAAGTCTTCGCCGAATTCCTACTAATCCTTTCTTGATAGTTATCATTCAAGGTTCGGTAGAAATCTTCTTTCAGCATGTGATCGTTCCCGTAATACTCCGGGCAAAATTGGGTCTTTGATAAGAAAGTGGACTTGAGAGTGTTCAAATCCATTGACCCTTGCCTTAAAGTACGTAACTTGTCCTTAAGCTTTGAAAGATCGGCCGAAGTTCGGTACTCCTTGAAAAATTCTTCTTTAAACTCGTCCCACGTCAAACTCATACTTTGTTTTTCGCCATAAAGTCGGATTTTCACATCCCACCACAACTTGGCATCACCCCTCATCATGCTACTACCAAACCTCGTCTTTTTATCGAGAGGGCACTCACTAGTACAGAAAGCCCCCTCCATATCGGAGATCCATCGAGCACTCTTGAGTGGGTCTCGTTCACCTTCAATGGTAGGAGGTTGAGCATCTTTCAAGTTTTTATAGTGGAAGTCTCGTCTTCCCGCGTTATCCTCTTTAAGAACAATCTTAACTTGTTCCTTGACTAGATCGACTTCTTGTTCGTCAATCGAATCCAAGAACATCTTCTTAACATCCTCTAAGAATGCCTCATGACGCCTTTGCATAATGGCCTCAACCTTGGCCGTAAACTCAACATCCTCGCTTGAACCCCCTTCATTGGTCTCGGGTCCGTTTCTCGTCTTCATACTATAAAACGGAAAAGGTTAAGCAATGAACGAGAAAACTTAACACATATGTATATACATATACACCACACTACCCCATCTTGCTCAACAATCGTCGTACATCGCTTGTTTGACACGATTTGAACTCGTAACAATGGTAGCTAATCAGTGTTACGCGAGCACGTCGCATTAACTTGCTAGTACAACGTCTATCTTGCTTGATGATTGCTAACACAACACAAAACAATTAGCGCAAGGTTAGTTCACATAAACCTAAGCACTAATCAACCCCGGTCTGACCCGTCTCCTACAAGTCCCGCATAAAGCGCATACACAAATAAATCTAAGTCTAGGCACCTATCTCAAGTCGCCTAAATCCCTTAGACCATGCTCTGATACCACTTGTAACGACCCAAACCAATAACCAATTGATTTCGCGAAACAAAAAAAAAAATTTACAGAGGAGTGCGCCACGCGCACCACCATAGCGCACAGGCCCCAATTCAGTTCTGTCCGAATTTGCAAATTTTCAAATAAAGATCTCCCATTTCCTGACATAATTAGACGAAACGCTTTTCACAACATGTTCTAATATGGAAAACTCATACGATTCAAACATAAAATGTGTTTTACAAAATGGGCCCACATCGGCCTTTTTACGAATTTCATACAAAAGTTCGAGTTTCGACCACACTAGTTTAAATTCCAAACGACACTATGAGCATGGTGTTTGGGGTTAAACTACCCAAATCTCGGTCAAACTCCAAAAGCTATCACATCCCAAAAGCGTCCCCTAAACAACAAGCGGGATCTCTAATCCAATCGAAGGCCCTTACCCTTGTCAATGCCGGAGCCTATAAAAAGATAAACAACGAGAGGGTAAGCAAAGCTTAGTGAATGCAATAATTATACCCATATATATATAACATACCTACTTGTAATCACTTACACATATACCGCATACACGCTAGCAATACAATTAGCATACCATCTCAAGTACAAAGCTAATAATCTCCAACAAACCACTACTAGCGTAATCAATAACATATAATCGACATAATATAATATGCTACAAAACGAAATACACAACCATGGTTAACCATTCTCGTGTCATGGTGCTACCGGCTCTTTGGTTCACACCATACGCATTTGTCATGATGCTACCGGCTCTTTGGTTCACATCACAACTCGAGTCATACTCACGCTAGAGTGCTACCGGCTCTTTGGTTCACACTCTAACAACGCTAAGGTGCTACCGGCTCTTTGGTTCACACCCTAACAAATCATGCTATAGCGCTACCGGCTCTTTGGTTCATACTATAACACACGTACTATGACGCTACCGGCTCTTTGGTTCACATCATAGCACGCTCGCACATACTATGGCACTACCGGCTCTTTAGTTCATACCATAGCATACAAATAAATACATTACATACATATGCATATAATCATTCCACTCACCTTTAACGATTCGGTGACGGTTTTATACTTCCGCAAGATTCAAAGCAAAGTACCTAATATAATAAGTACTTCAATCAACTCCCAAAACTAGTTGGACTAAATACCAACAATTTCACTTATGTGCATTAAATGACTTAAATGCATTAAATGCCCCATTTTCACCAAAACCGCCCTTTAAGGGTCAAGACCATCATTAATCACTTAAAAGCTAGTGATTAAGGTCCAACAACACTAACCATTACACAATTAGGGTATTTCATACCCATTTTTCCCAATTAGGTCAATCATTAGCCCTTTGACTAATTTAAAGTCAACACACCCATTTCGGGTTATCTACTAACCCATCTAACACCCATTTACTAATTAACTAGGTGTGCTAGTGATTATCTAACCAATTAGGACTCATAAACATCAATTAACACTTTAAAACCCTAGGTTAGTTATCATTGAGTCTTCATGACTCCATCTTACCCAAGAACACCCAAAATCACCAAATATGGGTTTTATGTTCTTCATTTACCCAAACCCTAACCCATACATAAATCAAAGTAAGGAAATCCAAGTTAGAACATACCACTACAACCAAAACGTAGCTAGAGAGGAGATGAACAACTTTAATGCCCGCACTTTGGTCCGAGAACAACTTCTTCCTCTTGGATTTAAGCTTTCTCACTCAAGAATCACACTCTCTCTTTAAAATTTAAGTGAAGGGGATAAGGTTGTTGATAATGGAGTTAATGATACTCCAAAAACTGACCAATTGGCCTTTAACTCGTCCACAATTGAAATTACCAAAAAGCCCATCAAAATATCTGAATAAAAGAGCTGGATCCGGCTACAGTGAATAGTGCGCGGCGCGCACCATTAGGTGTGCACTGAGCGCACCTAGCCCAGCTCAACTTCTGACTTCTGTTTGATTACACAACTTCACCCACATGATATGTACCATATATACCCTGCTGTACAATGAAGATTAGGGTCTTACATTAATCTAGACAAACATTATGGAATTAGCCAACAATCGTTTTAACAAACAGAATATCAATCAAACGATAAGTAGAATTCATTGTTTGAGAACAAGAAAACAACCTACTAGGAGAATGTATCTTGGATGGAGAAGGTTTCGATTCTTGATTCTTGGATGTTAGACCTCTTCAAAGAGCTTAGAGTTCTCCAAGATTGCTCCTAAAATCGTCTCTGGAACTGATCTGATCGTGTGTGTGTATCTGGTCTCTCAATCATTCCCTTTTAAAGTGGTAAAAGTGGGTCAAAAAGCAAAAGTAGGCTGAAACCTACTACTGGACGGCATCCAGTACTAAAGGACTTGGACGGCATCCCATTTCTTGGACGACGTACAAGTGTGAAGAGTGGGATGGCATCCCAATTGCTTGGACGGCGTCTAGATCAACTAGAGTTTACTGTCTCATTTTTTTATGTTCTCCCTTAATTTGGACGGGGTCCCAATCATTTTGGACGGCGTCCAACATATCTGAAGCCTTGTTTTACCATTTTAAAGTGCTAATTTGATCATAACTTGTGTCGGGATCAACCATTATGATATCACAACTCATATAATGGTCATAATCATCAAAACTCTTCACAAATCACTTTCCGATACAAATTTGCATATCTTTGTGTATTACTTGTAGAAACCGCCTTAACTATCCTTGATTCGAGAGCATTTATTATATTATTGCGAGAGATATATATGATGAAATCGAGCAATATCAAACACCCCACACTTAAACCTTGCTTGTCCTCAAGCAAATCTTAATATCAAACATACTAACACGATATAGAGTACAAACATTACACAATTCACTCGAAGCACACGAAACACAAACGTTTATATGAAACGCAACTCACGCTATATGAAACACACGCTTTAAGTACAACACACCTACATTGGAATCACACTCACGCTATATACACAATGAGAACACACGCACACATTTTTGGGAGATTAGAGCCAAGTATCCGAAAAATTTGATCCTACGGAAATCAGGACCTTATGAAAACGTTTTATGTTTTTGAAAATGTAGTGCTAGTTTTTACACTAGGCACGTTTTCCGATTTTTTCAAATTTTCTGAATTTTGAAAAATGAGTGCAGGTTTCCCGCTATTGGTCAAGCCAATCCCTCCCACAGAACCTAACATCACGAGATGTTGGTAAGAAAATAATGTGCTTAGGAGGATACACATTACGTCCGGATATCATCGATAATCATGAGGTAATCATCTAATCCGTTAAATCAATCATGAAGATTGAGGTTCATCAGTCTTAAAAGATGATATTTTACCTTTCCGGAGGTTATCCACTGAGGATCTGATCAAACACAGATATTTTGTGTATCATGGTGCGCTCCCCATTTGACAAGACAGATCTCCCTCATCGAGATAAGTCTGACTACCAGTTTCACTGTTTGATGTTGAGGCCTGGTAGATTTCCAGTCAATGTTAGCAATGACTTTTCAAGATTTTTCGTCACCCTACAACTGGTCTGGACTACAACTTCTGAAATAAATCAGCAAGTGTCAATTGGGAGACTTTACTTATAAGGGCTATACAAAGTGGTCGAGTGCATGCATTGCCTGGTTCTGAACAATGAAGACTGCCCTTAGGTTTTTGATCTGGCATGAGATCCGATTTCCGACCACGCTATGCAATCACTACTCTCTCACGGTTTACACTCGTTTTGGTACAAGTGACCTACAAGTTAGCTTTACTAAACTAGTAGGATTTTCATCCAAATAATTGAATGATAATGCAACTTCAAAGACTATTAATAATTTAAAACATAACTCAACATTTCTTTTAGGACAAAATGTATGTAAAATGGTTCTTGGACAATTTTCGCTTCTAAGGCTACCTTAAAGTTTTAAAATTTTAATCATAAACACCTTAATTTTTGTAAAACGAATTCCCGATAAATTTCTATTCTCTCACCCCCACACTTGAGATCATGCAAGGCCCTCATTGCATGAAATCAGAAAAAGGATTAAATTTAGACGGCAAAGTGATAGGGTGATTGAAGAAATTTTCAAATTTTTAACCTGTAAATCGTGGAACATGTAGACGGATGCCGCTGAACTTACTGCCAGCATAAGAGCATCGTCCACTCCGCGATTAGCATCAAACATACATCATAATATCAAATGTTGCTGACTTAATGCCAGTCTTTGAAGTTCAATCACGCTGTACAAAATAACAAACCAAATAAATAATACTAAAAATAACGGTGTTTTTTCAACCACAACCATTATCAAATTAGTTTAAAAATATAAACCAAACATTTGTTTAATACACACCATAACAAATAAATAGATAGTCTCAAAGTAATGTAACAAAATGATAATAGGCACGCAGGCCTTCAGTTGTCGAACGACCAAAAGTAATTTCCTGAGCCATCTCTGCTTGGGCGTCCCTGCGGGTATTGCTGCTCAAACCTGTTCCTGGCATCCTGTAACGCAGCGTTAGAATCATAAATTAGGTAATGAGGAGGTGGGTTTTGAGGATCAGTGTAGTATGTGGGTGTCAGGCGTGTTGTCCAATAGTACTGATCGGGGTTGGAATAAAATAACTCAGTGTTATGGTTATTCCAATCAATACCATAACTGTTCCACCCCTGATTATGTACTTGAGCAATCTGGCGTTGCTCTATTCTCTGTTGACTATCCCACATATGATTGTTATGAGTCCTCTGCTCATTCGGACTCAACCACATGTTGTTCACACTATTAACCAAATTATCCCAACTTGTTTGGGATGGATTCCAAGGCCCTTGATCATGAACATTAGTTTGAGCTTCCATTTCTGCTTCCTCTTCCTCTTCCTCTTGTTGTTCCTGTTGAACATTTGCTCCACTACCACTTGCTCCACCTGCGACAAAAGGCACTAAACGCATATTTTTGTCGTACATAAGAATCTCAGCATTTACATAAGAAACTTTCTTTATAGCTTTCATGGCGTGATCACACTCCATCAATCGGCTGAAATCTATGTTAAAGTGACGAGCAATCCTCGTGATATAGTGGCCCCCAAGAAGCGGCTTTTCTCTCCATGTCTCAGTGGCGATGGCTAGAAAATAATTGCCTATCATCCCCGGAATATCAGTATAGTAACCCCGTTTTATTTGATCCATTATCCATAGATACAACGATTTAACCTTTTCATTTCCCTCGACTCTCGCATTGAAAGTGCATGCGATACGTCAATGAAGGAGTCTATCATCAGGGCTTGCAATTTCATTATACCGGTGCCTACTTGATTTAAATGGCCTAGATGCATTCGGCCCACAAATTCTTCGCCAAAAACCTATCTCTTTAAAGGAACTCTACCATGGTAATCGGAAGTTGTCAAGTAAATTCTCAATTGGTTGTCGTCAAGCTCCTCGAAAATGCCCAACACTGTACATAACTCAACTCTGCTTAACCCTCTATCTACACCCCGTAGTCGAAACCGAAAAATTCATTTGACAAAGGATCACGAACATTATTAAACCTTAAAGTTGAGTAAAATTCCTTTAATAACACCGGATAAATTTGTTCGTGGATGCTAAAAACGTGCTCCCATGCGTAGGAAATGATCCTATTGTAGGGAATGGCTAATAGGTGGGAAACATGGTTGTGCAAACCCGCCTCATCCAATGGGGCCCAAATAAAATACCACGTGGCATTTATTGGCCTACTGTTTATCCTATTAAAAGTCTCTGTGTAATCTTCATCGTTCTGAATTTGTCTTAACCAAACTTGAGGATCATTTAGGTCCTCCTCTTTTTCTTCGGAAGATGATGTATAATGTTGTTGTGGTGGTGGTGGAACATTTCTTGATGTTCTGCCCCTTTTTGGTTGTCCACATCGGCTAAATTGTCCCTGCAAAACACAATAACACCAAACCAAAAGAACATAGAAACCGTTGTGTTATTGTTAGCTAAAAACATAATCGAGTGGCAAAGGAATTTAGTCATTCCATTCAAAGTTCGTAAGCATTGTGATTCATGTAAGAAAAGGTGTATGTTCAAAATATTTAATCAAAGTCAACCAAAGTCAACATAAGCTTGCAAATACACATTCAAAAATGTGGATCACAAAATTAACAATTAGGCATCAACTTAGGACTCAAGCCTGTTGCGTTCATAAATCTAGGTCATAACATGTAAACTTGCATTCTAATGATGAAAACAATTTTTCATTGAAAGCATAACACAAGTAGCACAATTTAGCTCAAAATGACCATTATCTTCTCATAACGCAACTACATTATAGCATGCCATACCATCAATCCACTTCAATAGGTCTAAACATGTGAAAATTCAAGCAAACATCTTTTATAAAAACATTATAATTCAAAGCATGCTATAAATTCAAGAAAATTCAATTGATGACCCCGCCATATTGACATTATTAACACCAACAACATATTAAGCATTCACAATATTCATAAACATCACAAACAAACCCAATATCTTGAAGTAACAACCCTAATTTCGGATTTAATTTCTACAAACCCTAGGTTCATGACCACACCCATTATTGCAAAATCAAGACATAATGGGTAATTAAACAACTAAGGCATGTTAATCTAAGTAAGAATCATGCAAATAAAACACCTCACACTTATCTTTCACATAATCATACATACAAGCATATAAATTGAGAAATCAAGAAAGAAAAGTGTGAAAGGGTAGTAGTATTACCCTAGAAGTCATGATTCAAGAACGAATTTGAAGGAAGAAATCACAAAATTGAAAGAAGAAATTAGGGATTTTGAGAGTTGGTTCGTTTGTAAGAGAGAAAAATAGAGAGGAGTGTGTTTTGTGGTTGAAAAATGGGGTGGATAGGGTTTAAAACGCGTTTTATTTTTTTCTGGGTCAGGTATCTGGACGGCGTCCAAATTCCGGGACGGCGTCCCATTGTTAAGCACTGGACGGCGTCCAAAATTTAGGACGGCATCCAGATGAACTAAGGATTACTGACCTGTTTTTTAGAAAACTCTTTGTATTTGGACGGCGTCCAAGGAATTTTGGACAGCGTCCCACTGGTCTGGTGGCTCAAAATTTTAATAAAACTCATAAAAATTCCCATTTTTAACACACAAAAGTTCATATCACCATCATAGATCATTTTGTACATTAAAAATAATTACACTAATCATAAAACACTCAATTCACACTATTTACACGTGCGAACTTTCTTTAATGAGTCGTTCACCCAACTCGTCCCCATTTTGATTTAAGCTTTGTTCTCGAAGTTGAGGTTAACCTCGTCTTTGATTTGCAGGGGACCATCGACATAGTGTTTGACCCGGTGGCCATTCACTTTAAAAATGTCGCCCTTCCAGTTCACCACTTCAATCGTACCATAAGGGTAAACTCTTCTAACAACAAATGGTCCCGACCATCGAGGCTTGAGTTTTCCTGGTGATAATTTGAAACGGGCATTATAAACAAGGAAACGATCTCCTTCCATGAATTCCTTTGAATTTTTCAATCCCTTATCGTGCCATTGTTTGGTCTTTTCTTTATAAATTAGAGAGTTGTCATAGGCTTCAAGCCTCAACTCGTCTAATTCATTCAATTGGGTCAAACGTAACCGACCCGCCTCTTTGTACTCCAAATTACATGCCCTTAGCACCCAATGCGCTCTGTGTTCAATCTCTAAAGGGAGATGGCATGCTTTTCCGTATACCACTCGAAAAGGAGTTGTTCCAATAGGTTTTTTGTAGACCATGCGAAAGGCCCACAATGCATCATTTAACTTAACATACCACTCTTTTGGATTTGCACCAACGGTCTTTTCAAGTATGCGTTTTAAAGACCGATTGGTGTTCTCCACTTGCCCACTTATTTGGGGATGATAGGATGTCGAAATTTTATGGATCACTCCATATCTTTTTAACATCTTTTCTAATTGCTTATTGCAAAAGTGGGTGCCTCGGTCACTGATAAGGGCTTTTGGTGTGCCAAACCTTGAGAAAAGTTCCATCAAAAAGGTTACTACAACTCGGGCATCATTTGTTGGGAGAGGTTTTGCCTCCACCCATTTGGAAACATAATCTATGGCCACAAGTATGTAGAGATAATAATGAGACTTTGGAAAGGGCCCCATAAAGTTAATTCCCCAAACATCGAACACCTCGCATACTTCGATGCTTTGTTGAGGCATTTCATCCCGTTTGGTGATTTGACCGGCCCCTTGGCACGCATCACAAGCTTTACAAACGGCATGGGCATCTTTGAATATTGTAGGCCAATAGAATCCGGCCTCGTAAACTTTCCTCCCCGTAATTTGGGGTCCAAAGTACCCACCCGTAGGACCAAGGTGATAATCAAGAAGAATTTGAGTGCATTCCTTCCCCGAAATGCACCTGCGAATAACTCCATCCGCACATCACCTAAATAGATAAGGGTTTTCCTAAAAATAGTATTTTACGTTACTAAAGAATTTCTTCCTTTTCTGATGTGACCAACAGGTTTCTAGGTACCCCCCCAACAATGTAATTGGTGAAATCAACATACCACGGGTCTTCCACCTTCTCACCTCGCATGAGTATTCACCAGGAAAATCATCTTTAATACTCGATTCATGGAGTACTTCAAGATTGGGATTTTCAAGTCTAGAAAGATGGTCAGTCGCGAGATTTTCGGCACCTTTCTTGTCCTTAATCTCGATATCAAATTCTTGCAAGAGCAAGACCCATCTTAGCAATCTAGGTTTGGCATCCGGCTTAGAGAAAAGGTATTTCAATGTCGAATGATCGGTGAAGACAATTGTCTTCGATAGGACAAGATATGATCGGAATTTGTCAAAAGAAAAGACGATAGCAAGGAGCTCTTTTTCCTTTGTTGTGTAGTTCAATTGGGCTCCTTGTAAAGTCTTGCTTGCGTAATAAATGGGTTGAAAACGTTTCTCAACCCGTTGGCCCAAAACTGAACCAACTGCAAAATCCAATGCATCGCACATTAGCTCGAATGGTAATGACCAATTTGGAGCTATGATTATTGGTGCGTTAACAAGTTTTTGTTTTAAAATGTTGAATGCCTTAGTGCATTCACTTGTGAAAACAAAGGGTGCATCTTTTTCGAGAAGTTTATTCAATGGCGTTGCAATTTTTGAAAAATCTTTAATAAATCGCCGGTAAAACCCGGCATGCCCAAGAAAACTTCTCACACCCTTCACATTTGAAGGAGGTGGAAGGTTGGCAATGACGTCAACCTTTGCTGGATCCACCTGAATACCAACACTTGAGATTTTGTGCCCCAAGACAATGCCTTATTTAACCATAAAGTGGCATTTCTCCCAATTTACACTAAGTTTGATTTCTCATACCTAATTAGCATTTTCTTCAAATTTAGAAGGCATGAATCGAAAGTGTCACCGAAGACTGAAAAGTCATCCATGAACACTTCCATGCATTCTTCAATCATATCATGAAAAATGGCAATCATGCACCTTTGGAATGTTGCGGGATGTGACGATCGCTCCAAATCCATATGGACGAACACGTCATTCATTGATTTCATTGCGAGGTATTTGACCTCTATATGATACGTTTTGTAAACATTGCATTCTTTTCAAAAGGTACACAATAAATGAATATCAATTTCTAAGGTTTTCAACGTTTGATGATTTTTACATATAGACTAATGCAAAAAATCGTGGCCAAACAGAAAATAACAATTTGATAGTTATTTTGTACGCCAATAACAAAAGCCAAAAATGGCTGTTATACGCCAAAATAATAAAAGCCTAAAGGCTTGACACTTTTTATTCAATATATAAAAATCAACTCCCTAAAACTTAATATATCGTCTCATATATATAGTACTAGATAGAAAATATAATATCAATAAATAAGGAACAAATCCTAGTAACAAATAACAAATACTCCGTAAAAGTATACCTAGAAACAAATAAAATCAAAATCAACTTATGCTTGCTCCTTAAGTCATGGCACCAACTAACCGACTCCTTTCCTTAGCTTTAGCCTATCACAACTTGGGCCATGTCTTGACATGGCCATCACCCTATGTGGCCCATATATAAGATTTTGATAATAATCTTGGAGCCAAATATATGTCAGTACACTCACAAGCCCACCTAATCCTGCATCATTCTCCCCTTCTTCGAAAAGACTCGTCCTCGAGTCTACAATATGAATGACTGGAACATCTAACCGATCCTCAAACACTACACAAATGTTTTCCAAATGATTTTCCATAACATCAACATCTTCACAATAAAAAAATTTAACATCTTCATTGGACATGTTGATGTCTTTGTTAGTAACTACCTCCAAATCACTTTCATAATCATATTCAAAAAAAGAAAATGATACCTCACCATCAGTATCATAGATGGGTTCGGTATCATAGATGGATTCTCCATCTTCACCATCTGTATCATAGATGGCTTCAGTATCATAAATGGATTTTGAATCGATTCTTTCCGAATCGTAACGCGCAGGAAATCGTTGTTGGTTCAGTTCCAACTCGATGATTTGCTTATATAATCGTTCAATTTATGTGTCTCGAGGATCTTCGTTGCCTCTTTCGGCGTGTCTACGATTATCTCCATCGCTGCCTCGGTCGGTGGTTCTGCAATAGCCTCCTTGATAACCTCCACGAAACATTGTTTGGCCAAAACCTGAGCTCTGGATACCAAATAATGCAAAAAATCGTGGCCAAACAGAAAATAACAATTTGATAGTTATTTTGTACGCCAATAACAAAAGCCAAAAATGGCTGTTATACGCCAAAATAATAAAAGCCTAAAGGCTTGACACTTTTTATTCAATATATAAAAATCAACTCCCTAAAACTTAATATATCGTCTCATATATATAGTACTAGATAGAAAATATAATATCAATAAATAAGGAACAAATCCTAGTAACAAATAACAAATACTCCGTAAAAGTATAACTAGAAACAAATAAAATCAAAATCAACTTATGCTTGCTCCTTAAGTCATGGCACCAACTAACCGACTCTTTTCCTTAGCTTTAGCCTATCACAACTTGGGCCATGTCTTGACATGGCCATTACCCCATGTAGCCCATATATAAGATTTTGATAATAATCTTGGAGCCAAATATATGTCAGTCCACTCACAAGCCCACCTAATCCTGCATCATAGACAATCACCATAAATAATAGTTTACCATAATACATCCATTGACAATGAAGTCAAAATAAGATACACGGTGATGATTTTGTGAATGCAAAGTTTTCTTGAATAAAGCATGTATGACTACATGCACATAGCTTGTATCACATATAAGCAAACAGCGGAAGACTTCTAGGGAACCTGGGAATAAACATGCTAACAAGTGTCAACACAAAGGTTGGTGAGTTCATAGTTTTAATGTTGCGCATAATCTGTATATAAAGGTGGATCACAAGATTTCAGTTGTTCAATCCAGAAACATTTATCAAAATATTCTACGAAATTAAGCACCCTGGTAACTAAACTTAACGTATATATAATTTGTATCCTTTGTATAATCATCTTAATAATACACGCAAACCAATGTGTACGCTTCTCAAATAGCATACGTTCGTTAAAAGGCTAGTGCTCTAGCTCGGACGGGGATATCAAGCCCTATGGATCCATATACTGTTATTCGCGCCCACCAGTTCACATCCTATGTACTGGCAGTTACTAGTTACCAAAGCTAAGGGATTTTTGGTTTAAGCTCAGTGTAGAATTAAGTATGTACTTGTATCCATTGCGTTTAAAATAAATTGCATGTATTCTCAGCCCAAAAATATATTGCAAAAGCAATTAAAAAGGGAGCAATGAAACTCACCTTAGCAGCATATAAAGTCGTTCACCAAAATGTGATCGAAACTCGGATTACCAAATAACTGTAGATCTCAACCTAGAGAACATATGTTGGTCAATAAATGTCTATCAAGCTAGGTCAGGTCATAGTGTATAACAATCCTAATGCTCGAGATCGACATACAAAAGTTATCCAAAGTCGTTTCAAAAAGTCAATTTTGACAATAATTCAACAAAACGAGACGTTCCTTATATATGGATTCATTTACTTGGCTGGTAATATTCAAAAATCCAATTTATCATTCTTACAAACAAGTTTCAAAAGCAATTTCAATCAATGTCAATCATAATTCAGTTGATCATATCTCTTAATTCGTTCACCGAAATTACGCGATTTCTAAATGAAAAGTTATTGATTTTTCGCCAGCTTTCCAAAAACATGCATATCATATACCTTTTATCAGTAATATATGTATTTACTTCGTGATTCATCATAACTGTTTAACAAAAAATTTAGTATACAAGCATGCATAAATATATATACTCGAGCACTAGACATGGATACACAATTATTGTATAAAAGATAAAATATGAGTGCTTACGTATCAATATTGAGATTCAATATTGTAGGAAAGTACGTAGACGCAACAGAGATGATAAACACTAGATTTGATTCACAAATATACCCTCGAACATTACCCATAACCTCTTTGGCAATAACTCATAATTTCCTTAGCTCTATCCCGCTCAAAAATCCATTTTGAAGGTGACACGCTCATAACCTCGTAGTAGTATTTTAGGTATATATACTACTAATAATAATATTATAATAAGATTAATAATAATAATATTAATCTTAATAATAATAATAATAATAATAATAATAATAATATAAAAAAATAATAATACGGAGGAATGAATCGAGCTTTTATAGTATGTCGCCTGCTACAGTACCTCATGCGATCGCATGAGTTTTCAGTATTTTTGCCATGCGATCGTATGGCCGCCTTATCCGTTTTTATTTGCTAGTTCGTCGAAATCAAATAGTGTGTACTGTAGCAAATAGTGTGTACTGTAGCAAATAGTGTTTACTGTAGCAAAGTAGTGTGTACTGTAGCAAATAGTGTTTACTGTAGCAAATACGGTTTGACTGTAGCAAATAGTGTTTTACTGTAGCAAATAGTGTTTTACTGTAGCAAAGTCATTTTACTGTAGCAAATAGTGTTTTACTGTAGGAAACTCGTTTTTACTTGTACATATATATATATATATATATATATATATATATATATATATATATATATATATATATATATATATACATACATATAATTGTTCATGAATCGTCGAGAGCAGTCAAATGTAATGAAACAGTTCTAAAATTTTGAGATTTAACTTCATAGACTTTGCTTATTGTGTCGAAAACATTAAATCATTTAAAGATAAAGTTTAAATTTGGTTAGAAATTTCTGGGTAATCACACGGGAGCATTACTTAGACCAAAGGGCATTCGGCGGTATGAAAAGGTGCCATAGGGACACGTGAAGGTAGTCTTTTCTTGGTCCTCGGGGGAGATGGGAATTTGAAAGTACCCCTAAAAACCATCTAGGAAACAATAAAAGCTATTTCCCACTAGTCTCTCTAACATTTGATCAATGAATGGTAGCGGAAAATGGTCTTTTCTAGTGGCATCGTTTAACTTACGATAGTCAATACAAACTCGCCACCCCGTAACAATTCGTGTAGTGATAAGTTCGTCTTTATCATTGGTGGTAACAGTTATACCACCCTTTTTAGGAACACAATGGACCGGGCTTATCCATGGACTGTCTGAGATTGGGTAGATTAGATCTGCATCTAGCAATTTAATGGTCTCCTTCTTGACAACATCTTGCATATGAGGATTTAGCCTCCTTTGACGTTGCACCACTGGTTTGGAATTTTCTTCCATTAAGATCTTGTGAGTGCAATAAGAAGGACTAATTCCTTTTATATCATGAATTTTCCATGCAATGGCCGGTTTGTGGGCCTGTAACAAGGAAACAAGACGTTCTTTTTCATGTTTAGAAAGAAGTGAGGAAATAATTAACGAAAGCTTCGAATCCTCCTGAAGGAAAGTGTACTCAAGATGATCAGGGAGCGGCTTAAGCTCCAAAATTGGAGGTTCCTCAATTGAGGGCTTACTCCAGTACTCGCTATCCTTGTTCAGTTGTTCTAACTCCTACTCAGTTGGTTCATACCCATTTTCCATCAATGTAGCCATCACATCCATTTCTTCTTCAGGAAATTCTTCATCTCAACTCGCCAAATCATATGTACCTGTTTCATCCGATTCTAGAAATTCCTACAAGAACTCATAATGCGAATCTATGCTTTGCATAAAATAACAAGTATCATCTGAAGATTAAGGATATTTTAATGACTTGTCAATTGAAAAAGTCGCACTAGCTTCACCAATTCTAAGGGTCAACTGCTGATCATAAACATCAATGACACATCTAGCAGTATTTAAAAATGGTCGACCCAAAATAATTGGTATTCTGTCATCAACTTCCATGTCTAAAATCACAAAGTCTGCTAGAAAAATCAGATTCCCGGTCTTAAGTAACATATTCTCTATTATTCCTCGAGGGAATTTGATAGAGCGATCAGCTTGTTGAATAGCCATTCGTGTGGTTTTGAGTTCCCCAGGGGCTAATTTAAGGTAAATCGAATAGGGCATCAAATTGATACTAGCCCCTAAATAGGAAAATGCCCTCATACAATCAAGGTCACCCATTAGACATGGAATAGTGAAACAACCCGGATCTTGAAGCTTTTCGGGAAGTGTGTTGGACACCAGCGCTGAACATCTAGCATTTAAAGTGACCGATGAAACGCTTTCCATCTTCTTTTAGTTGGTGAGCATGTCCTTCAAGAATCGAACATATTTAGGCATTCCTGCAATAACATCAATAAAAGGTAAATTTATGTTAACTTTCTTGATGAGCTCCATGAATCTTGATTTTTCTTCCTCGAGCTTCTCCAATCTTTGTTTTCTTGGGAATGGGAGTGGTGGTTGATACGCTTTAACAACCGGTTTGACTCGCACCGTGTCTTCTTGACTATCCGTGTGCTCATTGTCAACACCTTCAACCCCATTTTCTGGCTCCTTCTCCTTCTCCGGTTCATTTACACTACCTGGTTCATTCTCTTTCATTAATGGAACACGAAAGTCAGAGACTTCTGGAATTCTTGGTGGATCATAGGTTACCGCACTTCAGGTGGTGATAGCTTTTGCTTGCTCATTTCGGGGATTAGATTGCGTGTTGCTTGGCAATTCCCCCGGTTTTCTTTCGCTTAATAATTTAGCAAGATTACTCATCTGTTGTTCCAATACTTGAATGGAAGATTGTTAGTTTCTAAATTGTTGCTCATTCTTTTAATTCGTTTGGCTTATATTGGTAACAAGTTGAGTTTGCGATGCAATTAACTTCTCCAACAAACTCTCCATATTTGACTTTTTCTCTTCATGTTGGGGTTTTTGATAAAAACCCGAAGTTTGTTGTTGGAACCCACTACTTGACCCTTGTTGGAAATTGGAATTTTGACCTTGAAGGTTGTAAGGGTTATTGAAGTTTCGGTTAAATTGGGCTCTTCCTTGAAATTGGTTGTTATTCCTTTGGCTTATGAAAGCCACTTCTTCTTTCTGAGCCATTGTCAAACCTGCATTACAATCTTTTCCTAAATGTAAACCACCACAGTATTCACACCCCACCTTCATTCCATGGATTTCCTTGGTGATCTTTTCCATGTTTCGAGCAACACCATCTATCTTCACGCTAAGAGAACCAATGTCATCATAAGCACCGGCGCTTGAGACTTGAGCATGATGGGTCATGGGTCTTTCTTGATGCCATTCATGAGAATATTCGGCTTACTTTTCGATTATATCATAAGCGTCTTGCTCAGTTTTGTCCATGAGTGAACCTCCTGCCGCTTGATCAATGGAAATTCTGGTTGCAACATTACAACCCTTGTAAAAGATTTGAACTTTTTGGAAGGTATCCAAACCATGGTTTGGACAACCTCTTAGCATTTTGGAAAATTGATTCCATGCTTCATACAAGGTTTCCAACGGCTTTTGACAAAATTGGGTAATTTCTTGTTGGAGTCTCGCGGACTTAGAAGCTGGAAAATATTTCTTAAGAAATTTTTCCAACATACCATCCCAAGTTTCTATTGTAGCCTCGGGCAATGAATCTAACCAACTCCGTGCTTCCCCGTGGAGTGTCCATGGAAAAAGTCTTAAAAATATGGCTTGATCAGTGTCCGGTTGAAGCTTGAATAGAGGTTATATCTCTTGAAAAAGATGAATATGCTCGTTTGCATCTTCATTCGGACCACCACCAAATTGACATCTATTGTTAATCATTTGGATAATAGGTCCTTTTATTTCAAATTTTACCTCACCAGGTTTCTGAGTAATTTCACTTCCTTGTCCGGTTCGGGTTGCCTTCATCTTGGCCGCCATTGATTGTCTTGGTACCATAGGTCTGTAGTGACCCGAACTTTTCCATGTTTATATATATATTAAATGAAATTGTTATTTACATGATTAAGTGTTTCCAACATGTTAAGCAATCAAACTTGTTAAGACTTGATTAATTGAAATAGGTTTCATATAGACAATTGACCACCCAAGTTGACCGGTGATTCACGAACGTTAAAACTTGTAAAAACTATACGATGACATATATATGATTATATATATATTTAACATGATTTTATTATAAGTATGTATCTCATTAGGTATTTTAACAATGAGTTATATACATAAAAATGAGACTATTAATTTAAGAAACTCGAAAACGATATATATAACGATTATCGTTATAACAACGTCTTACTAGGTACATATGAATCATATTAAGATATTGATACACTTGGTTAATTATGTTAAATGATAAGTAAATATATTATTAAGTGTATTAACAATTAAATACATATGTAAAAATAAGACTACTAACTTAATGATTTCGAAACGAGACATATATGTAACGATTATCGTTGTAACGACATTTAACTGTATATATATCATACTGAGATATATTATATATCATAATATCATGATAATATAACAATTTAACATCTCATTTGTTATAATAAACAATGGCTTAACAACATTCAACAAGATCGTTAACCTAAAGGTTTCAAAACAACATTTACATGTAACGACTAACGATGACTTAACGACTCAGTTAAAATGTATATACATGTAGTGTTTTAATATTTATTCATACACTTTTGAAAGACTTCAAGACACTTATCAAAATACCTCTACTTAACAAAAATGCTTACAATTACATCCTCGTTTAGTTTCATCAACAATTCTACTCGTATACACCCGTATTCGTACTCGTACAATACACAGCTTTTAGATGTATGTAATTGGTATATACACTCCAATGATCAGCTCTTAGCAGCTCATGTGATTCACCTAACACATGTGGGAACCATCATTTGGCAACTAGCATGAAATATCTCATAAAATTACAAAAATATGAGTAATCATTCATGACTTATTTACATGAAAACAAAATTACATATCCTTTATATCTAATCCATACACCAACGACCAAAAACACCTACAAACACTTTCATTCTTCAATTTTCTTCATCTAATTGATCTCTCTCAAGTTCTATCTTCAAGTTCTAAGTGTTCTTCATAAATTCTAAAAGTTCTAGTTTCATAAAATCAAGAATACTTCCAAGATTGCAAGTTTACTTCCAAGTTTTCTAAATCCATTCCAAGTAATCATCCAAGATCAAGAAACCTTTGTTACTTACAGTAGGTTATCTTTCTAATACAAGGTAATAATCATATTCAATCTTTAATTCAATTTCTATAACTATAACAATCTTATTTCGAGTGGAAATCTTACTTGAAATTGTTTTCGTGTCATGATTCTGCTTCAAGAACTTTCAAGCCATCCAAGGATCCTTTGAAGCTAGATCTATTTTTCTCATTTCCAGTAGGTTTATCCAAGGAACTTGAGGTAGTATTGATGTTCATAACATCATTCGATTCATACATATAAAGCTATCTTATTCGAAGGTTTAAACTTGTAATCACTAGAACATAGTTTAGTTAATTCTAAACTTGTTCGAAAATAAAAGTTAATCCTTCTAACTTGACTTTTAAAATCAACTAAACACATGTTCTATATCTATATGATATGCTAACTTAATGATTTAAAACCTGGAAACACGAAAAACACCGTAAAACCGGATTTACGCCGTCGTAGTAACACCGCGGGCTGTTTTGGATTAGTTAATTAAAAACTATGATAAACTTTGATTT
Organism: Rutidosis leptorrhynchoides; assembly: GCF_046630445.1. Taxonomy (NCBI): domain Eukaryota; kingdom Viridiplantae; phylum Streptophyta; class Magnoliopsida; order Asterales; family Asteraceae; genus Rutidosis; species Rutidosis leptorrhynchoides. The sequence goes on from NC_092337.1 coordinate 332,417,710, forward strand.
AAAAGTTTTTATTCTGGGAAAATGATTTTTATTATGAACATGAAACTATATCCAAAAATTATGGTTAAACTCAAAGTGGAAGTATGTTTTCTAAAATGGTCATCTAGACGTCGTTCTTTCGACTGAAATGACTACATTTACAAAAACGACTTGTAACTTATTTTTCCGACTATAAACCTATACTTTTTCTGTTTAGTTTCATAAAATAGAGTTCAATATGAAACCATAGCAATTTGATTCACTCAAAACGGATTTAAAATGAAGAAGTTATGGGTAAAACAAGATTGGATAATTTTTCTCATTTTAGCTACGTGAAAATTGGTAACAAATCTATTCCAACCATAACTTAATCAACTTGTATTGTATATTATGTAATCTTGAGATACCATAGACACGTATACAATGTTTTGACCTATCATGTCGACACATCTATATATATTTCGGAACAACCATAGACACTCTATATGTGAATGTTGGAGTTAGCTATACAGGGTTGAGGTTGATTCCAAAATATATATAGTTTGAGTTGTGATCAATACTGAGATACGTATACACTGGGTTGTGGATTGATTCAAGATAATATTTATCGATTTATTTCTGTACATCTAACTGTGGACAACTAGTTGTAGGTTACTAACGAGGACAGCTGACTTAATAAACTTAAAACATCAAAATATATTAAAAGTGTTGTAAATATATTTTGAACATACTTTGATATATATGTATATATTGTTATAGGTTCGTGAATCAACCAGTGGCCAAGTCTTACTTCCCGACGAAGTAAAAATCTGTGAAAGTGAGTTATAGTCCCACTTTTAAAATCTAATATTTTTGGGATGAGAATACATGCAGGTTTTATAAATGATTTACAAAATAGACACAAGTACGTGAAACTACATTCTATGGTTGAATTATCGAAATCGAATATGCCCCTTTTTATTAAGTCTGGTAATCTAAGAATTAGGGAATAGACACCCTAATTGACGCGAATCCTAAAGATAGATCTATTGGGCCTAACAAACCCCATCCAAAGTACCGGATTCTTTAGTACTTCGAAATTTATATCATATCCGAAGGGTGTCCCGGAATGATGGGGATATTCTTATATATATGCATCTTGTTAATGTCGGTTACCAGGTGTTCACCATATGAATGATTTTTATCTCTATGTATGGGATGTTTATTGAAATATGAAATCTTGTGGTCTATTGTTACGATTTGATATATATAGGTTAAACCTATAACTCACCAACATTTTTATTGACGTTTAAAGCATGTTTATTCTCAGGTGAATACTAAGAGCTTCCACTGTTGCATACTAAAATAAGGACAAGATTTGGAGTCCATGTTTGTATGATATTGTGTAAAAACTGCATTCAAGAAACTGATTTCGATGTAACATATTTGTATTGTAAACCATTATGTAATGGTCGTGTGTAAACAGGATATTTTAGATTATCATTATTTGATAATCTACGTAAAGCTTTTTAAACCTTTATTTATGAAATAAAGGTTATGGTTTGTTTTAAAAATGAATGCAGTCTTTGAAAAATGTCTCATATAGAGGTCAAAACCTCGCAACGAAATCAATTAATATGGAACGTTTTTAATCAATAAGAACAGGACATTTCAGTTGGTATCGGAGCGTTGGTCTTAGAGAACCAGAAAATTTGCATTAGTGTGTCTTATCGAGTTTGTTAGGATGCATTAGTGAGTCTGGACTTCGACCGTGTTTTCTTTAAAAATGATTGCTTAACATTTTTGTTGGAAACTATATATTATTAACATGTATATATTATGTGATATATTAATCTCTTAACATGTTTGATATTGTGTGATAGATGTCTACCTCTAGCACAAATCCCATTGACTCACCTAATAATAACGAAGAGTCGAATATATATTGGACTGATTCACAAGTTCCCGAAAAAGAACCGGAAGAAGAATCAGAACCGGAAGAAGAATCAGAACCGGAAGAGGAGGAACCGGAGGAGGAAATATAACCGGTGGGGGAAATAATAAAACGGTTAAGTAAAAGAAAATCCTCAACCAACCGACCAAGGTTAATTATGGTCAATGGTGTTTCCGCCAAGGAAGCAAAATATTGGGAGGATTACCAATTCTCCGATGAATCGGATTCCGACGAGAATTCCGATGATGTTATAGAAATTACCCCAACTGAATTTAAAAAGGCAAAAGAAAATAATAAGGAAAAGGGCATAAAAATAGAGAAATCTAATTCCAACCCCGATGAACTTTATATGTATCGTCAACCCCCGAAGCCCTTAAGTTGTAACAATGACCCGGGAACCTCTAAACCACCAGGTTTTTCTAAACCAATGTGGAAAACGACGGCTCGTATTAGGGGAACATCATATATCCCTAGAAACTTGGCAAAACGAACCAAAACCGAAGAAGAAGAAGAAGAAACGAGCGAGTCGGAATAAGCTAGTTGTATTCGTGTGGTGTAATATATGTAATATAGTGTGCTTATGCTTTATGATATATGTAAAAATTGCTTGTATTAATAAGTAATTTTTTTATGAATCTAACTCTTGTCTATTTTACAGTTTAAAAATACAAAATGGATAGACAACCCAATATTTTAAGAGACCTACCCGGAGACATGATTGATGAAATCTTGTCTAGAGTCGGTCAGAATTCTTCGGCACAACTATTTACGGCGAAATCAGTTTGTAAGACATTCGAAGAACGTTCCAAGAATGTCTTGGTTTATAAGAGACTTTCGTTTGAAAGATGGGGGATATCACATTGGGAAACCCATAAGTTACGATGTGTTTACTTTGATGCAAATATTGCGGGGAACCCAAATGCTATTTTACACAACGGGTTAAGAAATTATTTTGACTCAATGTATCCGAATATAGGACTTCATGATTTAGAAAAAGCGGCTAACATGCAACATAAAGAAGCATGCTATGCTTACGGGTTAGTAATGTTCACTTCTCACCAAAGTGAGAAAAAGAACATCGGGCTACAACTATTAAACAAAACGTTCCCACAAGTGACGGAGTCGGTAATTGGGGTAAGAAATGAGGTTTTTAGGTTATTACGAGACTGTTGGTCATTACGTAACCACACACACACACATACACACACACACACAATATATATATATATATATATATATATATATATATATATATATATATATATATATATATATATATATATATATATATATATATATATATAGGCCATAACGGTTATGTTCCACAAGACCAAGGATGGGAAGTAGTCCTAGTAAAACCAGAATGCATGACTTGTTTCTGGACGTATGAATTACGTTTCTTTATTGCCTTTGCTGAACGACTTGTGTACTAGCTAGAATTATCTTCACAACTATCTTGTATCAAAGTTATTGTGTGCTATATTTCATGCTTTATGTAAAATAAGAGGTATTGTAAGTTTGTAAAATATTGTATAAAAGTTTGAACGCGAAATATTATTATAATCAGTTTTTCATATAGAATGGTAGTAGTTGAATTGTATATTAGCTACTAAGTATGAACTTAACGGGTAGGTACTACCCGAATTTAAACTTATAAAATGCTAATATGAAGAAAAAGCTTTTATAAATGAGTTCATATTATGCTACGAAATACTATTAACTACTCTTAATATTCTGTATGATTAACTTGTTCCATTTGACTATTTTGAAGGAAATGGCACCGACTACTCGACACACCGTGAATATGAATGAAGAGGAATTCCGTACTTTTCTAGCTTCAAACATAGCCGCAGTACAGGCTGCGCTACATACCAATAATAACCTTGGATCTAGCAGTACAGGAAATCGTGTAGGATGCACCTACAAAGAATTCACTGCCTGCAAACCTTTGGAATTTGATGGAACCGAAGGACCAATCGGATTGAAACGGTGGACCGAGAAGGTCGAATCAGTGTTTGCCATAAGTAAGTGTACTGAAGAGGACAAAGTGAAGTACGCTACGCATACCTTCACAGGTTCTGCGTTAACATGGTGGAATACCTATCTAGAGCAAGTGGGACAAGATGATGCGTACGCACTACCGTGATCAGCATTCAAGCACTTGATGAACGAGAAGTACCGTCCCAGAACCGAGGTCAATAAGCTCAAGACAGAATTTAGAGGATTACGAACCCAAGGATTTGATATTACCACGTACGAAAGATGATTCACAGAATTGTGCCTATTGTGTCCGGGAGCATTCGAAGATGAGGAAGAGAAGATCGATGCGTTTGTGAAAGGATTACTGGAAAGAATCCAAGAAGATATAAGTTCACACGAGCCCGCCTCCATACAACAAGCATGTAGAATGGCTCACAAACTAGTGAACCAGATTGAGGAAAGAATTAAAGAACAGACGGCTGAAGAGGCCAATGTGAAGCAAGTCAAAAGAAAGTGGGAGGAAAATGGTGATAAGAATCACCAATACAACAACAACATCAATTACAATAATAATCGCAACAATTATCCCAACAATCGCAACATCAATCGCAACTACAACAAACGGCCCAACAACAATAACAACAACAACAACAACAACAACAACATCAACTACAACAATCATCCCAATAACAATAACAACCGCAACAACAACAACAATCAGAAGCAGCTATGCCAAAGGTGTGAAAAGTATCACTCGGGGTTCTGCACCAAATTTTTCAACAAGTGTAAAAGAAATGGTCATAGCGCGGCGAAGTGTGAGGTCTACGGACCAGGGGTTAACAGAACGAAAGGAACAAATGGTGTCGGAACGAGTAATGGCGGAGCAAGTAGTGTCGGAGCAAGTTATGCCAATGTAGTTTGTTATAAATGTGGAAAACTGGGCCACATTATTAGAAATTGCCCGAACCAGGAGAACACGAATGGACAAGGCCGCGGAAGAGTTTTCAATATTAATGCGGCAGAGGCACAGGAAGATCCGGAGCTTGTTACGGGTACGTTTCTTATTGACAATAAATCTGCTTACGTTTTATTTGATTCGGGTGCGGATAGAAGCTATATGAGTAGAGATTTTTGTGCTAAATTAAGTTGTCCATTGACGCCGTTGGATAGTAAATTTTTACTCGAATTAGCAAACGGTAAATTAATTTCAGCAGATAATATATGCCGGAATCGAGAAATTAAACTGGGTAGCGAAATATTTAAGATTGATTTGATACCAGTAGAGTTAGGGAGTTTTGATGTAATAGTTGGCATGGACTGGCTGAAGAAGGTGAAAGCAGAGATCGTATGTTATAAAAATGTAATTCGCATTGTACGAGAAGAAGGAGAATCCTTAATGGTGTACAGAGAAAAGGGCAGCATGAAGCTACATCTTATTAGTAAATTGAAGGCACAAAAACTAATAAGAAAAGGTTGCTATGCTGTTCTAGCACACGTCGAGAAAGTACAAACTGAAGAAAAGAGCATCAATGATGTTCCCGTCGCAAAATAATTTCCCGATGTATTTCCGAAAGAATTACCGGGACTACCTCCACATCGATCTGTTGAATTTCAAATAGATCTTGTACCAGGAGCTGCACCAATAGCCCGTGCTCCTTATAGACTCACACCCAGCGAGATGAAAGAACTGCAAAGCCAACTGCAAGAACTATTAGAACGTGGTTTCATTCGACCAAGCACATCACCATGGGGAGCTCCTATTTTGTTTGTCAAGAAGAAGGATGGTACATTTAGGTTGTGTATTGACTACAGAGAGTTGAACAAATTTACCATCAAAAACCGTTATCCATTGCCGAGAATTGACGACTTATTTGATCAACTACAAGGCTCGTCGGTTTATTCGAAGATCGATTTACATTCTGGATATCATCAAATGAGAGTAAAGGAGGATGATATTCCAAAAACTGCTTTTAGGACGCGTTATGGTCATTACGAGTTTATGGTTATGCCGTTTGGATTGACTAACGCACCAGCTGTGTTCATGGACCTTATGAACCGAGTGTGTGGGCCATATCTTGACAAGTTTGTCATTGTTTTCATCAATGACATACTTATTTACTCAAAGAATGATCAAGAGCACGAAGAACATTTGAGAAAAGTGCTAGAAGTATTGAGGAAAGAAAAACTGTACGCTAAGTTTTCAAAGTGTGCATTTTGGTTGGAAGAAGTTCAATTCCTCGGTCACATAGTGAACAAAGAAGGTATCCAGGTGGACCTGGAAAAGATCGAAATCGTTGAAAAGTGGAAAACCCCAAAAACTCCGAAGCATATACGTCAATTTTTAGGATTGGCTGGTTACTACAGAAGATTTATCCAAGATTTCTCCAAAATAGCAAAACCCTTGACTGCATTAACGCATAAAGGGAAGAAATTTGAATGGAAGGATGAACAAGAGAAGGCGTTTCAATTATTGAAGAAAAAGCTAACTACGGCACCTATATTGTCATTGCCTGAAGGGAATGATGATTTTGTGATTTATTGTGACGCATCAAAGCAAGGTCTCGGTTGTGTATTAATGCAACGGACGAAGGTGATTGCTTATGCGTCTAGACAATTGAATATTCACGAGCAAAATTATACGACGCATGATTTCGAATTAGGCGCGGTTGTTTTTGCATTAAAGACTTGGAGGCACTACTTATATGGGGTCAAAAGTATTATATATACCGACCACAAAAGTCTTCAACACATATTTAATCAGAAACAACTGAATATGAGGCAGCGTAGGTGTATTGAATTATTGAATGATTACGACTTTGAGATTCGTTACCACCCGGGGAAGGTAAATGTGGTAGCCGACGCCTTGAGCAGAAAGAACAGAGAACCCATTCGAGTAAAATCTATGAATATAATGATTCACACTAACCTTACTACTCAAATAAAGGAGGCGCAACAAGGTGTTTTAAAAGAGGGAAATTTAAAGGATGAAATACCCAAAGGATCGGAGAAGCATCTTAATATTCGGGAAGATGGAACCCGGTATAGGGCTGAAAGAATTTGGGTACCAAAATTTGGAGATATGAGAGAAATGGTACTTAGAGAAGCTCATAAAACTAGATACTCAATACATCCTGGAACGGGGAAGATGTACAAGGATCTTAAGAAACATTTTTGGTGGCCAGGTATGAAAGCCGATATTGCTAAATATGTAGGAGAATGTTTGACGTGTTCTAAGGTCAAAGCTGAACACCAGAAACCATCAGGTCTACTACAACAACCTGAAATCCCGGAATGGAAATGGGAAAACATTACCATGGATTTCATTACTAAATTGCCAAGGACTGCAAGTGGTTATGATACTATTTGGGTAATAGTTGATTGTCTCACCAAGTCAGCACACTTCCTGCCAATAAGAAAAGATGACAAGATGGAGAAGTTAGCACGACTGTATTTGAAGGAAGTCGTCTCCAGACATGGAATACCAATCTCTATTATCTCTGATAGGGATGGCAGATTTATTTCAAGATTCTGGCAGACATTACAGCAAGCATTGGGAACTCGTCTAGACATGAGTACTGCCTATCATCCACAAACTGATGGGCAGAGCGAAAGGACGATACAAACGCTTGAAGACATGCTACGAGCTTGTGTTATTGATTTCGGAAACAGTTGGGATCGACATCTACCGTTAGCAGAATTTTCCTACAACAACAGCTACCATTCAAGCATTGAGATGGTTCCGTTTGAATCACTTTATGGTAGAAAGTGCAGGTCTCCAATTTGTTGGAGTGAAGTGGGGGATAGACAGATTACGGGTCCGGAGATAATACAAGAAACTACCGAGAAAATCATCCAAATTCAACAAAGATTGAAAACCGCCCAGAGTCGACAAAAGAGCTACGCGGATAGTAAAAGAAAAGATATAGAGTTTGAAATTGGAGAAATGGTCATGCTTAAGGTTTCACCTTGGAAAGGCGTTGTTCGATTTGGTAAACGGGGGAAACTAAATCCAAGGTACATTGGACCATTCAAGATTATAGATCGTGTCGGACCAGTAGCTTACCAACTGGAGCTACCTCAACAACTCGCGGCTGTACATAACACTTTCCACGTCTCAAATTTGAAGAAATGTTTTGCTAAAGAAGATCTCACTATTCCGTTGAACGAAATCCAAATCAATGAAAAACTTCAATTCATTGAAGAACCCGTCGAAATAATGGATCGTGAGGTTAAGAGACTTAAACAAAACAAGATACCGATTGTTAAGGTTCGATGGAATGATCGTAGAGGACCCGAGTTCACCTGGGAGTGTGAAGATCAGATGAAGAAGAAATACCCGCATTTATTTCCAGAAGATACGTCAACACCTCCAACTGCTTAAAATTTCGGGACGAAATTTATTTAACGGGTAGGTACTGTAGTGACCCGAACTTTTCCATGTTTATATATATATATTAAATGAAATTGTTATTTACATGATTAAGTGTTTCCAACATGTTAAGCAATCAAACTTGTGCAGGCTTGATTAATTGAAATAGGTTTCATATAGACAATTGACCACCCAAGTTGACCGGTGATTCACGAACGTTAAAACTTGTAAAAACTATACGATGACATATATATGGTTATATATATAGTTAACATGATTTTATTATAAGTATGTATCTCATTAGGTATTTTAACAATGAGTTATATACATAAAAATGAGACTATTAATTTAAGAAACTCGAAAACGATATATATAACGATTATCGTTATAACAACGTCTTACTAGGTACATATGAATCATATTAAGATATTGATACAATTGGTTAATTATGTTAAATGATAAGTAAATATATTATTAAGTGTATTAACAATGAAATAAATATGTAAAAATAAGACTACTAACTTAATGATTTCGAAACGAGACATATATGTAAAGATTATCGTTGTAACGACATTTAACTGTATATATATCATACTAAGATATATTATATATCATAATATCATGATAATATAAAAATTTAACATCTCATTTGTTATAATAAACAATGGCTTAACAACATTCAACAAGATTGTTAACCTAAAGGTTTCAAAACAACATTTACATGTAACGACTAACGATGACTTAACAACTCAGTTAAAATGTATATACATGTAGTGTTTTAATATTTATTCATACACTTTTGAAAGACTTCAAGACACTTATCAAAATACTTCTACTTAACAAAAATGCTTACAATTACATCCTCGTTCAGTTTCATCAACAATTCTACTCGTATACACCCGTATTCGTACTCGTACAATACACAGCTTTTAGATGTATGTACTATGTACTATTGGTATATACACTCCAATGATTAGCTCTTAGCAGCCCATGTTAGTCACCTAACATATGTGGGAACCATCATTTGGCAACTAGCATGAAATATCTCATAAAATTACAAAAATATGAGTAATCATTCATGACTTATTTACATGAAAATAAAATTACATATCCTTTATATCTAATCCATACACCAACGACCAAAAACACCTACAAACACTTTCATTATTCAATTTTCTTCATCTAATTGATCTCTCTCAAGTTCTATCTTCAAGTTCTAAGTGTTCTTCATAAATTCCAAAAGTTCTAGTTTCATAAAATCAAGAATACTTCCAAGATTGCAAGTTTACTTCCAAGTTTTCTAAATCCATTTCAAGTAATCATCCAAGATCAAGAAACCTTTGTTACTTACAGTAGGTTATCTTTCTAATACAATATAATAATCATATTCAAACTTTAATTCAATTTCTATAACTATAACAATCTTATTTCGAGTGGAAATCTTACTTGAAATTGTTTTCGTGTCATGATTCTGCTTCAAGAACTTTCAAGCCATCCAAGGATCCTTTGAAGCTAGATCTATTTTTCTCATTTCCAGTAGGTTTATCCAAGGAACTTGAGGTAGTAATGATGTTCATAACATCATTCAATTCATACATATAAAGCTATCTTATTCGAAGGTTTAAACTTGTAATCACTAGAACATAGTTTAGTTAATTCTAAACTTGCTCGCAAATAAAAGTTAATCCTTCTAACTTGACTTTTAAAATCAACTAAACACATGTTCTATATCTATATGATATGCTAACTTAATGATTTAAAACCTGGAAACATGAAAAACACCGTAAAACCGGATTTACGCCGTCGTAGTAACACCGCGGGCTGTTTTGGGTTAGTTAATTAAAAACTATGATAAACTTTGATTTAAAAGTTGTTATTCTGGGAAAATGATTTTTATTATGAACATGAAACAATATCCAAAAATTATGGTTAAACTCAAAGTGGAAGTATGTTTTCTAAAATGGTCATCTAGACGTCGTTCTTTCGACTGAAATGACTACCTTTACAAAAATGACTTGTAACTTATTTTTCTGACTATAAACCTATACTTTTTCTATTTAGATTCATAAAATAGAGTTCAATATGAAACCATAGCAATTTGATTCACTCAAAACGGATTTAAAATGAAGAAGTTATGGGTAAAACAAGATTGGATAATTTTTCTCATTTTAGCTACGTGAAAATTGGTAACAAATCTATTCCAACCATAACTTAATCAACTTGTATTGTATATTATGTAATCTTGAGATACCATAGACACGTATACAATGTTTCGACCTATCATGTCGACACATCTATATATATTTCGGAACAACCATAGACACTCTATATGTGAATGTTGGAGTTAGCTATACAGGGTTGAGGTTGATTCCAAAATATATATAGTTTGAGTTGTGATCAATACTGAGATACGTATACACTGGGTCGTGGATTGATTCAAGATAATATTTATCGATTTATTTCTGTACATCTAACTGTGGACAACTAGTTGTAGGTTACTAACGAGGACAGCTGACTTAATAAACTTAAAACATCAAAATATATTAAAAGTGTTGTAAATATATTTTGAACATACTTTGATATATATGTATATATTGTTATAGGTTCGTGAATCAACCAGTGGCCAAGTCTTACTTCCCGACGAAGTAAAAATCTGTGAAAGTGAGTTATAGTCCCACTTTTAAAATCTAATATTTTTGGGATGAGAATACATGCAGGTTTTATAAATGATTTACAAAATAGACACAAGTACGTGAAACTACATTCTATGGTTGAATTATCGAAATCGAATATGCCCCTTTTTATTAAGTCTGGTAATCTAAGAATTAGGGAACAGACACCCTAATTGACGCGAATCCTAAAGATAGATCTATTGGGCCTAACAAACCCCATCCAAAGTACCGGATGCTTTAGTACTTCGAAATTTATATCATATCCGAAGGGTGTCCCGGAATGATGGGGATATTCTTATATATATGCATCTTGTTAATGTCGGTTACCAGGTGTTCACCAAATGAATGATTTTTATCTCTATGTATGGGATGTGTATTGAAATATGAAATCTTGTGGTCTATTGTTACGATTTGATATATATAGGTTAAACCTATAACTCACCAACATTTTTGTTGACGTTTAAATCATGTTTATTCTCAGGTGAATACTAAGAGCTTCCGTTGTTGCATACTAAAATAAGGACAAGATTTGGAGTCCATGTTTGTATGATATTGTGTAAAAACTGCATTCAAGAAACTGATTTCGATGTAACATATTTGTATTGTAAACCATTATGTAATGGTCGTGTGTAAACAGGATATTTTAGATTATCATTATTTGATAATCTACGTAAAGCTTTTTAAACCTTTATTTATGAAATAAAGGTTATGGTTTGTTTTAAAAATGAATGCAGTCTTTGAAAAACGTCTCATATAGAGGTCAAAACCTCGCAACGAAATCAATTAATATGGAACGTTTTTAATCAATAAGAACGGGACATTTCAAGGTCTTGCCTCTCCTTCCATTTCAAAATTTGGAGGATGAACGGGTTCACCAAATTCAGAATATCTTGGCTTGGTTGTACTTGATTCTGAATCAAAAGTTTCTTGCTTTGATGAAGATTCAAAAAGTTCAAGTACTTCTTTTGGGATTCTACCAAGCTTTCTATCAGGTTCTGTAAGCGGTGTAAGTAATGGAGAATCTGAACTTTGGGTATGTGGCATATGCAACCTAAAATCTGTCAATCACACAACTAACAAAACTATTAAACGCACCAATTCTATAAGTTTAAAAATCAAAGACTATTAATAATTTAAAAAGAATTAAGAAACTACTTAATCACAAATTAGTTAATAATTCTATTTTGACACAAAACTATCCCCGGCAGCGGCGCCAAAAACTTGATGTGAAAAACGTGTCATATGATTTATATTAGGAAAAATACTGGTTATTAGAACTATTACACAACTACGGGCAATGTACCCGATCATGTAGTAGTATAGATAATGGTTTAGTCCGTGTATCATTCCATGGACAATTGTACGTGTCAAACTACAATTAGAAACTATATTATGATTAACTAAGTTAATGAAATTGAAAGGTACGAAATATTTTGGTTTTGCCCTTTAACGATGGGCGAATCAAGAGGATTTCTAGTTTTACAAGTAAAGGAAATGTTTTTGGTATTTTTGGTTTTTAAACAATTGTAAATAAAGCAAGTAAGATAGTTTGATTTAGATCAAAGAGACGAAATGTTCATCTAGATCTTTTACCCTCGGTATTGGATGTAAGTTTTGATATTAAGGCTCGATTGAATGATTTTGTGTGTAAGTTACCTATTAGATTCACCAAGAGTTCTCTTTAGTAAATATGCAAACACAATTACAAGATCAAGGGTTCCCTTTTCACTATAGTACTTGTATTTGTAATTGGATAACTTAGCTAGTTCTAAGGCTTGAAACTTGACTTCTATGTTCATAGTTATCAACAATTGTACAAACGTTCGTTGCATACAATTCATCCATATATCATCTAATCATTTGAATCTAATTTACCCCCTTGGTCCGGTTTGGTAAACAATCAATCTAAGACAAGTTGATTGTAAATCAATATGATAAATCAACAAGAGTTCTCTTTATCAACAACATATCAATTAAATAGATACAAATGATTTTTAACATCAATAAGCATGTTCTTGATTCAAGCATTAAAACTATCACACAAATTACATTCAATCCATAAGATTACATCCAATACTTTGGTTATTAATCTAGACAAACATAATGGAATTAGCCAACAATCATTTTAACAAACAGAATATCAATCAAATGATAAGTAGAATTCATTGTTTGAGAACAAGAAAACAACCTACTAGGAGAATGAATCTTGGATGGAGAAGGTTTTGATTCTTGATTTTTGGATGTTAGACCTCTTCAAAGATCTTGGAGTTCTCCAAGATTGCTCCTAAAATCGTCTCTGGAACTGATCTGATCGTGTATGTGCATCTGGTCTCTCAATCATTCCCTTTTAAAGTGGTAAAAGTGGGTCAAAATGCAAAAGTAGGCTGAAACCTACTACTAGACGGCGTCCCAGAATCTGGACGGCGTCCAGTACTAAAGGACTTGGACGGCGTCCAAGTGTGAAGAGTGGGACGGCGTCCAGATCAACTAGAGTTTACTGTCTCGTTTTTTTATGTTCTCTCTTAATTAGGACGGGGTCCCAATCATTTTGGACGGCGTCCAACATATCTGCAGCCTTGTTTTACCATTTTAAAGCGCTAATTTGACCATAACTTGTGTCGGGATCAACCATTATGATATCACAATTCATATATTGGTCATAAATCACCAAAACTCTTCACAAATCACTTTCCGGTACAAATTTGCATATCTTTGTGTATTACTTGTAGAAACCGCCTTAACTATCCTTGATTCGAGAGCATTTATTATGATATTGCGAGAGATATATATGATAAAATCGAGCAATATCAATAACTATCTTAAGCTTTAAATATAGGTTCGATTTTACTGATATCTTAAAAATACGACTCTAGGTCATACTTCACTTACTCATAATAAGGAGTAGTACGATTTAGGTCCCGCTAAATATAAATTTAGAACAGTTTAATGCCCCGTTCATATCGATTATAAACGATTCATAATAGTTGATTTCATTGCGAGGCATTTTACCTCTATATGATACATTTTACAAACATTGCATTCGTTTTTAAAAGACAAACTTTCATTTCGTCGAAAGTTGACAGGCATGCATACCCTTTCATAATATATCCAAACTATAAATGACTTAATATTAATCTTGATGAATTCAACGACTCTAATGCAACGTCTTTTGAAATATGCCATGAATGAATCAAAATAATATCTTTAAAATGAGCAAATGCACAGCGAAAGATTTCTTTAATACCTGAGAATAAACATGCTTTCAAGTGTCAACCAAAAGGTTGGTGAGTTCATTAGTTTATCATAAACAACCATTTCCATAATTTTAATAGACTACGAGATTTTATTTATTCAATAATCATACACTCGCAAGTGTTTAAAATTCATTCATATGGATTGAACACCTAGTAACCGACATTAACAAAATGCATCTAGAATATCCCCAAACATATAAACATCGAAGTACTAAAGCAGTTCAAATTCTCTGACTGAGGCGTGTCAAAGCCCATAGATCTATCTTTAGGATTCGCGTCAATTGGTGGCAATTATAATAAACACCAATTCTTAGGCTACCAAGTTCAACAAGGGCGATATCCGGTATAACAATTCAACCAAAGAATGTAGTTTCGATTACTTGTGTCTATTTCGTCAAACATTTATAAAAGTGCATGTATTCTCAGTCCCAAAATATACATTGCAAAAGCATTTAAAAAGGGAGCAAATGAAACTCACAATACTGTATTTCGTAGTAAAAATACATATGACGACATTGAACAAATGCAAGGTTGGCCTCGGATTCACGAACCTATATCAATTATGTATATTAATACATATAATAGTAATCAAATAATTTCACTTATTAATCTTATAATATTTATATGTTAAGTGTTGTAGTTATATGAAATTTAGGGTAAATCCTAATTAATATATATATATATATATATATATATATATATATATATATAATTATGTATATTTTATATTTTAAATTATATGTTATCTATATTTATTTTGTATATATTTTTAAAGTAATTAATATTTATACACATGATTATATATATATATATATATATATATATATATATATATATATATATATATATATATATATATATATATTATTATTTTATCAAAAGTCAATAATTTATTATATGTAAAAAAAATGTTAATATGTTCAATATAAATTGTATGTAGTATTAATATAAGTATATTTTTATATACATAATATTTATTTGTTATGAAAATAATAATAATGATAATAATAATAATAATGATAGTTTTTAATCATATTAATAATACTAACAATAACCTTAATGATAATACTAGTTATAATAATCATAATACTAATAATAATAATATATTTATCGTAATTATATTAAATTTACTTATACATAATAATCATACTTGTAATGAATTTATAATCATAATTTAGTTATTATTATCTTTAACATGCATACCAATTATTATTTGTAAGTAAAACTTATAATAATTTATATCATAATCATAGTAGTAATAATAATACTTATATTAATAGTGATGATAACTCTAAAAAATTTATAAATATACTTTTAATGATAATAATAATAATAATAATAATAATAATAATAATAATAATAATAATAATAATAATAATAATAATAATAATAAAAATTTTAAAAAAGAAAACTACCTTCCCAAAAGCTTTTATAAAAAGATTTGCCCAGAACCGGACTCGAACCCGCGACCTCTCCTTTCCCACCAACAACCTTAACTATCCAGTCCATCTTGTTTTTCTGATAATATACCGAACCTAGAAATATAAATTCATTTTCTGTCTTCTATATTATTTCATGTATCACTATTGAAGTCCATTCTACATGAGTCCAATAACATGGCCTGATCCAACAGCAATTCTTCGTGGGATTCAAAGGTTGGGCTTAGTTTACTTAATGGATTGATCACAATTGAAAGTTTTAAATGTCCAATAACAAAAAAAAAACTGTTGTAAATACATCTTCACATCGATACATCATCATCATCGTATCATTATACTGTAGCATCATCATCTTCCATCTCATCGTTAACATCATCATCATTCATTATTCTCTTCGTATAACAGTCATAAAGATGAACGCGTATAGCAGTTTGCAGGTCTCTGATCGAAACAGCGAAAGAAAGAAAAGAAGAAGATAAGAAAAATATTGACGAACGTTTTGTGGTGGTTTAGCTATAGTTTTGAAACGGGGAAACATTATAGTGATCTATTATGGTTGATAATTAAAAGAAATAAGATGTAAAGCAAGTGGGTTTTACAAATTGAAAATATAAGTTTGGAATGGCAGCTGCAGTAGTACATAACAGAAAAATCGAGCGAGTTTGCAGGTTTTCATTCAATTGTTTCAACAGAAAAAACGTGACAGTACACAAGAATTTTGTGGGTTTCGATGGTGATTAATATGACTTCTGAGTTACAAAACAGTAAGCGTGTAACATCAGCAGTATTTGAAGTGATGGTGGTGAAGTTGGAGTAGGGTGGCGATGATTGTTGTGGTTTTCAAAAGGGTGTCGATGGTGGTCATCATAAGTGACGGTTTTCATGATGGTCTAAGTGGTGTTGGTTATGAACCGAAACGGAAACACAAGCGAATAGCAGTGAGTTAACTCAAGTAGGTTTTCGAATAACAGGAACCAAACAAGTGGGTTTTGAACATAAACAACGACTAGAAGCCAAGGGTGATTTTAATGGTAGTGATGTGGGTTCGTTGTGGGTTGATGACAATAAGCTTTAAGGGGTGATTCATGATGGTGACTAGTTGGTTGACGATTGTGGTGAGTGATTGTGTTCAAAGGATGGTGACCGGTGGTGATGATATTGGTAGAGGATGGGTATCTCATAATATGTACATGGCCACTTAATCATGCATTTAGAACATGGTGATCAAGTTAACTAGCAATATCATATCCACCATTTATATCTCCAGCTATTACAGACCCACTTGTATATATATAGAAATTAAATTGTGAAGGAAACAAACACAGTAACTTCCCTTTAATAAATTAAACGCGTGATTAATTAACTTTACACTATATCAAATATATCAAATAGTAAAGCAGTCTCTAATTTGGATGATACTACCGACAGTTTCCACGGACTGTGTATCGTGCGAAACCAGTGGCGGATAAAAGTGTTCAGAAAAATCCCATATTTTTAAATTAACTATATTTATTTATTTTGGTCATTATGGTATAAAATTCGATCATTAATTTATTAAATAAAAATTACATCAACTGTCCCTCTCATTTATGGGTGAAATATAAAAAGTGTTGAAATTTATTAATTAGCTTCTAAATATATTTTTAATAAACCTAAAATTTATATAGCTCATTTTCGGATCACCGTTTATTTTAAAATCATATAAGTTCGAATTTAACTTGCTTAATTTCAATCGAAACATCAAACAAGTATTACAAACATTTAATATTTATTTTTAATATACTTTATTTATATATAGAGATATATTTTAAATAATAATTATTATAATATCCTATTTTTATTTTATTAATTTTTAATAACAACAACATATAATACTTCAAATTATATTTCGAATTATTATTTATATATACATACGCACATATCTATTTACAATTAATTGTTCATGAATCGTCGAGAGCAGTCGAAGGTCAATTGAATATATGAACATCGTTTCAAAATTTTCTAGACTCAATATTAGATACTTTGCTTATCGTATCGAAATCATATAAAGATTAAGTTTAAATTTGGTCGGAAATTTTCGGGTCGTCACAAACAGTACCCCCTCTTGGTAGCTGATTCTGACGTGTTGTGACCTAACGACATGGCACAAATAAAACTGTCCGTTTCAGCCATATCAACAATCAATACCAACCGGCTGGCTTCGACCGTTAGCTACGAGTCGAGCCTTATACCTGCTCAAATTACCGTCTACATTAAACTTGTGATTAAATAATCACATTGTAACAACCCAACCCGTTATCCAACTGAATACGCGGAAAAAAAAATTATCACTAGGGTGCGCGGCGCGCAGCCCCTTGTGTGCGCGGTGCGCACAAGGTCTGGCAGCCCGCTGTCCAAAATGTCAAATTTTCGTTTAAAGATCTCCCACTTCCCGACACTTTTAGACGAAACGCTTTTCACAACACATTATAATATGTAAAACTAACACGTTTCAATAATAAAACAAGTTTTACGAAACCGGGCCCACATATGCCGAAATACGAGTTTCGTACAAAATATAAGTTTCGACCACATTAGTTTAAATTCTAAACGACACTTTGAGCATGGTGTTTGGGGGTTAAACTACCCAAATCTTGGTCAAACTTCAAAAGCTAAACGTCCTAAAAAGCGTCTCCTATCAACACAAAGCAGGATCACTAATCCAAACGAATACCCTTTCCCTTGTCCACGCCGGAGCCTATAAAAAGGTAAACAACGAGAGGGTAAGCAAAACACTTAGTGAATGCAATAGTTATACACATATATATATATATAATATACCTACTTGCAAACACTTACTCACATACCGCATACATGCTAGCAATATATTTAGCATACCATCTCAAGTACGATGCTAAAAATCTCTAATACCGCAACTAACATAAACAATAGCATATGATTGACATAATACAATATGCTACAATACAACACACAACCATGGTTAACCATACTCGCGTCATGGTGCTACCGGCTCTTTGGTTCACACTACAACATACGTACTATGTTACCGGCTTTTTGGTTCACATCATAGCACAATCGCACATACTATGGCACTACCGGATCTTTGGTTCATACCATAGCATACAAATAAATACATTATATACATACGCATGTAATTATTCCACTCACCTTGTATTCAAAGCGAAGGTAAGCCAACAAGCTCTTCAACCGTCAACGAAATCACCTATAATATTAATATAAAATCAACACTTATCTACATGGGACTCTAAGCCCGCCCCAAATAGACCTAGTGCAATTGTTCACCCTTTTGCACTCATAATGCCAATCATAGGCCTAACTCGCCAATAACCTCTAAAACTAGTGACTATGGCATTAAATCACCCAACTACACACCACTAGGTCATTCAAAACTCGTTTGACCCATACCGAGGTCAACACACCCTTTTTGGGTCATCCACAACCCAAATAACACCCATTTACAAAAACAACAAAGTGTGCTAGTGATTAACTAACCAATTAAGACTCAATAACCTCAATTATCACTTTGAAACCCTAGGTTAGGTACTATTGAGTCTTCATGATTCAATCTTACCCAAAAACACCCAAAATCACCAAATATGGGCTTTATGTTCAACATTTACCCAAACCCTAACCCTTATATAAATTAAAGTAAGGAAATCAAAGTTAGGACATACCACTACAATCAAAACGTAGCTAGTGGATAGATGAACAACTTTAATACTTGAGCTTTAACCCGAATCAAGCTTCTTCCTCCTTGATTTGAGCTTTCTCTCTCTCAAAGGGTTTCTCTCTCTAAAATTGAAGTGGAATTGAAGATGGTGTTGGTGGTTGTGTTGAATGTGTTTCAACCACCAAACAAGCCATAAGTGACCTAAACCCGGCCTCATGTGAAAGGATAAGAATGCCCCTCATTTAACTTTAATTTAAAAAGCAGAAAATTGTGCCCAGGAGCAGTGCACCACGCGCAACCTTAATAGTACGTGGCGCGCACAAGTGATCTGAGCAGATTCTGACCCAGTTTAATTACATAATGTTATCCACACTTTATGTACCCTATTTACATCTCTGTACAATAAATAATCGGGTCTTACACACATGGAGCGAACTATGTTCGTGTCCGAAGGCGAGGCACAAGTGTCCAAGTACTGTTGTTAATTAAAGCATTATATTCTTCTGTCATAGATTGTTTATAATTAGGGTCGTGAAGGGCCTCATGATAAGTATAGGGAACGAGATAAATGACGGTGGTGTGAAGGTTAAGACGTTGCACATGTTTGTTGGTTCTAAGGAGAGTACGGGTGATCATGGGGTGAGTTGAGGTGGATGAAGATGTTGCCTCAGTAGGAGGAGGATGTGTCTCCGTGGTAGGATTTTGAGGAGGTACGATAGACTCAACAGGAGGAGGCTGTGTCTCCGGGGTTAGCGTAGGTGCAGTGAATGTAGCCTCAGTAGGAGGAGGCTGTGTCTCCGAGGACAGATTAGAGGGAGTGGAGGAGAGGTGAAATGATCGGGAAAACAAATTTGGCGGAGGATCCAGAAAGGCATAGGATGGTGGCTCAGTAGGTGTCATGGAGCCAAATGGAAAAGAAGACTCGTCAAAAGTGACATGTCGGGATAAGATGATTATGTTGGAGGGGTACCCAATGAAGATGCAGGGAGTAGAACGTGGATTGAGTTTGTGAGGAGTATGGAGGTGAGGATAGCAGAGGCATCCGAAGACAAGAAGTGTGGTATAGTTGGGTTTTTGTTTGTAGAGACGAAAGTGTGAGATGTCGTGATTGATGGCAGAGGATGGAAGAATGTTAAGTAAGTAAGCTGCCATGCGGAGAGCTTTTACCCAGTAAGTGGGTGGAAGATGAGCTTGAAAGAAGAGCGTGCAGATGACATTGTTAATGGTGCGGAGCATGCGTTCGGATTTTTCGTTTTGCTGAGAGGTGTGAGGGCAGGAGAATCGGAATTGAATACCATTAGTTTGAATAAGTTGATGGAATGCAGTGTTATCGAATTCACCCCATTATCACATTGAAAAGCTTTGATTTCTTTGTTAAATTGAGTGCGGACAAATTGACGAAATTGTATGAATGTGGTAAGAACGTCAGATTTATTGCGTAAAGGAAAAACCCAAACGTAATGCGAAAAATGATCAAGAAATATGATATAATACTTTAAACCACTAAGACTAGAAATATGAGATGTCCATAAATCCGAATGGATAATATCAAAAGTAGCATTAACATGAGAACTAGAAACAGAAAAAGGGAGTCGCACGTGTTTACTAAGCTGACAGGCATAATATCTTTATTAGAAAGGAGTCTTCGGAAAACATCATGTCGCCGGATGTCCGAGACACTGATGCCATGTAACTGGACTCGTGAGAAGAGCTTCCTGAAAAGAGTGAGAGGTGGGTGATGTAAGTGGATAGAGATCCCCGGTGCTATCACAACGAAGAAGGAGACGATGCGTTAGATAATCTTTCACAGAAAAGCCAAAAGGATCAAATTCAACAGAAACTAAATTAGTACGGGTAAATCGACGAACGTATATGAGGTTTTTAATGATGTTAGGGGTTACAAGTACATTATTTAAATGTAACGGTCGATGCACATTGGGTAACAAGCTATGGGCGGTGTTAGTGACGGGAATGGTGTTTCCGTTATCAACGGCTACTGATGAATACTTGCTATTATTAAAAACAGTACTAAGATTATTAATACATGAGGTAAAATGTGAAGACGCACCCGTATCCATGTACCACCTGGCGGTACCGTAATCTGCACTAGATGCACTAGGAAGAATAGTCTCCTGAGTAAAAGAAGGGGGTTGAGCTGTGTAAAAGCATTGGGCTTGCTGTTGGGCCTGCTGTTGTGCATGTCGTTGGGCCTGCTGTTGTGCCTGCTGATGAACCTGAGTAATTCCTAGCTGTGCTTTAATTTTTTGGTTGTGCAATCTGCTAGTATGTTCTGCTGCTAATATATTTTGCTGCTGAGTAATTCGTAAGAGCTGGGATTGTGAGGTACATGACATATCATTGTTTGTTCGAGGAAATTGATGTTCGGCCATAATAACCAATTGATTGTTTTTTTTTCTTTGAGTTGACCCTACTTGGTATAGGTATAAATATTGAATTGAAACACAAATTAAAATAATGAAAGGAAAGAGATGCCTACGAGTCTTTACTTCAACATGAATTGTTTATTAAACCCTAACCCTTACATACTAAAAATAATGCATAATTGTGTAGTTTTAGTTCATTTCTATTGTAGTTTTGATTTTAAGTTCACACTACAATCGGTCCCTCAAATTCGCCTCATTTTACACAACAGCCACTCAAGTTTAAACTTTTTCAGCAGTAGAAAGCGTAAATATATAATTTTATTAAAATAAAAGAACCTAATTCCACCCAGATTTATAACGGGTCCTATCTTCTCGCTCGGTGCCAGTTAAATTATTTCGAGACCACCGTTCAACTCGAAAAAATCTCATGAACCCAACGTGACTAACTATACGCGAAACGGACACTTCTCAAAAAATGCTTAACACAACGACAACCCGTATCTTTCTGTTCGGCGCAAGTTAAATTTTTCCGACAGCACCGTTACACTCTAAAAATTTGTATGAACAAAACGAAACTAACTACGTTCGAAACGGACACTTTTTAAAAAACGCTTAGACAACGACATCTAAAACGGCGCTTAAGACATGAGCCGTTTTCCCCTCTGTAAATACACAACACTACGTTAAATATGAATACACAGGCCGAAAGCCCCCGCCGCATCGCGCGGGCCGGATCCGGACTAGTTGTGATCAATTGAAATGGATAGTGATACAATAATGATAATTGTTAAAATACATACATGTGCAAATAGACATGGACGGTGGTGCAATCAAAAAGCTTGAGATGTTGCAACGTGTTGGAAGACTAGCAAGTGGCGGTGGACTTTTATTACTTAAAAAAATTCTAATGAGTATCAAACGAAGATTACCATGCTGCGGCGATTTTTATGAATTTTATTCTTTGTGGTTGACGGTGTATGAATACGACGATGGCTAGAACAAAAAGTAGGGTATTTTTAGGTTAACCCTCTGATACAATGTCAAATTGGATACAATGTTTATTCTTTGATGATTTGCATCGTACATCATAGACATCTATATATATTCTATATATATAGACTATTACCCTAACAAATACTAAAGAGCTAAGCCCAACACATACAAAACATGGGCTTATAAATATGGGCTAACATAATGTTGCTACAAATCTTAGCATTAGAGAAGGCTTTTGTGGCAACTCTCCTCATCAACTGTCGACATTGGGTATGAAGATTTGGCAAGCGGTAGAGTGGATGTGCGGCTATCTTATTTGAAAAAATTGAAACCAAAAAGTGTTTAGTAATAAAGTTTAGAACCTGTTGGTTGCACTAAATGAGATAGAAGTTAAAAGCTATGAGTGAGTTGCGAAACGTTGCAAGGTAAAGAAGATCGAATGGCACACTTGGTTACACAATCCGTAAATTTTGTTATGTAATGCTACTTAAGGGATAGTTGTTAAGTTACAATCTTTGTATTTTAGCATGTCGTCCTCTTTAGCATATAGTTCATTCAATGTGTAGGGGATCATCCCCAGTTTTGTATAGTTTGCGAACTCAGTTTATATTAATAAATATTTGTCTTCAAAAACAATAGTTTAATAATCATTTTTAATTAATTAATATTAATATTAAAAATAATAACAAAATATGATAAGATTAATAGAGTATATAATCTATTGAAATAAATGTGGGGCCATGAAGTCATGATGTGTCATTTCATAATTTTTGTATATGGAGTACGATAGTATGACTAGTAGTTTTTTATTTTATTTATTTATTTATTAATTTTGTTTTTTTATTTTTGAAAAGCAAGCATTATATAACCAACAGAAAACAAACAACGAGTAATAACCACGGATACAAGGACAATAAAACTAGGAGCTAACCTAGGCGGACAAAAACAACCCAACGAGAAAAACTATATACAAAGAAATGTAAAGACAAACAAACGAGCCAAATCAACCAATTCCGGATCTAGATGCCGAAGTGACATACGAGCTTGGATTGATAAGCCACTGGGACCAATCAAGGGAAGTCTTTTTGAGGCACTTTGAAAACCAAAAGAAAGAAGTTGTTTGGATGGAGTTAATGATGTTTGGAATACACCACGGGACTTTGTTAAACACTAAATCGTTTCTAGCCTTCCACAAAGAGTAACAAACCATGACGACCCGAAAATTTCCGACCAAATTTAAACCTGATCTTTATATGATTTCGACACGATAAGCAAAGTCTGTAATGATGAGTCTCAAAATTTTTGAACTGTTTTTGATGAAAACATTTAACCATTGACTACTCCCGACGATTCACGAACATTTGTGTGTAAATAAATATGTAATATATATATATATATATATATATATATATATATATATATATATATATATATATATATATATATATATATATATATATATATATGTGTGTGTGTGTGTGTGTGTATATATATGTGTGTGTGTATATATATATATATATATATATATATATATATATATATATATATATATATATAAGTATATATAATAATTTGAAATAATAGAAAACAATTTAATCATTTGAAATGAATATGTAAAGCAATATATAAAAAAAAATATTAAAGTTGTGATTAAAATAAATCTATATGTAACTATATATGATTTCTATACATAGTTAAGGTTATATGTATATTGTAATATTAAATGTTATATATGATATTATATATATGTCATAATTAATAATAGGTAATATTAAGTTCGATTACTGGTTAAAAATATAGTTAAATTTAATTGTTGTAGTTACTTCAACATTTTTATTAATATTAGTATTATTGTTATTAATAATATTATTGACATACATTTTATAGTAATTAACATCATTAGTAATAATATTATTATTATTCCTATTATATTTGTATTACCAATAGTTATAATACTAAGAGTAGTATTATTATATTTATATTTATTAATAAGATTAATTAAAATCTATAAATGTAAATACATAAATATAAGAGATATACAATTATGATAATTGATATATATAAATTGTTATATTATTATTAGTATTATTATAATTAGTATTAATATAATTAGTATTATTATTGGTATTATGAATAATATCATTATCACCATTTTTTTAATATCTATTATTATTACAAATATTATTAATATAATTATTATTAGTATTCTTATTATTTATTATTATTATTACTAATATAATTATTAGTTATTAATATTAATTATATAAAATATATAAAATCAAAAAGGCTCGTACCAGTTTGTTACAAGTTGCAATCAAAACAGTAAACGATTTTGTTTTGTCTCTAATCCTTATTCAGAATTGATGTAAATCACAGAAGTATCCAAAAATCATTTAGAAGTCGACCTCTTCTTTTCATTTATTTAATATTTCTTTTCTACTGATTGAATTTTGTTGTACCTCTTGTCGGTATTTTGTTAAATGTCAATCTTAATTGTCAAATTACAAACAACCTGTAATTAATTATTTATCTATTTCAATCGCATTATATAGTGTAGAATACAATTTGAGGAATTAAATCAGAAAAAACCAAGGAAATTAGTCGACTACCCTGTTCTTATTTTAGATTTTCATAAAGCTTGAAATCGAATCAATTGTCAAAATCCGTAAATGCAGTTATGTTTAAAATCTCTGTCTCAAACTATCTGCAAAGTATCAAATCTTAATTTTTCATAACGAATCCAAATTTACGAGTCAAAGCAAAATTTTAAAAAGTCAAACATTCGGTTCATCACAAAATTCGACTTCCTGTTATTGTTTTAAGTTCAATTGATGAATCAAATAGTTTCTAAGAGTGATTGTGAACCTTTTTCATTCAGGAATCGTAAGCTAAAACTGTCTTAAATTCAAAATCATAGGATGAGTTGTTCATCGTGGGTTGTTTTTTGTTTCAGCTCAATCCTTGTTCTTTTGTTCTAAATTAATTCAATCACCCTATAAGGAATGTTTCTGTTTAAACTTCATTATATAATGTAATAGTATGATTTTCATTTGGATTACAATCGATTGATTTGATGAAGATGGAGAAGAAATTGTACAGCAAATAAATACGGGTTATATATTAGAAAAGAGAGATTTAAATCAGAAAAGGGGATTTGGCAGTATGGTTAAGTGTGGTTACGGGTGAGCGAGAGGTCTCGGGTTCGAGCCCGGTTCGGGGCGTTTTTTTTAGGACAAGCTTATAAGGTAGTTCTCAATTTTTTATTATTATTATTATTATTATTATTATTATTATTATTATTATTATTATTATTATTATTATTATTATTATTATTGTTGTTGTTATTGTTATTGCTAATATTAATTAGTATTGTTAAAATTGCTATTATTACTAATATTATTATCATTACTTAGTATTATTAATATTATTATTACTAATATTACATAAGTATTATTATTATTATAATTATGATCATTATTATTGTTATTATCATTATTATGAACATAATACAATTTATCATTATAAATATTATTATTAGTATCATTTTATAAATTGTTAGTATTATTATTGTTATTATCAACAAAAGTATTAGTAATAAAATCATTACTGACGTTATCATTTATTATTAGTATTATGATTATAGACACAACTATGAATAATAATATTATTATTATGATTACTAATTTATCATTTTAGTGCTATTATTATTATTATTATTATTATTATGATTAGGATTATTATCATTATTGTTACTATAAAAATAATACAAGTTATAATTATTTTCACTAATATTAGTATTAATATCATTTCTGTAATTATTAGTATTACTATTATTATTATTAACATAAGTACCAATTTTTTTCAATATCGTTATTATTATTAGTATTATCATTATCAAGAAAATTATTATTATTATTAGTAAATCATTATTATCAAACTCTCGTTTTTGTTACAGATAAATATTTTGTACATAAATTTACTTATTACATATACTATAACTATATTAAAATTTCACATAACTATATATATCAAATCTATTAATATTATTTATAAATACATACAACTAACAAACTATCGATTTTTAAATATAACATTAAACAATTATGTATATAAATATGGATATATTAATATAACTATAAAAAATATTAACCATTTTGAAAATATACACAAATTAAACATGCATAATATATAAATTTATGATATAATAAATAAGTTGTTCAGTTACGATTATATGTTTTAATATATATACAAATGATATAGTTTCGTGAATCCGAGGCCAACCCTGCATTGTTCAATTTCGTCATATGTATTTTTACTACAAGATACAGTATCGTGAGTTTCATTTGCTCCCTTTTTAAATGCTTTTGCAATATATAATTTTGGGACTGAGAATACATGCGCTGATTTTATAAATGTTTGACGAAATAGACACAGATACTTAAAACTACATTCTATGGCTGGATTATTAAAAAGAATATGCCCCTTTTTAGTCTGGTAATCTAAGAATTAGGGAACAGACACCCTAATTGACGCGAATCCTAAAGATAGATCTATTGGGCCTAACAAACCCCATCCGGGTTACGGATGCTTTAGTACTTCGATTTTATCATGTCCGATGAGAGTCCCGGAATGATGGAGATATTCTAGACGCATTCTGTTAATGTCGGTTACCAGGTGTTCACCATATGAATGATTTTTAATTCGCGGGTTACGCGTATTATTTTGTACCCGGGTTACGTGTACAATTAAATATCTGGAAATCTTGTGGACTATTAAAATGGTGAAAATGAATGATTATGATAAACTAATGAACTCACCAACCTTTTGGTTGACACTTGAAAGCATGTTTATTCTCAGGTATTAAAGAAATCTTCCGCTGTGCATTTGCTCACTTTAAAGATATTACTTGGAGTCATTAATGGCATATTTCAAAAGACGTTGCATTCAAGTCGTAGAATTCAATAAAGATTATTATTAAGTAAATGACAGATTAGGTCATTTATAGTTTGGATAATATGAAATGGTATGCATGTCTGTCAACTTTCGATGAAATGAAAGTTTGTCTTTTAAAATGAATGCAATGTTTATAAAATGTATCATATAAAGGTCAAATACCTCGCAATGTAACCATATGTTATTGTATTCGTCCTTATAGATTAGGACGGGTCGCTTCATGTGGTATCAGAGCGGTGGTTAGACATATTCCGTAAATTCCTCCGTAATCTACTAATTCATTCCTTAGCGTACCTGTTACTGTAAACTTAGCGTACCTGCTAATTCATACCTTAGCGTACCTGTTACTGTAAACTTTGTCTGGCATATTCCGTAAATTCCTCCGTAATCTGCGAAATCTTTTGCTCTATATATATAGATATTCTATGTAATTAGAATACCACCCGATAGCCAGAAAATCATTTCATATCGAAAAATCCTTTATTCAATCGTACGAAATGGAATTCATCATTAGTTCAAGTCCCTCGGATTCCGAAATGGAATCCCACTCAAGCTTCGAAAGCAGTGTGACTGGAATGGATCAACCAATCAGCCATCATTTATTTTGGATGAATTGGGGATGGGTTCGTAGCCTCCTCAATCATTGGAGATAAGAAGAAGGTGATCCTTTCCATCCACCACATTGCCCTCTTGGAGAAGAACCTGAAGCACTTACCGACGAACCTGTCCGAAACACCATTTTCTCTCTCATTTCCAGAGTATCTCATCATGATTATATACTATACCAAATTCTAGATCTTATTTACCCGCTCTTCCGAATTGACAATCACCCCGGTGTAATAAAAGAAGTCAACGAGATTCGCCCTCGGGTAGTGACTTTGGAGAATATGGTGCAAAGGTTACAAACACCAGCAGCAGCACCAGCAGCATAACCAGTACCACCATCATCAACGCCAACAGTACCATTACCATCACCAACAACAACCACATCGCAAACCTCAACTTCACAATCTGTCCTACGAGCATCGACGTCATACGCCCTGTATATACCAAGGAATACCACAACGATGAAATATTGATTCATAACTTCATTGGGGGAAACATTTTACGGCGGTTATGTAATCTCTAAGTCTTAGAGATTACCTATTCTAACCTTAACCATAAATCAGATATGTGGACCGATATGATAAAAGGAAGTGTAAAATCCCTGACAAGGAGTGGTGCACGGTTTACAAGCTAGACTTATTTTACCAACAGCATCAACAGTACCGTCAACATCACCAGCACCGTTAGTACCGTCAGCATCACCAGCACTAGCAGCATCTATAACATCACAAGCTCCGCCAGTTCAAGAATCACCGTGAACATCATTATGAATCAATAACGCGTATATTGTATCAACGAGTTATGAAGTATTAACTCATTTTCACTGAAGGATTTATATGTATATCTTATATATATAAATTTTTAAACCATAATAAATCATTCCGTACTAAGCTATTATGTGTGAATCTTAACTACTCGGTTAATTCATATTACTAATAAGCTATGATGTACATCCTTCGTCAGCAACTTAACCATTGTTAACTACAATCTATGTCTCAATTCAATGAATTCCATTTCATAATAAATCAAATGTATTATTCAAATCTATGTTTGATTTTACACTTTAATCATCGATGTACTCGAAACTTTTCAGACAACATCATTCGTACCTTGCGAAATTCACAAGAATTCCACGAACATCAACATCATGCATCAACAAATAACGAAGTATTGATTCATAATTTCAATATCATTGAAGAAATACTTATGTAGTTTCTAAAGTTTTAGGGATTACTCAATTCTAGTTTCAATCGTAAATCAAATGAGTTTAATTTAATATTAACTCATTAAATCTATGTTACATCTAAAGAAAATATACACATATACATTTTCATAAAGACTGTAATAAAAATTCTTTTGTACAAAATATTAATTGTGAAGATTTTTTTAACGGGTAGGTAATACCCGAGAGATATATAAATTCACAATCATTATGTTACATTCTTCGAATCTGATTCAATAAATCATCCATTATACTCCCTACTTTCACAACAATATACATTCTTTTATAGAAATCAAAACAACTATACTTATTCAAAATCTAATTACATATTCTGATTTTAAAATCTCAGAATTCAGCTCGAGATATAACCAAAATCATCACTCTTAGATCCTTACATCTTTCAAAGCTATACTTTGACTTCAAAACTGTGTTAGAACATCATATGTATATTAACGATTACAATATGTGTTCAAACCCTCCGAAATTCCTGAAGACACTTCAAATAATGAACAATCGAGATGATGATCTAACCACATATTACCCACAGTCTTGTACCTGAAAAACTCTCGAAATCAAAATCATAGTTTAACACGTATCAGTGTCAGACCCTTTGGCATTTATTAGCAAAAATGACTTTTCAAGTCCTTTCCAAAGTAGTCAGTTTTGTCACAGCTCCAGCAAGTCAACTCCGATTTTTCAGTCGAAACAGTCTTATTATAACCTAGATATATACGTTGCCCTTTTGCCATCATTACCGGAGAACCATTTATGTTCCACCACATTAGCCATAAACTTACCAACAACTTCACTGATCTTTAATTTTCCAAAAAATCATTATATTTATCAAAACCCCATCATTTGCTCATCTGCATCTTGTAACGGGAATTGCCATACGAATCATCGGGAATTAGCAATCAGTATTTTGAAATCTCGCAGCATGTCTACATCAACAGTTTTATATACATATAACGTCTACCTCCAAGACTTACATACTTTGAATGTGAAGTTTCTGAAAAACACCCCAATCTACCATTTAGTTCTTCGAATTTTTGGAAAAACGGAATGAAGCAGCAGAAATTGTAGACAACCGTAATAGTAAAAAGTTTGATGATAAAGAATAGTGTGTTGGCAAAGCTCAGAAAAAGAGAAGGTTTGAAAATGGAAAACTATCACACCCCCAGTTAGGGCCTGGGTGAAATGTGACTTAATATCAAATAAACCAACATATTATAATATACGAGAACAATACTAAATGATAAAATAAACTTTATTGAGTACGCAGCGGAAATTGAAATGTCGTTACAAAGGAATAAAGTAAATGTTCAAATTCAAAAGTAGTAAATGTGATATCTCTTGATCCTATGTCCAAGTAGCATCGCATAAGTAATAAGTAAGAAAGCTTGAATCAATCAGCACCTGAGACAAAACATGCTAAAGTGTCAACCAAAAGCTTGAGTGAAGTTCATAGGTTTAACAAATAAGTTTGACCGTTATTTTAGACCACAAGATTTAGTTTGTAAAGTTGATCTCGCAGATCAAAAAGTTATGCCAGTGCGTGATATTTAGACTAAACGTTCAAGTTTGCCCCAAAGACAAGTTGTAGTTTATACTTGTCAGTTTAATTTCATTATTAAGTCATACAATGAGTTGGTCAGATGTATCGGGGATGTTACTCCCGATAGGCCTACCTCCAATAATTAAGCATGCATTCCGAGCAATTAAAAATATCACTGTAGGGACTTAGTCGGACATAGCCGGGTATAGCATAGTTTTAACAGTTGGCACTTGTGTCTAAATTGTAAATAGTAAAAGTAGCATGTGTCTCACCCCAATAAAAGTAAATAAGTTTGCTAGCAATAAAGAGTGGGGCTATGAATTCACCTTAGTAATTAGAGAGATGAGCTAGTTATTCCTTGGAATAGAAAGTTGGATGAGTGAGCAGAAAAGTTAACATATTGACATTTAAGAGTAATAAGTGTTTTGCCCAAGTTTAAGTTTAAGTATAGTTTGTTTTACTAAGTTTCCATTCCTAGTAAGTTTCTACTTTTAGAAAGTTTCCATTTTTAGAAAGTTTCTATTTTTAGTAAGTTTCCCATTTTAGTAAGTTTATAATTAGAAAGTTTCTATTTTAAAAGTGTTTCCATTTTAGGATACTTGCCATATTAGATATACTTCCAATCACCCCTTTCCCTTCGAATAGCCATTTCAGGTCTAGGGGCTTGAGCTATAGGATCCTTTAAATCGGAAAATCCAAACCCTTCCACCTAGAGTTTCGTAGAAACCATTCGTCAAGAAAGTTCGAAGATCTATATATATCCAATATATATCCAAAAATGTTTTATGCGTTATAATATAGGTAGTATAGTATATGTGTTAATAATAGTATAAGTGTAAGTGTTAAATAATAGTATAAATAATATTAGGATTTCATTAATTAATTAGGTTTAATTAATTAGAGTAGTAATTAATGATTAGGGTTTAGTAATTAATAATTAGGGTTTAATTAATGTCTAGGGTTTAATAATTAATTAGGGTTTTAATAAATTAGAGTTAGGTTTAAGGTTTTAATTAAAGTATTAATGATTAGATAATGATTAGGGTTTTAATAATTAAAGTAGAATTAAGGTTTTAGGGTTTTAATTAATGTAGTATAGTTTAGGTGTAATTAGGGTTTAATATTTATATATATATGTATATATATATATATGTATATATATATATATATGTATATATATATATATATGTATATATATGTTTTATATATTTTACTTTTACAATTAGGCATAGTGTATCTATTTATGGTATGTACATATCTAGTTACCCCTTTTAAACATTAACAAATCTTCTTAACAATCTTTAGGGTTTGGAAAATCAAACTAAAAATCCATTTTCTTTTTTTCTTTTTTTAAACCGTATGTGTATGTATGTATATATATTTATATTTTTTTTTTACTAGTAGATATATATATGTAATGTGTATATACCTTCCAAATATAACCACCTTAACATAATCTTTATTAGGTTTTAGGTTTCCAAAGATCAAACATAAAATTCTTTTTTTTATATATACCGTAGGTATATGTATATGTATATATATATATATATATATATATATATATATATATTTTACAAGAACAATATATATGTATATGAACTAGTATGAATATGATTATGATTATAACATGAATTGAAAGTAAACTTTAAGAGTTTTGGATCTAGGGATTGTTACCTTGATGAAGATGGATGAAGATTAACAAGAAAAGTTGATGAACACTTGAAGATGATGAACAAAACCTTGAAGATTTGAAGAACACCTTTAAGATCTACAAAGAACGCGAAGAATACTTGAAGATCACTTGGAAAATCCCTTGAAGGTGGTGATGGATTTCGATGGTGATGGTGGTGGTAGTTTCGGTTTTGGCCGAAACTAGGGAGAGAGGGAGAGAGATTTTGAGAGAGAGTTGTAATTGTGATTTGGTACATAGAATGGATTAGCTTAGGCCTCTATTTATAAGAGTGTTAGGAGGATTCTAGAATTAGGGATTAATTAGGAATTACTTAGGGAACAAGTTGGCTTGAAGAGGGGGTTAGGGTTGTTAGTTTGGGCCAAAAATTGGGAGGGTAAAAGGGTAATCTTACCCTCTTAAAATCGGCTAGGATTTTAGGTAATTAGGGTTTAACTTTTTCACTTAAGTTCTTGTTCTTTAAATTAGCTTAAATAGTTCCTTATTTTTCCAAGTTTAATTATTTTAAGTACACAAGTTTTAAAGTTATTTATTTGTTCCCAAAAGTTTATTAACTCATTATTTTATCTTTTATTAACTTGTCAATTAATGTACAAAGTTAATTAGTATATTTTATAATTCTTAACGCTTAACAATTATCGATTAAAGTTTAATTATTAAGTTTAATTATATTATTGGGCATTTAATATGGAAAAATTGAGGGTCGTTATAGTACCTCCCTGTTATTGAAAACTTCGTCCTGAAGTTTTAGGAAGATTCCTCGTTTGCATCAGCAGTTGAGAAGAGATGGGGATAGTTTCGTTTCATGTGGTCTTTGCATTCCCAGGTATATTCGGGGCCTCTACGCGAATTCCAACGAACTTTAACGATAGGTATGTTGCTTTTACGTGTTTGTTTGACCTCCCTTTCCATGATTTCTATAGGTTCTTCAACGAAGTGCATTTTCTCATCAATGCGGACATCATCCAAAGGAATAACGAGGGTGTCATCAGCAAGACACCATTTAAGATTTGAGACATGAAACACATCAAGTACTTGGCTGAGTTCAGTTGGTAGTTCTAATCGGTACACCACGGGACCGACACTTTGAGTGATTGTGAAAGGTCTAACATACCGTGGACTGAGTTTACTTCATTTACCGAAGCGGACAACACCTTTCCAAGGGGATACTTTCAACATGACTTTATCTCCAACTTGGTATTCGATGTCTTTTCGTTTCTTATCGGCATAGCTCTTTTGTCGGCTACGGGCAGTTTCTAATCGTTGCTTAATCTGAGCGATCTTTTCAGTAGTTTCGTGAATGATTTCAGGACCAGTTAAATGTCTGTCCTTGAGTTCATCCCTGCACAAAGGGGATCTACATTTTCGTCCATATAAAGCTTCAAAAGGTGCAGCCTTAATGCTGGAGTGATAACTGTTGTTATAAGAAAATTCAACCAAAGGTAGATGTCTATCCCAACCTTTGCCGAAATCGATTGCACAAGCACGTAGCATATCTTCCATGGTTTGAATAGTTCGTTCACTTTGACCATCAGTTTTCGGATGATAGGCTGTACTCATGTCGAGTTGAGTTCCAAGAGCAGATTGTAAAGTTTTCCAAAATCTGGAAACGAATCGACTGTCGAGATCAGAAATAATCGAGATAGGAACACCATGACGTGAGACAATTTATTTAATATAAAGCCGTGATAATTTCTCCATCTTATTGGTTTCCTTGATCGGTATGAAATGCGCAGATTTAGTAAGACAATCAACTACGACCCAAATAGTATCGTTACCGTTCGAAGACTTAGGTAACTTAGTAACGAAGTCCATAGTGATACATTCCCAGTTCTACTGCAGAATATCGGATTGTGTCAACAGACCAGAAGGCTTTTGATGTTCGGCCTTGACTTTCAAACACGTGAGACATTTGCTAACATAAGTAGCAATGTCGGCTTTCATGTTAGGCCACCAGTATAAGTCCTTCACATCGCGATACATCTTACTGGAACCGGGACGAATAGAATATCTAGTCTTATGTGCTTCATCCAAGACTAGTTCACGGAGATTACCGAAGCGAGGAACCCAAATTCTGTTGCTAAAGTACCGTGTACCATTAGCTTTCACTTGAAGTTGGTTCTCGAAACCAATAGGTCCTTCACCTTCGATAAGTGTCGGTTTAATAGCTTCCAATTGAGCTTCACAGATTGGCGAGATAAGATTTGATTTGATCTTCAGGTTTAGAGCACGAACACATTTAACATCGTCTTTTCGACTAAGAGCATCAGAAACTACATTCGCCTTACCAGGGTGATATTTCAGCTCACAGTGATAATCGTTCAATGTCTCGAGCCATTGGCTTTGCCTCATATTCAGCTGTTTTTGATCAAATATGTGTCGAAGACTTTTATGATCAGTGTACACCGGAAAATGGGTACCATACAGATAATGTCTCCATATCTTTAATGCAAATACCACGGCACCTAACTCAAGGTCATGTGTGGTATAGTTCTCTTCATGTTTCTTCAACTGCCTAGATGCGTAGGCAATAACCTTTTCTCGTTGCATTCAAACACAACCAAAGCCTTTCTTCGAAGCATCGCAGTAAACAACAAAGTCGTCAGTACCTTCGGGTAAGGATGGAATTGGGGCTGTGGTCAATGTCTCCTTCAGAATCTTGAAAGCAGATTCCTGTTCTTCGGACCACTCAAACTTCTTCCCTTTTTGAGTTAGCTTTGTAAGAGGTTTAGCAAGTAGGAAAAAATCTTTTATAAACCTTCGATAGTAACCGGCAAGTCCCAAAAATTGACGAATATGCTTCGCAGTCTTTGGTATCTTCCAGTTCTGAATAGCGGTAATCTTAGCTGGATCGACATGTATTCCGTTTCCATCAACAACATGTCCAAGGAATTGTACGGTTTTGAGCCAAAACTCGCACTTAGAAAATTTATCATAAAGTTGTTCCTTTCGTAAGAGTTCAAGAATCATGTGCAAATGTTGCTCATGTTCTTCCTCACTCTTAGAGTAGATCAAGATATCGTCAATGAACACGATGATAAATTTGTCGAGGTATGGTTTGAAAACACGGTTCATAAGATCCACGAACACGGCAGGAGCGTTGGTCAAACTAAAAGGCATGACACAAAATTCATAGTGCCCATAGTGAGTGCGAAAAGCAGTCTTATGAATATCAGATTCCTTAACTCTGAGTTGGTGATAACCGGATCTCAAATCAATCTTTGAATAGATGCTTGACCCTTGGAGTTGGTCGAATAGATCATCAATACGCGGCAACGGATAAAGCTTTTTGATAGTAAGCTTGTTAAGTTCGCGGTAATCAATGCACATCCTTAATGTACCATCTTTCTTCTTAACAAACAGAATAGGAGCTCCCCATGGGGACGAGCTTGGACGAATAAAACTTTTATCCAATAGTTCTTGGAGTTAGTTAGATAATTCCTTCATCTCAGAGGGTGCTAATTGGTATGGAGCTTTAGCAATAGGTGCAGCACCTGGAGTTAAATCAATTTGAAATTCAACTTGTTGAGGAGGTGGAAGACCAGAAAGATCTTCGGGAAACACATCGGGATAGTCTTTAACCACTGGTACATCGTCAATACTCTTCTCTTTCGACTCAATCATCTTAACGTGTGCTAGAATAGCTGGATAACCTTTCATAGAGTATTTGCGGGTTTTGATACATGAGATAATATTGAGATTGGAACCACTCTTTTCACCTTATATGATGAGAGTCTCTCCATTTCTTAGTGAAACATGAACAGTTTTATCGTAACACATGATAGCAGCATGTAATGGACATAACCAATCCATTCCAACTACGACGTCAAAACTTTCGAGGTCGACCGGCAAAAGGTCTATCTTAAATTCTTTATTGGCTAAGATTAGGTTGCAGTTTTTATAGATTTTATCAACTTGCATGATCTTTCCATTGGCTACTTCTACTAATCGTTTAGTCTCTAAGGGTTGAGGCTTTTCAGTAAACAGGGTACAAAAATCACTAGACACGTAACTTCTGTCGGCACCAGTATCGAATAAAATAGTTGCATAACAATTATTGACGAGATACGTACCCGTGATGACCTCATCCTCATCTCGAGCTTCAGCTGCAGTGATAACAAACGCACGACCCTTCGCAGCAGTAGCATTAGTTCCAGGAGTGGGATTATCCTTCTTCTTAGGGCAATTTGGACTAATGTGTCCCTTTTCTCCGCAAGTATAACATGTAGGAGGAGCTTTGGCTGGAACAATAGCCTTATCCTATGGAGGAGTCTTACACGTCTTAGCAACGTGTCCCACTTTCTTACACAACGAACAAGTAGCAGTACACTTCCCCGGGTGATGCCTCTCACAACGAACACAGAAAGGATAAGTACCCTTATAATTCGACCTTGTACTATCCGTAGGCTTCTTACTAGCATTTTGAGTAGAATCTTGAGATGACTCAAACTTCCTCTTACCATCGTTACCCTAGTTCTCAACCTGCTTACTTGCCGACGCTCTTCTTCTCTTGGCCAACATCAAATTTTATGCCATAAGAATCACAGCATCAAGAGTAACCTTCTCGGCAGCATTGACATTCCCCTAAACATCCTCGGGGAGACCTTCAATATATCGTTCAATCCTTCTAGCTTCGGTAGGAAACATCTCGGGACATAGAGTAGAAAGCTCAAGATAACGGTTAGTGTAGCTTTCAATATCAGTTCCCTTCACCTTGAGTTCCCAGAACTCAACTTCAAGTTTCTGAACTTGACTTCGAGGGCAGAATTTATTAATCATCATGCTTTTGAGTTCGTTCCATGGAATTTCATTAGCATTGTCAATCCCTGTGGACTTGGCATGAGCAGACCACCAAGTTAAAGCATTGCCACCTAGTGAGCTAGTGGCATACTTTACTCGATCGTCATCACCACAGTTGCAAATACGGAAAATGGACTCCATCTTCTCGAACCAACGAACTAGTTCGACTGCTTCTTCATTTCCTTTGAATGCGGGAGGATGACAGTTTGTAAAGTCCTTGTATGAATAAGGTTCCGGTTGAGGATTAACATTATTAGCTTGAGCGTTTCCTTATGCGGCAGTGAGTAACTGTTGGAATTGCTCGGTAGTCAACACAATATTGTTAACAGTAGGTGCAGCTGGACGAACCATGATGTCGCTACATAGAAGTTGACATAAGTCGGATAAGTTAACAAATTATGGGTTTGAGCAATTACAAGTATGAATAAGATAAATTATTGATATCACATGATATAAATAAAACACTTTATATTATTAAGGAACGGGGCGTTAAATAAGCCTTTTAATACACGATTCGGAAATAGAAAATAGTTTAAGGCATAGCCTTTACATCGATGGAAAATGGAAAAATAACTAAGAAATATTAAGATTGAAGTAGTCTTCATATTTCTTCTTCTCGTCCACAAACTGCTTCATCACTTTTTCCATGTTATCCTTCACAAGTTTCTCTAGCCTTTCGGTTTGAGAGTCGAGGGACTCTTTCATAAACTTCTCATATCGCTCGTTCTTTTCTTTTTGCTTTTCGTAGAGGTACTCGAGATTGTTGTAAAGGTTGGTAACACGACTGTTAACGGTATTGGTGTCGTACTCTCTTAAAGCTAGCTGTTTGTCGACTTGACTCTTCTCTATTTTCATTCAGAAATCAACATCCTCTTTGAGATAAGCAAGGGATTGCTTTCCCCAACGGATGTTGCATTCTTATTCACACCTTAGTAGCATTAACTCCTTTCTTAGCTTTACATTTTCTTCCACCAATTTCTTAACTTCGCGATCTTTCTCATCCATACGGACCTCCACTCTCGCCATGTGGCGAATTAAACCTTCAATGTTCCTCTCGGTATCTTTTCGTAGGTTCAAGATCTCATACTTAGCAGCATCCTCATAAGAAGGAGATCGGGCTCTCTTCCTTGACGGACCAGCTTCTTCATGACGTTTTCCTTTATCCAAGATTCTCGGAGTTGGATAGTATTGAGGAGACCCATGTAGAATAGTATTTGGGCTATAATTTGGTGACGGTGAGGCAGGACTGTAGGAAGGACTTCGAACAGGTCTCGAAGTTGCAGAGTATCCAACACCTACTTCGATGGTAGGGTTGTGAGTTGCCTTGTTGGGCTTGTTAACACTTGAGCTTGACATCCTATCATTAGGAAAGAAACTTTGATTAGAATCTTTGAGTCAAGTTTAGTAAAGCATAAGTGTTAAGATTATAGGGCAATCCTAAGTGCTTTAAGTCTAAAGCAGGAAAGGTTATAGTTTCCTAGATTGCTAAGGCACCCTAGCTAACAAGTAAGGCACACATAAAAATGCAATCCTGGTTCTCTATAACAACCTGGCTCTGATACCAATCTATCACACCCCCAGTTAGGGCCTGGGAGAAATGTGACTTAATATCAAATAAACCAACATATTATAATATACGAGAACAATACTAAATGATTAAATAAACTTTATTGAGTACGCAGCGGAAATTAAAATGTCGTTACAAAGGAATAAAGTAAATGTTCAAATGCAAAAGTAGTAAATGTGATGTCTGTTGATCCTATGTCCAAGTAGCATCACTTAAGTAATAAGTAAGAAAGCTTGAATCAATAAGCACCTGAGACAAAACATGCTAAAGTGTCAACCAAAAGGTTGAGTGAAGTTCATAGGTTTAACAAATAAGTTTGACCGTTGTTTTAGACCACAAGATTTAGTTTTTAAAGTTGATCTCGCAGATCAAAAAGTTATGCCAGTGCGTGATATTTAGACTAAATGTTCAAGTTTGCCCCAAAGACAAGTTGTAGTTTATACTTGTCGGTTGAATTTCATTATTAAGTAATACAATGACTTGGTCAAATGTATTGGGGACGTTACTCCCGATAGGCCTACCCCCAATAATTAAGCATGCATTCCAAGCAATTAAAAATATCACTGTAGGGACTTAGTCGGACATAGCCAGGTATAGTATAGTTTTAACAGTTGGCACTTGTGTCTAAATTGTAAATAGTAAAAGTAGCATGTGTCTCACCCCAATAAAAGTAAATAAGTTTGCTAGCAATAAAGAGTGGGCCTATGAATTCACCTTAGTAAGTAGAGAGATAAGCTAGTTATTCCTTGGAATAGAAAGTTGGAAGAGTGAGCAGAAAAGTCAACCTATTGACATTTAAGAGTAGTAAGTGTTTTGCCCAAGTTTAAGTTTAAGTATGTAAGTGTTTAAGTATAGTTTGTTTTACTAAGTTTCCATTCCTAGTAAGTTTCTACTTTTAGAAAGTTTCCATTTTTAGAAAGTTTCTATTTTTAGTAAGTTTCCCATTTTAGTAAGTTTATAATTAGAAAGTTTCTATTTTAAAAGTGTTTTCATTTTAGGGTACTTGCCATATTAGATATACTTTCAATCACCCCTTTCCCTTCGAATGGCCATTTCAGGCCTAGGGGCTTGAGCTATAGGATCCTTTAAATCAGAAAATTCAAACCCTTCCGCCTAGAGTTTCGTAGAAACTATTCATCAAGAAAGTTCGAAGATCTATATATATCCAATATATATCCAAAAATGTTTTTATGCGTTATAATATAGGTAGTATAGTATATGTGTTAATAATAGTATAAGTGTAAGTGTTAAATAATAGTATAAGTAATATTAGGGTTTCATTAATTAATTAGGTTTAATTAATTAGAGTAGTAATTAATGATTAGGGTTTAGTAATTAATAGCTAGGGTTTAATTAATGTCTAGGGTTTAATAATTAATTAGGGTTTTAATAAATTAGGGTTAGGTTTAGGGTTTTAATTAAAGTAGTAATGATTAGGTAATGATTAGAGTTTTAATAATTAAAGTAGAATTAGGGTTTTAGGGTTTTAATTAATGTAGTATAGTTTAGGTGTAATTAGGGTTTAATATATATATATATATATATATATATATATATAGTATTTATATTTTATATATATATATATATATATATATATATATATATATATATATGTATATATATGTTTCATATATTTTTCTTTTAGAATTAGGCATAGTGTATCTATTTATGGTATGTACATATCTAGTTACTCCTTTTAAACATTAACAAATCTTCTTAACAATCTTTAGGGTTTGGAAGATCAAACTAAAAATCCCTTTTTTTTAAAACCGTATGTGTATGTATGTATATATATTTATATTTTTTACTAGTAGATATATATATGTAATGTGTATATACCTTCCAATTATAACCACCTTAACATAATCTTTATTAGGTTTTAGGTTTCCAAAGATCAAACATAAAATTCTTTTTTTTATATATACCGTAGGTATATGTATATGTATATATATATTTTATTTTTTTTACAAGAACAATATATATGTATATGAACTAGTATGAATATGATTATGAGTATAACATGAATTGAAAGTAAACTTTAAGAGTTTTGGATCTAGGGTTTGTTACCTTGATGAAGATGGATGAAGATTAATAAGAAAAGTTGATGAACACTTGAAGATGATGATCAAAACCTTGAAGATTTGAAGAACACCTTTAAGATCTACGAAGAACGCGAAGAACACTTGAAGATCACTTGGAAAATCCCTTGAAGGTGGTGATGGTGGTGGTAGTTTCGGTTTTGGCCGAAACTAGGGAGAGAGGGAGAGAGATTTTGAGAGAGAGTTGTAATTGTGATTTGGTACATAGAATTGGTTAGCTTAGGCCTCTATTTATAGGAGTGTTAGGAGGATTCTAGAATTAGGGTTTAATTAGAAATTACTTAGGGAACAAGTTGGCTTGAAGAGGGGGTTAGGGTTGTTGGTTTGGGCCGAAAATTGGGAGGGTAAAAGGGTAATTTTGCCCTCTTAAAATCGGCTAGGGTTTTAGGTAATTAGGGTTTAACTTTTTCACTTAAGTCCTTGTTCTTTAGATTAGCTTTAATGGTTCCTTATTTATCCAAGTTTAATTATTTTAAGTACACAAGTTTTAAATTTATTTATTTGTTCCCAAAAGTTAAATAACTCATTATTTTATCTTTTATTAACTTGTCAATTAATGTACAAAGTTAATTAGTATATTTTATAATTCTTAACGCTTAACAATTATCGATTAAAGTTTAATTATTAAGTTTAATTATATTATTGGGCAATTAATATGGAAAAATATAGAATGGAAAAATTGAGGGTCGTTATAAAAACGGATTGAGCAAACTATGAAGGAGGATGTGGAAAAATCACAAGGACTAAATCTGCCTTCAAGGAATCCAATTGATTCAGTGTCTGCTGAAGTCATTAACGAATACCTTACTCCTGAACTCTAAACCCTTGAGGACAATATTCTTCATCATCCTCTGATATTAAATGTTCTAAGATATTATCGTATCTTTCATTATAAATATCCTCCAAATTTCTGAAGATATTTTCATAACTATTCTTATCTGAAATCATTTACCTTCTCACGATATTTGTTTACATCATAAAGGAAACTGTTTAGTTTCTAAAATTCTGAAACCGTCGAATATGAAGTATGAATGTTATTGAAGTAGTGTTGGGAACTGAAGCATGAGTTAGTATAATATAATGACACTTGATCAACGTGATTATATTACAGTAAGTCATGCTGAGTTTCTAAATGGAACGTGATGATTCACAGATCATAACATCATCATGTGCCATGTTACACGACTCTTGTATTCTAACTAACCTCTAAACATATCAAGGAAATATTTTTCTTAATGATTCGGTCTTTTCCAGGATATTCTGGTAATTTGACAAATCAAGATTTTGCCATTACGATTTCCTTCTTAGAACATTAACTATGTTCATTCCGAAATTTATATCTACAAATTCTGGACCATTACATACAGTGCTTAATCGCAATAAGAGGAAACGAAAGAATGAAGCTCCGAAATAGAAATTGGAGTATAAATCGCAGTAAATCGAAGAAAACATTAACTGTGGATGACAATGATTATAGAAGACAGAAGCATGTACTTTGAAATATAAGGGAAGATATAAAGCCCAACAACAAACTGGAAATTACAAACCGTATATATCGATGCATATAGCAATATAAAGACACGGGAGAACTAAAAACACTATAATCCCTAGAGCATAGTAGAAATAAACATATTCTTCCGGTGGCAGTTGGAAAAGAAG
This sequence comes from Rutidosis leptorrhynchoides, assembly GCF_046630445.1. Lineage (NCBI taxonomy): Eukaryota > Viridiplantae > Streptophyta > Magnoliopsida > Asterales > Asteraceae > Rutidosis > Rutidosis leptorrhynchoides. The sequence continues at coordinate 332,460,555 of NC_092337.1, forward strand.
AACGATCATTGTAAAAGTCAGAATAAGAACAAGGATTAGAACCGGATTAAGCATTATTATAACCTTTTGGTTATATGAACTGAGAAAGAAGGTATAGTAGTGGTGAAAACTAATAGAACAGAAAAGGTAAATTTATAATGGAAATATCCGACAGAGTAATCAAAACAGATTATCGCATTTAATCAAAGAAGATCATAATTTCCTTAATTACCGAAGAATCAAATCTTATATAGATTTCGAAGATTATCTTTAAATTCCTTGAATTTCGGAAATCAACCATGACTATGTCAAAAGTTAAGATGAATCTCTATATCTTTATTTCAATCCTTTACGATAACTTCACTTATACTCTTCGCGTAATCGAATTGTATTATCCATAATACTTAATGATGATAAAACTCTATTTATCAACTCATATTCGTCATGAAAACATTTTTATTGTTAACTATGACGACCTCAATCAAATTTCTGGACGAAATTTCTTTAACGGGTAGGTACTGTGATGACTCGGAAATTTCTGACCAAATTTAAACCTGATCTTTATATGATTTCGACACGATAAGCAAAGTCTGTAATGATGAGTCTCAAAATTTTTGAACTATTTTTGATGAAAACATTTAACCATTGACTACTCCCAACGATTCACGAACATTTGTGTGTAAATAAATAGGTATATATATATATATATATATATATATATATATATAATTTGAAATAATAGAAAACAATTTAATCATTTGAAATGAATATGTAAAGCAATATAAAAAAATAAAGTTGTGAAATAAATCTATATGTAACTATATATGATTTCTATACATAGTTAAGGTTATATGTATATAATAATATTAAATGTTATATATGATATTATATATATGTCATAATTAATAATAGGTAATATTAAGTTCGATTACTGGTTAAAAATATAGTTAAATTTAATTGTTGTAGTTACTTCAACATTTTTATTAATATTAGTATTATTGTTATTAATAATATTATTGACATACATTTTATAGTAATTAACATCATTAGTAATAATATTATTATTATTACTATTATATTTGTATTACCAATAGTTATAATATTAAGAGTAGTATTATTATATTTATATTTATTAAAAAGATTAATTAAAATCTATAAATGTAAATACATAAATATAAGAGATATACAATTATGATAATTGATATATATAAGTTGTTATATTATTATTAGTATTATTATAATTAGTATTAATATAATTAGTATTATTATTGGTATTATGAATAATATCATTATCACCATTTTTTTAATATCTATTATTATTACAAATATTATTAATATAATTATTATTAGTATTCTTATTATTTATTATTATTATTACTAATATAATTATTAGTTATTAATATTAATTATATAAAATATATAAAATCAAAAAGGCTCGTACCAGTTTGTTACAAGTTACAATCAAAACAGTAAATGATTTTGTTTTGTCTCTAATCCTGATTCAGAATCGATGTAAATCACAGAAGTATCTAAAAATCATTTAGAAGTCCACCTCTTCTTTTGATTTATTTAATATTTCTTTTCTACTGATTGAATTTTGTTGTACCTCTTGTCAATATTTTGTTAAATGTCAATCTCAATTGTCAAATTACAAACAACATGTAATTAATTATTTATCTATTTCAATCGCATTATATAGTGTAGTTTACAATTTGAGGAATTAAATCATAAAAAACTAAGGATATTAGTCGACTACCCAGTTCTTATTTTAGATTTTCAAAAAGCTTGAAATCGAATCAATTGTCAAAATCCTTAAATGCAGTTATGTTTGAAATCTCTGTCTCAAACTATTTGCAAAGTATCAAATCTTAATTTTCATAACGAATCCAAATTTACGAGTCAAAGCAAAATTTTAAAAAGTCAAACATTCGGTTTATAATAAAATTCGACTTCCTGTTATTGTTTTAAGTTCAATTGATGAATCAAACAGCTTCTAAGAGTGATTGTGAACCTTTTTCATTCAGGAATTGTAAGCTAAAACTGTCTTAAATTCAAAATCATAGGATGAGTTGTTCATCGTGGGTTGTTTTCTGTTTCAGCTCAATCCTTGTTCTTTTGTTCTAAATTAATTCAATCACCCTATGAGGAACGTTTCTGTTTAAACTTCATTATATAATGTAATAGTATGATCGTCATTTGGATTACAATCGATTGATTTGATGAAGATGGAGAAGAAATTCTACAGCAAATAAATACGGGTTATATATTAGAAAAGAGAGATTTAAATCAGAAAAGGGGATTTGGTAGTATGGTTAAGTGTGGTTACGGGTGAGCGAGAGGTCTCGGGTTCGAGCCCGGTTCGGGGCATATTTTTTAGGACAAGCTTATAAGGTAGTTCTCAATTATTATTATTATTATTATTATTATTATTATTATTATTATTATTATTATTATTATTATTATTATTATTATTATTATTATTATTATTATTGTTGTTGTTATTATTATTATTATTATTATTATTATTATTATTATTATTATTATTATTATTATTATTATTGCTAGTATTAATTAGTATTGTTAAAATTGCTATTATTACTAATATTATTATCATTACTTAGTATTATTAATATTATTATTACTAATATTACATAAGTATTATTATTATTATAATTATGATTATTATTATTATTATTATTATTATTATTATTATTATCATTATTATAAACATAATACAATTTATCATTATAAATATTATTATTAGTATCATTTTATAAATTGTGAGTATTATTTTTGTTATTATGAACAAAAGTATTAGTAATAAAATCATTACTGACGTTATCATTTATTATTAGTATTACGATTATAGACACAACTATGAATAATAATATTATTATTATGATTACTAATTTATCATTTTAGTGCTATTATTATTATTATTATTATTATTATTATTATTATTATTATTATTATTATTATTATTATTATTATTATTATTATTATTATTATTATTATTATTATTATTATTATTATTATTATTATTATGATTAGGATTATTATCATTATTGTTATTATAAAAATAATACAAGTTATAATTATTTTCACTAATATTAGTATTAATATCATTTCTGTAATTATTAGTATTACTATTACTATTATTAACATAAGTATCATTTTTTTTCAATATCGTTATTTTTATTAGTATTATCATTATCAAGAAAATTATTATTATTATTAGTAAATCATTATTATCAAACTATCTTTTTTGTTACAGATAAATATTTTGTACATAAAATGTACTTATTACATATACTATAACTATATTAAAATTTCACATAACTATATATATCAAATCTATTAATATTATTTATATAAATACATACAACTAACAAACTATCGATTTTTAAATATAACATTAAACAATTATGTATATAAATATGGATATATTAATATAACTATAAAAAATATTAACCATTTTGAAAATATACACAAATTAAACATGCATAATATATAAATTTATGATATAATAAATAAGTTGTTCAGTTACGATTATATGTTTTAATATATTTATACAAATGATATAGGTTCGTGAATCCGAGGCCAACTCTGCATTGTTCAATATCGTCATATGTATTTTTACTATAAGATACAGTATCTTGAGTTTCATTTGCTCCCTTTTTAAATGTTTTTGCAATATATATTTTTGGGACTGAGAATACATGCGCTAATTTTATAAATGTTTGACGAAATAGACACAAGTACTTAAAACTACATTCTATTGCTGGATTATTAAACCGAATATGCCCTTTTTTAGTTTGGTAATCTAAGAATTAGGGAACAGACACCCTAATTGACGTGAATCCTAAAGATAGATCTATTGGGCCTAACAAACCCCATCCGAGTTACGGATGCTTTAGTACTTCGATTTTATCATGTCCGATGAGAGTCCCGGAATGATGGGGATATTCTAGACGCGTTCTGTTAATGTCGGTTACCAGGTGTTCACCATATGAATGATTTTTAATTCGCGGGTTACGCGTATTATTTTGTACCCGGGTTACGTGTACAATTAAATATCTGGAAATCTTGTGGTCTATTAAAATGATGAAAATGAATAATTATGATAAACTAATGAACTTACCAACCTTTTGGTTGATACTTGAAAGCATGTTTATTCTCAGGTATTAAAGAAATCTTCCGATGTGCATTTGCTCACTTTAAAGATATTACTTGGAGTCATTAATGGCATATTTCAAAAGACGTTGCATTCAAGTCGTAGAGTTCAATAAAGATTATTATTAAGTAAATGACAGATTAGGTCATTTATAGTTTGGATATTATGAAATGGTATGCATGTCTGTCAACTTTCGATGAAATGAAAGTTTGTCTTTTAAAACGAATGCAATGTTTGTAAAATGTATCATATAAAGGTCAAATACCTCGTATTGTAACCGTATGTTATTATATTCGTCCTTATGGATTAGGACGGGTCGCTTCATGTGGTATCAGAGCGGTGGTCTTAGCGAACCAGGTCTACATTAGTGTGTCTAACTGCTAGTCGTTAGGATGCATTAGTGAGTCTGGACTTCGACCGTGTCTGCATGTCAAAAGTTTTGCTTATCATTTTTGTCGGAAATTACCTGTTTATCATTCTTAGTCTGGACACATCTTACTGCATTGATTGCATGAATAGTGTATAGACAAAAATTCATATCTTAGCGTATCTGCTAATTCATACCTTAGCGTACCTGTTACTGTAAACTTTGCCTGACATATTCCGTAAATTCCTCCGTAATCTACGAAATCTTTTGCTCTATATATATAGATATTCTATGTAATTAGAATACCACCCAATAGCGGGAAAATCATTTCATATCGAAAAATCCTTTATTCAATCGTACGAAATGGAATTCGTCATTAGTTCAAGTCCCTCAGATTTCGAAATGGAATCCCACTCAAGCACCAAAAGCAGTGTGAATGGAATGGATCAACCAATCAGCCATCATCTATTTTGGATGAATTGGGGCTGGGTTCGTAGCCTCCTCAATCATTGGAGACAAGAAGAAGGTGATCCTTTCCATCCACCACATTGCCCTCTTGGCGAAGAACCTGAAGCTCATTTCCAGAGAATCTTGTCACGATTATATACTATACCAAATTCTAGATCTTATTTATCCACTCGTCCGAACCGACAATCACCCCAGTGTAATAAAAGAAGTCAACGAGATTCGTGCTCGGGTAGTGACTTTGGAGAATATGGTGTAAAGGTTACAAACACCAGCAGCAGCACCAGCAGCATAACCAGTACCACCATCATCAACGCCAACAGTATCGTTACCACCACCAACAACAACCACATCGCAAACCTCAACTTCATAATCTGTCCCACGAGCATCGATGTCATACGCCCTGTAGATACCAAGGAATACCACAATGATGAAATATTGATTCATAACTTCATTGGGGGAAACATTCTACGTCGTTTATGTAATCTCTAAGTCTTAGAGATTACCTATTCTAACCTTAACCATAACTCAGATATGTGGACCGAGATGATAAAAGGAAGAGTATAAACCCTGACAAGGAGTGGTGCACAGTTTACAAGCTAGAGTTATTTTACCAACAACATCAACAGTACCGTCAACATCACCAGCACCGTCAGTACCGTCAGCATCACCAGCATTAGCAGCATCTATAACATCACAAGCTCTGCCAGTTCAAGAATAACCGTGAACATCATTACGAATCAATAACGCGTATATTGTATCAATGAGTTATGAAGTATTAACTCATTTCCACTGAAGGATTTATATGTATATCTTATATATATAAATTTTTAAACCATAATAAATCATTCCGTACTAAGCTATTATGTGTTAATCTTAACTACTCGGTTAATTCATATTACTAATAGGCTATGATGTACATCCTTCGTCAGCAACTTAACCATCGTTAACTACAATCTCTGTCTCAATTCAATGAATTCCATTTCATAATAAATCAAGTGTATAATTCAAATATAGGTTCGTGAATCTGAGGCCAACCCTGCATTGTTCAATATCGTCATATGTATTTTTACTACAAGATACAGTATCGTGAGTTTCATTTGCTCCCTTTTTAAATGTTTTTGCAATATATATTTTTGGGACTGAGAATACATGCGCTGATTTTATAAATGTTTGACGAAATAGACACAAGTACTTAAAACTACATTCTATGGCTGGATTATTAAACCGAATATGCCGCTTTTTAGTCTGGTAATCTAAGAATTAGGGAACAAACACCCTAATTGACGCGAATCCTAAAGATAGATCTATTGAGCCTAACAAACCCCATCCGGGTTACGGATGCTTTAGTACTTTGATTTTATCATGTCCGATGAGAGTCCCGGAATGATGGGGATATTCTAGACGTGTTCTGTTAATGTCGGTTACCAGGTGTTCACCATATGAATGATTTTTAATTCGCGGGTTACGCGTATTATTTTCTACCCGGGTTACATGTACAATTAAATATCTGGAAATCTTGTGGTCTATTAAAATGATGAAAATGAATGATTATGATAAACTAATGAACTCACCAACCTTTTGGTTGACACTTGAAAGCATGTTTATTCTCAGGTATTAAAGAAATCTTCCGTTGTGCATTTGCTCACTTTAAAGATATTACTTAGAGTCATTAATGGCATATTTCAAAAGACGTTGCATTCAAGTCGTAGAATTCAATAAAGATTATTATTAAGTAAATGACAGATTAGGTCATTTATAGTTTGAATATTATGAAATGGTATGCATGTCTGTCAACTTTCGATGAAATGAAAGTTTGTCTTTTAAAACGAATGCAATGTTTGTAACATGTATCATATAGAGGTCAAATACCTCGCAATGTAACCATATGTTATTGTATTCGTCCTTATGGATTAGGACGGGTCGCTTCACAAACTACCCACTTAAGGCCTTGCCAAATGCATTTTCCAATCGAATTCAATTGGGATGAAAATAGCGAGCAGTCGTCCACGATTTGTTCAGTAGATACTGTTGAGTCCCCAAAATAATTAAGGATTTAATTATGACAAAACTGTAATTTATTTGCTCTAAAATGTTATGTGCAGCCAGCACAAGTTTATTTATGTATAGACAGCAAATATTGCTATGTCAAGTGTTCAGTATGCTGCCTAGTCTACCAGCACAAGGTAGAGTGTATTCTTCGAATCAGCACAGGATGAGTACTCAGCAATTCAAGAATATCAAGTGACTCAGCATAAGAAGAACCAGTAAATCTGGTAAGCAGCATACAACACAAGACAGCCATGCTCCATTACAAGCATGGTGGTTTCCTGAGTGGTCTACATCAATTGTACTATTCAACAGAAGTCAAAGACAAAGTTGAACAGGAAAGGACACGCGTCGGTGGCTGACAAGTGACCTTACAAGACCACGTGGGAATGCAGAAGTTTAACGCATGTGCAGACATGTGTTATACTTTGTCAACGCCTAGGGAACACAACATTCTATTTGTTTAAACAAATAGTGGTGCCAAACCGAATTGGGGTGTTCCTGCAAATAGCTACCAAAGAAGAAAGAGGAGAGCACGCTCTCTGATGCAATTGTCCCCACAAGTACAGACATTCTATGTACCAGTGGACAATAGAACCATTACACGATTAATAGAACTATTATAAATTGTTGTATCCACTATTGTAACAACTAGTGGTGTGGGTTTTGTTATTTAGAGTCCAAAACGTGTAATAGCTTTGAGTCTATCCTCATAGCTATACTTAGGTAGATCTATATCAACCAACTATCATTCCACCAAAGATAGTTGTAATTCTTTGTGATTTAATCAATAAAGAATAACAGTTGAAAAATTACCTTTGACTCTATTTAAATTACATGCTTGAATACTAAACTGTGTTTAATTGGTTTGTTAATTAAAAGAAATTGTATTCACCCCCCTCTACAATACTCCTGTTGTTTATCAAGGGACCAACATATACACTATTGATTGTAGGTAGATTCCACCATTTAAGGACGTGATTCTATAACTCAATAGCACGGGAACACTGAGTGAGGAGATGGTCTACGGATTCAACATAGATATTGCATATGGGACAAAGCATGGAATCTAAATCAATGCCTCTTTTATCTAGCTCGACTATAACCGGTAACCTTGATTGTAAAGATCTCCAAATAAAGATTTCCACTTTGAGAGGGATAGCTTTATTTTTGAGAGTTTTCAAATGAGGAGTCGGGATTGTGGACGATAGCGAGATGTCGATTAGATTTGATAACCCTTTTGAGAGTTTTTTATTTTATTTAAGTTGTAAGAAAAAAACAAACAATTAATGGGGCCAACGAAATTATTCAGCTCCTTACCGTAATTTGTTTTGGGCCCGGAACAGATACCTGGTTGACTGTTTCATAATTTTTTTAGGCCCTAAAAATATTGAGCCCTGAGCAATTACTCAGTCTACTCCTATATTGGGTCGGGCCTGAGAACTACAAACTTCGGTGATTTGTATTTGTGGCTCGGATGGAATAGCTTCAATCCATGACAACAAATCTTGATGAAGAGTGAGATTGAGAGCGAGAATGGCACTCCTACTAGCATTAACTTGTCATCGATGAGGATGGAGATATCATAAATTTGTCGTATGCTGGGTAGATGGAAAACAGTCGCAGCGGGTTGAACTAGTAGTAAAGAAGTGAAAGGGTTAGTTTTTGTGTCGGAGGTAGTAGCGGACGATATGGGGGTGTTGGAACGAAATGGATCATGAAGGCGGGGCCTGATTTTGGAGGTTCACAGCCAATACTTTTGGTTAAAGAGCTGGTGGTGGTAGCATGTAGTTTAATAGGTTTGGACATGACATTGGTAGTGTCGGTGCATGTCGTTAGGGAAGGTGATGAGAGCGGTGTGACGAGATGGTTAGATATGATCTCAAGTTGGTGTTTAGTGGTGGTAAAATGGGTAGCGAGGTGATTGGATATCTTTTCGAGTAGACGGTTGGTGGTGCGGTATTGTTGATAAGAATATCTAATGTGGCATCGAATTTGGTGATGATGTTTATCTTATCAACGAAAGTCGCAAAGGACTCACGTTGACTCAATGAAAGCACCATTGATGGAAGACTAATTCAAGATGATCAATCTTCCAAGAATAATAGGCTAAAAAACGAACTTTTGCTTAAAGCAATTTTATTCATTCATATATTTCAAACAATGAAGTGCATACATAATATATATTATATATATATATATACATACATACATATATATATATATATATATATATATATATACACACACACACACACACACTAAAAGCCATGAACTTGTTTAGTTCATGATGACAAACATGTAAATACCCCTAACTTCGGAGATATATTCACAACTAGGCTTTTTTATTTAAACACCCCCCCCCCCCCCCCCCCCCCCCCCCCCTTCCTTCTTGACAACCTTTTTTCGCATCGTTTTTCATTCCGTTATTTTTTGAACATCCAATTAATTTACCGGTAACCAACCAAAAAACACAAATCGTTAATCGATGCAAACTACCTCGAATCAAAGCGCGAGTTTATTTTCCTCGTTTTAAATGAAGATAAGGTATTTAGCTATCTTTCTACAACATATACCATCCACAAAATGTTTATTTACATTTTTTTTATTCTATTCTTTTGTTCACAATCATATTTTAATTATGATAATGTACGTAGTTCATCGAGCCAGACAATTAAGCTTGGTCCATGGACGACCCATTAGTATTCCCCTAAAACTTTAATTTCTTTTTATAAATAGAGGGGCTAACCCTACTTTTAGGGGTCTAAGCGAGAGGATTATTGTCACCGTAGGGAAACCCTATGGCTTCTCGTACGGTTTTTTTCCATGGTCGTCGATTGGTCCCGTCGACCGACTGCCGGGCAAGCCTTTAACCATCCCTTCGAGATCACAATCCTTGCTAGGGTTTTTCACAATAACCAGACCGTATTGTTCAAATCATTGATGTCAAACCCTTATCTTCTACAATCGAGCATATATCTAACCCTCGGCGAAAATATGTTTGATCAAATTCTAAATTATTAGTTATTATGTCTAAAAATTATGTGTAACGTAACACGTACTAAAACACCGTATGACCCGTTCCATCAAAGAGGATGGTTTTTTTAGCGGTTGTTAGTTGCGTTTTTTCCCTCCAACGAAGGGTACTTTTGTTAGAGAATGAATCATCTAATGTGTTAATATATTCGTTTATACTAATAAAAGCTACAGTCACTACTTATGAAACCAACAATTACTTAAATAATCTAAGGGTAATGGAAACGTGCATAAATACACAAATCCACTTCATATTATTCTCAACCAGATAATATTAACTGTAAACATAGACCAAATGCATATAAGCATGCACGTGGAATACTATAACCATATATACAACAATAACGTCCAATCACGAGCTTGAGTATGGAAAATACTATAAACATATTGGTCAAAGGGTCAAATGGTCATGATTCATGTGCGTATCAGGTTTTTTTCAACAAAATCATATGCATCGGACTAAAAATCCCAGTTTCACCAGCTCTAGTCAAATAATCAGCAGTCTTAAACAACATTTCATGAACATCAGTTGTCCCTTTTGGTGCAACTTTAACCGTTTCAAGCACCATTACCACAATATGATTCCTCCAATACGCAATTTGCCCCATTTTCAACCTCGACCACCATGGTTTCGATGGCGGTTTCGCTAAATCTTTCTCTTTCACAACTTCAAACCCTACTTTCTTCGCCACCTCAGCAATCTCATTGTAAGATCTCATTCCAGGTAACGCATCACCTCTTTCAATCCCTTGAATTACCTCCACGTGTTCAGGATCTTCACTTTTGTACAATTCAGTCGTCACCCATTCATACGATACGTACATCGATCCAGGTTTCAAAACCCTATAAATTTCACCGTACACATCTTCTAATTTAGGCGCGTGACACGTGGCTTCGATCGAAAACGCACCGTCAAAACTATTGTCTTCAAACGGCATTTCTAAAAAATTACCACAGACGACGTCGCATAAGTGATCTAACCCAACTTTTTTGTTATGTGCTTTGGCACGTGACACTTGATACTCGTTAATAGTAATTCCAAGAACGTTACAACCCGAATGTGCCGCAATCACACGCATCGGACCTCCACACCGCACCCGGCATCCAGGATCTTCTGACCCGGTTTCACTCCGATCAGATCTACCGCCATTTGTTCGTGATCAGATCTACCGCCATTCGTAAATATCCGTCACCAACTCTAAAGGGTTGGTTGAACCAACTTCACCTTGGGGCCTTGCCTTTCAAAAAAAAAAAAAAAAAAATCCGTCACCAGATTATAGAAAGTATCAACGAAAGCTGGAACGTTTTCAGTCTTCTCGATCTGTTTCGGCCGGCGAAAAAAGGACCAGTACTGATTGTAATTATCTTGAACGTTTTCACGCTTAATTGAACCGCCGGTGAGATTAACGGCGTGTTTGCCTTTTTGTTCGGCGGAGCCGAGAAGGCAGACGAACCAGTAAAGGCCGCCGACGAGAAGTAAGGCGGTGCAGACAAGTGTTAGTGAATCCATGGGTGTGAAAAGTAGGAGTGGGTTTTAAGCTTTATATATGATAAGTTGTTTGGGTTTGGATGTCATGTAACTTTTTTTAATGAATGTTTCTAAGATTTTATTTAATTAATTTATTAAAATTAATTAATTTATGAAGGGGTTCGTGGTTGTCCCTACCCAGTTATGCCACGTCAAAGAATGAGTATTTAGCCCTTAGACCGTTTGTAATGCGGTGGCATGGGGTGGGATAGTAACCATCGCGCAGGTTATGCGGCGTGATGCTCCTGAAATGTTGCAAGCGTGATTCGAGCATCACCGGAACAAAAGTTGAGCGTGAATAAGTTTCAGCCAATCAGAATTCATATTAGTGTATTTATAATTTAACTAATAAAATAAAAATAATATAATAACTAAAAAAGGTATACCTATTTTTCTATCACACAACTATCACTCCATACCATTACAAACTCCGTCACATCATTACACTTGCCATATCAGCACTATACCCATAAAAACACTCTTCACACTTCATCACACCCATCACCACTATTAATGGCCTTAGACTCTTCCTAATGTAGCGTCATCACCTCGATTTAGCCTCCATCACGCCTCTATCGCGCCACTATGGGGCGTGATGGATAAAAAAAAACATGGTGTGATGAGTCCATCACTTGCAGATGTTGCAGGAGGCGATGGTGGATATTGAATGAGGGCTTGACACGTGTGTATTAAAACGGTAATATAGTCGTTTGATTTTTTTTCTTTTCTTTTCTTTTATAAATACCACATTTCTTATACCATTTTTATACACATTTCTTTCAATACTCTTTCATTACTCTTTCAATGCTCTTTCAATACACAAATTCAATGGCAAAAACTTTGTTTAAGCTTTTTGACATTTGGGATTCGGATGCTGAAGAGGCTGCAAACAACGAACGAGTTCCACGAACTCGAACTTACATCCGTAGAGATCGTGAAAAAGCAGCCGAAACGTTACACAAGCATTACTTTCAAGAGCATCCAATCTATCCAGATAAAAATTTAAAATGCGTTTTAGAAGGAGTAAAGCACTATTTACTCGCATCGTAGAATATATAAGTAATTATGTTTAGATGCTTAGTTTAAATGCACTATTTAGACGTTTAAGTGCTTAATTTTCGTTGTTTTAAATGTGTAGTTTAATTATTGTATTATGTTTAGTTTACTTCCTTTTACTACAAAATTGTAATCGTGTTTGTATTATTAATAAAAGTGTTCTTAAAAAAAGTATAATTTGTTAATAATAATAATAATAATAATAATAATAATAATAATAATAATAATAATAATAATAATAATAATAATAATAATAATAATAATAATAATAATAATAATAATAAATAAAATAAAATAAAATCACACAACGATCTTAATAGTACCTGCGTCCAAGGTTGCAAAATTCGCTATTCGGGGATTAATCGGTCGGGACATTGAAAGGATTAATCGGAAATTCAGAGATTAATCGGATTGTACCCAATACATTTAAATTTTAAAAATTATATGTGTAACTATAGAAAAAAACCATAAATATAAAGATAATTTTTAACATAATTGTCTTAAATTGTTCATTTTGCTTCAAAACTATAAAATTCTAGTTAAATTCATGTTAAAATGTTAACCATTTTAGACTTTGAATGACTTTGATTACCAAATTCGATTTTGATCCATCGATTGAGGTTGACCGTTTAATTACACGAATTTTTGAAAATCGGAACGAATTGCTCCTAAAAATGATTAATCGGAGATTAATCGGCGAGTAATCGAGTTTTTTTACAACACTGCATTCGTCCCTTTTTTTATGGAAAAAAGTAGTAGTGACCTAAGAGTACATGATAAGCATCATTAAAAAGTATAAGTTTTCAAAATTAGTGTAATTAGTATTTGTGTATCAATAAAAATGAACGAGTTTGATAAATGAATTTTAAGTTATAATTAGAAATTTTAAATGTTTATAATCTCCTTATCTTGTGCCTTTATGGTACAAGTTAGCCAACCCCTTTTTTTATTTAGTGAGGTTATAAGTCAGTCATCCGATAATATTCAGATAGTCACAAGTCATGCATACCTAGATAAAAAGTATATCCGTCTCATATTAAATACAAAGATAAAAAATACACAGTTTAAGAAAAAGTGACGGTCACATGTATTTTGTAACGACCCGGAAATTTCCAACCAAATTTAAACCTTAAACTCTATATGTTTCCGACACGATAAGCAAAAACCTTAATGTTGAGTCTAGAAAGTTTGAAACTATATTCATGTAATCAATTACCCATTAACCATCCATTTGTCCGACGATTCACGAACGTCATAACTTGTATTAATTATATACTTATGTATATATATGGATATATATGGATTATATCTAACTTGAATATATGATAATTAAGTATCTCATTAAATATATTAACAATGGATTATACATAAAATGAGACTACTAACTTAAGGACTTCGAAACGATATATATATATAAAGCTTAACGACGTTATAACTTCTAAGTTAAAATAAATATATATGTATTGTATTAAGATGTATTTACTATTGGAATATACTAGTAGGAAAACATCATTTTCAACCTTTTATCATGGAAAATGACATCTTTGTTATTATATATGATTCATGAAACATCTTTTGACATTTTATACCCATATTATACTCGTAATATACCCAGCTTCTATACGTATTTACTATTGGTATATACACATCAAATCAACATCCTAATCAACATCTAATCAGCCCTTGTTCATGCCCTCAAGGATAGGTAATTAGAATTGGAAGCTAACATAGATTTTTATACAAAATAACAAAATTAGGAATCTTTTCTTTCTTTATAAACTAAAAACGTTTTTATGAAAGAACACCATTTCTTCACCCCATTTTCTCATACTTACACTCCCATTTCTCTCTCAAAATACTCTTAACTTCATACTTGATCATCTCCAAGCATTTTCCCCATCATTTAGCTTCAAAAACAACCCTAAATCATCATAAGAAAACCCATACAAGAACACTTCAATAATCCTTCCAAAAATACAAGTTTACTTCCAACCTTTCAATCCCACTCCACCATTCTTTTGATTCCAAGATTTTTCTCATCTTTTCCAGTAGCTTTGTCCAAGTATCTTGAGGTAGTAACCTTGTTCATAATCTTATTCAATTCATATTCATATAGGTATCTTATTTTGTGTTGTAAAATTTTAACAACAAGAACATAGTTTGAATGATTTCAAACTTGTTCGCAAACTAAATAAATCCTTTTAACTTAACTTTTAAAATACTTCAAGACCTGTAATATATCATAATGATATGCTAATTTAACAAGATATAACTCAATTTTACAAAGAACACCTTAAAACTGAAACTGTGTCGTCGGAGTGCAACCGGGGGCTGTTTTGGGTTTGATTTTAAAAACCTATCCTAAACTTTGAATTAAAAGATTTCCTTTGGTGAAAAATCTTATTTTATATGGATATGAAATATATCCAAAATCCATGGTTAAACTCTAATTGGAAGTATGTTTTTCAAAAGAGTCATCAAGATGTCGTTCTTACGACGGATATGACTATCTTCTTGTATTTGACACCTAAGCTGTATTTTCGACTATAAACATATACTTTTTCTGTTTAGATTAATAAATAACGGTTCGATACAAAACTATGGCAAGTTGAATCACTCAAAACGGATTTGAAACGAAGAAATTATGGGTAAAACAAAATTGGATATTTTTGTTTGTTTTTAGCTACGGTTTTGATTAATAAAAATGGATGCTAACCTTATCCTAGCTAACTTACCTTGTATCCTACATGTATTTATACATGTATTGATCCCGAACTTATGGAAATACAATTTATAATAGTCGTGATTAAGTTCTACGACAATATATTATAGTCTTAATAAAAATCGTAAGGCACCATATATATATATATATATATATATATATATATATATATATATATATATATATATATATATATATATATATATATATATATATATATATATATATATATATATATATATATATATATATATATATATATATATATATATATATATATATATATATATATGACTTGATCTTAATTGTTAAATAGATATTGACCAATATATAAATATATAATTAATTAGGTTCGTGAATCCGAGGCCAACCGTATGCGTGTTCAGTGATGTTATATGTATTTTTACTACAAAATATAGTATGGTGAGTTATAGTCCCATTTTTACTATCTAAATTATTTTGGGATGAGAATACATGCAAATTTATAAATGTTTTACAAAATAAGCACAAGTTCATGAAACTACATTCTACGATTGTTTTGTTATACCGGATATCTGTACTTATTATTATTATGCTTGGTAATCTAATAATTAGTGAAAAACACTAATTGACGCGAATCCTAAAGGTAAATCTACGGGCACCAACCACCCCCATTTTCGAATAGTGGAAATGCTTTAGTACTTCGAAGGGTCCTTGTCATACATTTGAATAGTGGAATGTATGATGCCAGATATCTTAAGCACTCTATGTTAAGGTCGGTTACCAGGCGACTCATCGTATGAATGATTTTTGCAGTTGTAATGATCCTGCGCATTTAATTAAATGAAATCTTGTGGCTTATTAAATGTTATGATTATTATATAGAAACTAAACCTATGACTCACCAACTTTATGTTGACATTTTAAAGCATGTTATTCTCAGGTACGAATTAAGTCTTCCGCTGTGCATTAGCTCATATTAAGGATATTACTTGGGGCTATTTATGACATAATTCAGAAAGACGTTGCATTCGAGTCATTGAAGTTAATTAGAGATTATTATTAAGAAAATGGCAGAATAGGTCATTTGAATATTATGAAATGTTAGGCGAACATGTCAACTATCGATGTAATATTAGATTCTCCTTTAAGAATAAATGCAACGTTTGTAAAATGTATCATATAGAGGTCAAGTACCTCGCAATGTTATCAACTATTGTAATTCGTTTGTAATCAATATGGACTTCGTCCGGATGGATTAGTTTCGGGTTTCTACAGTTGGTATCAGAGCGTTGGTCTTAGCAAACCAGGTCTGCATTAGTGTGTCTAACTGGTAAGTTGTTAGGATACATTAGTGAGTCTGGACTTCGACCGTGTCTGCATGTCAAAAATTTTTGCTTATCATTTCTAGTCGGAAATCATCTGCTTATCATCCTTAGGAAATTACCTGCTTATCATTCTTAAATCTAGACACGTCTTACTGCATTTAGTGCATCGATAGTGTATAGACAAAAACTCATATCTTAACGTATCTATTATTGTTACTTTTGACTATTATCTTTTCAAAGATTCTCCGTAATCTACGGGATTTTGGTATTATATATACATATGTAAATTATGTATTGAAGAGTACCAAATCTAACTTCTATAATCTATTCCATATCAAAAATTCAAATCCCCGATTATACAAGATGGATTCTTCATCCAGCTCGAATTCCTCCGATCCCGATAACTATTCCGATATGGATTTTCATTCGAGCTCCGAGAACAGCGTCACCGGAATGGATCAACCAATTTCCCATCATCTATTCTGGATGAACTGGGGATGGGTTCATAATATACTAAATCACTGGAGATAAGAAGAAGGTGATCCATTCCATCCACCAAATTGTCCTCTTGGTGATGAACCTGAAGCACTCACCGGCGAACCTCTTCGAAACACCATTTTCTCTCTCATTTCAAGAGTATCTCGTCACGATTATATACTATCCCATATTTCGAATCTTGTTCATTCGCTCGTTTCAACCGTCAATCATCCCGGTATAATAGAAGAAGTCAACGAGCTTCGCGCTCGGGTAGTGGCTTTAGAAAATACGGTGCGAAGATTACAAACACCAGCAGCAGCACCAGCAGCATAATATGTACCACCCTCATCAACGCCGGCAGTACCCTTATCACCCCCAAAATCTCAACATCACAAACTGTATCTTGGATATCAACATCACATATCTCAAAAACCTCATCGAAACTTCGAGCATGATCTTCGTTCTATATATCGTTCTACATCGATTATCTTCGCTTTACGTATCGTTCTACCTCATTTGTCTTCGTTCGACATGGTGATTATGTAATTTCTAAAGTTTTAGAGATTATATAATCCAGAATTAGCGATAAATCAAATGAGTTTAATATTTTATTAACTCGTCTGATCCATGATTACATCTGAAGAAAATATATATGCAATCATATTTTCATAAAGATTGTAATTATAAATTCTTTCGTACAAACTATTAGTGATGAAAATATTTTAACGGGTAGGTAGAACCCGAGGAATATTTAGATTTCACATTAATAAGTTACATTGTACATTCTCCGAATCTGATTCAACGGTCATTTGCTATCCTACTTACAACCACCGATATACGTATCCGTTCACTCCAGATTAAACATTTCCATTTAAATTTCATATTTGGATTTTTACCTATTCGAATCCAACAAGTGGCATAAAGAAGAAACATTGGGCAAATTAAAAATTGGTTAGAAACACACGAATTAACTATGAAGAATATTGTTAAGATTCCACGCTAACTGATCCGGCTAACTGTTCCCAGCTAACTGATTAATATTTAATTTATCGCAATTTACATTCTCGCAATTTTAATTTCTGCACTGTACATACTGTCGGGACACATGTACAACAATACGTCGGATTAATTCTGAGACAACACGTTGTATAATGGGTCATGATATATATTTATTTATTTTACGCACTTTAAATAACGGGACACGTATACAAGGTTTCGACTTATCATATTGACCCATCTATATATATATTTCGGAACAACCATAGACACTCTATATGTGGAGGTGGGAGTTGGCTATACAGGGTCGGAGTTGATTCCAAAATATATATATACTTTGAGTTGTGATCGATACTGAGACCGGTACACTGGTCACGATACGTATTAAATTAATTCGAATATTATATATATATGAATATATTAAACTATTGAACTATTGGACCATTGGACTATTGGACAACTAGACTATTGAACTGCTAACTTTGGACAATTAAAATGAATTAAAATATTGATTATAACATATGAAACTAAACAATTCTTCAAGTTTGCCACTTGATTTCATCTTAAACCTCATTTGTACCTCGACAGTTACAATCCGCGTTCAAATCATTTCATGATTTTTTTTGAAAACACCTCGACCGAGAAATCGAACCAGCCGTATCTCATCTATAAGATCTTTGCATATATTTACGCACCTGAAAACTCTCGAACCCAAAATTCATAGTTTAACACGTACCTGTGTTGAATTCTCTATCATTTATTAGCAAAAACAACCTTACAATTCCTTTTCAAAGTAGCCAATTTTGTCACAGCTCCAATTCGACTTCTCAGTAAGATTACTCTTATTATAATCTCGATATATATATTTTGTCCTTTGCCGTCATTACCAGAGAACCTTTTATATCCCACGACATCATGTATCAGCAGCTCGTCATCTCTTTGGCGAAATCCGCAATCAGTATTTTGAAAATCTCGCAGAACTTTCCCAGTTATACCTATAACGTCTATTCCCAAGAAATTCATACTTCAGATGTGAAGTTTCTGAAAAACAACCAGAACTGCAAACTAGTTCTTGAAATGCTGATGAAGCAGCAAAAACTGTAAATGACTATAACAAGTCAAAAGTTTACGATGAAGTACAATATGTTGGAAAAGCTCAGAAGAAGAGAAGGGTTGGAACTGGAAAACGAGTTGAGCAAAGTATGAAGGAGACGTGGACAAATCGTGAAAACTAAACCTGCCTTCAAAGAATACAAGTGATTCGGTGCCTACTGAAACCGTTAGTAAGAATCCTACTCCTCATTCTAAACCTTCACAGACAAATCTTCCTCGTTATCCATCAATGCTAGAAATTCTAAGATATCATCGTGCAGTTCATTATAAATATCCTTAATATTTCTGAAGATATTTTCACAATTATCCTTATCTGGAATCATTTATCACTCCGTGATATCTGCATCACAACATAAAAGAAACTGTGTTAGTTTCTAAATTCTGAAACCTCCGAATTTAAAATATGAATGCTTTGAAGTAGTGTTGGGAGCCGATGCATGAATTAGTATAATATAATGACACTTGATCAACGTCATTATATTACAGTAACTCATGTTAAGTTTCTAATGGGATGTGATGATTCACAGTACTATCATCATGTGCCATGTTACACGGTTCTTACATTTTATTCAATCTCCAAACATATTAGGAATATATCATCTTGATAGTTCTATCTTTTCCAAGATATTCTGGCAATTTGACAAACAAAAAAAAAAAAAAAAATCGTGTCGTTGCCAATTCTTTCTTAGGACATTAACTAGGTTCATTTCGAATTCCATACTTACGAATTCCGGACCATTGCTCGCTTGACTCAAGGACGGGAAGAAGAAACGAAGGGACAAAGCCCCAAAATAGAAATTGGGGTATAAATCACAGCAAAAAGGAGAGAGTATAATTATAGATGACAATGATTATAGAAAACAGAAACAAGAGCATCAAAGTATAAGGGGAGATATCACACTCAACAACCACCCAGGATTTACAAACCATGTATATCAATGCCGATAGCAATATAGAGACATGGGAGAACTAGAAGCACTATCAACGCAAGAGTATAGTAGAAGTAAATAGACTCTTCTGGTGGTAGATGAAAAAGAAGGATGACAGACGTAAAAATTAAGAGTATATCAAGGATTAGAATGGGATGAAGCATATTAGCAAACGTCTTAAAATAGGAATTTAGGAGAAAGAGTAGAAGATATGGGATATGGAAATAAGAAAACAAAGGGAGTAGTTTTATAGTTAAATATCCGACAAAGAAATCAAAACAGATTTGCCGTATTAAATCAAAGAAGATCCTGTTTCCTAAATCGCTGAAAAAAAAAACCAACTCATATTACGTAAGATTTTCTTTAAATCCCTTAAATTCTGGAAATCAATCTTAATCACGTCATCGGTTAAAACAATTCCATATTCACTCATTTCATTCTTTTGTGATAGCTTCACTCGTGCGCTTCACATGATCGAATTGTTTTATCCATATCTTCCAATAATGATAAAACTCTATTATTACCTCATATTCGTCATGAAAACATTCCTATTGTTATTTATGACAACCTCTACCAAATTTCGGGGACGAAATTTCTTTAACGGGTGGGTACTGTAACGACCCGGAAATTTCCAACCAAATTTAAACCTTAAACTCTATATGTTTCCGACACGATAAGCAAAAACCTTAATGTTGAGTCTAGAAAGTTTGAAACTATATTCATGTAATCAATTACCCATTGACCATCCATTTGTCCGACGATTCACGAACGTCATAACTTGTATTAATTATATACTTATGTATATATATGGATATATATGGATTATATCTAACTTGAATATATGATAATTAGGTATCTCATTAAATATATTAACAATGGATTATACATAAAATGAGACTACTAACTTAAGGACTTCGAAACGATATATATATATATATATAAAGCTTAACGACGTTATAACTTCTAAGTTAAAATAAATATATATGTATTATTAAGATGTATTTACTATTGGAATATACTAGTAGTAAAACATCATTTTCAACCTTTTATCATGGAAAATGACATCTTTGTTATTATATATGATTCATGAAACATCTTTTGACATTTTATACCCATATTATACTCGTAATATACCCAGCTTCTATACGTATTTACTATTGGTATATACACATCAAATCAACATCCTAATCAACATCTAATCAGCCCTTGTTCATGCCCTCAAGGATAGGTAATTAGAATTGGAAGCTAGCATAGATTTTTATACAAAATAACAAAATTAGGAATCTTTTCTTTCTTTATAAACTAAAAACGTTTTTATGAAAGAACACCATTTCTTCACCCCATTTTCTCATACTTACACTCCCATTTCTCTCTCAAAATACTCTTAACTTCATACTTGATCATCTCCAAGCATTTTCCCCATCATTTAGCTTCAAAAACAACCCTAAATCATCATAAGAAAACCCATACAAGAACACTTCAATAATCCTTCCAAAAATACAAGTTTACTTCCAACCTTTCAATCCCACTCCACCACTCTTTTGATTCCAAGATTTTTCTCATCTTTTCCAGTAGCTTTGTCCAAGTATCTTGAGGTAGTAACCTTGTTCATAATCTTATTCAATTCATATTCATATAGGTATCTTATTTTGTGTTGTAAAATTTTAACAACAAGAACATAGTTTGAATGATTTCAAACTTGTTCGCAAACTAAATAAATCCTTTTAACTTAACTTTTAAAATACTTCAAGACCTGTAATATATCATAATGATATGCTAATTTAACAAGATATAACTCAATTTTACAAAGAACACCTTAAAACTGAAACTGTGTCGTCGGAGTGCAACCAGGGGCTGTTTTGGGTTTGATTTTAAAAACCTATCCTAAACTTTGAATTAAAAGATTTCCTTTGGTGAAAAATCTTATTTTATATGGATATGAAATATATCCAAAATCCATGGTTAAACTCTAATTGAAAGTATGTTTTTCAAAAGAGTCATCAAGATGTCGTTCTTACGACGGATATGACTATCTTCTTGTATTTGACACCTAAGCTGTATTTTCGACAATAAACATATACTTTTTCTGTTTAGATTAATAAATAACGGTTCAATACAAAACTATGGCAAGTTGAATCACTCAAAACGGATTTGAAACGAAGAAATTATGGGTAAAACAAAATTGGATATTTTTGTTTGTTTTTAGCTACGGTTTTGATTAATAAAAATGGATGCTAACCTTATCCTAGCTAACTTACCTTGTATCCTACATGTATTTATACATGTATTGATCCCGAACTTATGGAAATACAATTTATAATAGTCGTGATTAAGTTCTACAACAATATATTATAGTCTTAATAAAAATCGTAAGGCACCATATATATATATATATATATATATATATATATATATATATATATATATATATATATATATATATATATATATATATATATATATATATATATATGACTTGATCTTAATTGTTAAATAGATATTGACCAATATATAAATATATAATTAATTAGGTTCGTGAATCCGAGGCCAACCGTATGCGTGTTCAGTGATGTTATATGTATTTTTACTACAAAATATAGTATGGTGAGTTATAGTCCCATTTTTACTATCTAAATTATTTTGGGATGAGAATACATGCAAATTTATAAATGTTTTACAAAATAAGCACAAGTTCATGAAACTACATTCTACGATTGTTTTGTTATACCGGATATCTGTACTTATTATTATTATGCTTGGTAATCTAATAATTAGTGAAAAACACTAATTGACGCGAATCCTAAAGGTAGATCTACGGGCACCAACCACCCCCATTTTCGAATAGTGGAAATGCTTTAGTACTTCGAAGGGTCCTTGTCATACATTTGAATAGTGGAATGTATGATGCCAGATATCTTAAGCACTCTATGTTAAGGTCGGTTACCAGGCGACTCATCGTATGAATGATTTTTGCAGTTGTAATGATCCTGCGCATTTAATTAAATGAAATCTTGTGGCTTATTAAATGTTATGATTATTATATAGAAACTAAACCTATGACTCACCAACTTTATGTTGACATTTTAAAGCATGTTATTCTCAGGTACGAATTAAGTCTTCCGCTGTGCATTAGCTCATATTAAGGATATTACTTGGGGCTATTTATGACATAATTCAGAAATACGTTGCATTCGAGTCATTGAAGTTAATTAGAGATTATTATTAAGAAAATGGCAGAATAGGTCATTTGAATATTATGAAATGTTAGGCGAACATGTCAACTATCGATGTAATATTAGATTCTCCTTTAAGAATAAATGCAATGTTTGTAAAATGTATCATATAGAGGTCAAGTACCTCGCAATGTTATCAACTATTGTAATTCGTTTGTAATCAATATGGACTTCGTCCGGATGGATTAGTTTCGGGTTTCTACAGTTATTTTTTCTTTACTTTACAGTTTTACCCCTAACTTTTTACTTATTTTTTTTTTTGTCTTATATGCAAAATTTAAGGATATTACAGAAATCTGCCCTATTATACTTATATATTTATGGAAGTGGACTATTAATTTGAGACATCCCAAAAAGGATTACTGGATTATCAAGATGGGGCGGATAGAGTACCCATTTGGAGCCCACCATTTGCAAGACTTCTCGAACACCCATGAAAGGGCGATAACCACTCAGCTAAATGAAGATGGTTACTGCATCCGTCCAATTTCGAGTGTCCGGTTATTTTTTGCACACAATTGTAGAAACTCTCACTAATTTCATTTTCCACCAATCATAAATCTTTTATATCCGACATAACCTCTCATGCTTGGTTGGAAAACAAAATGGACAATTAAAATATGTATCTCAATATCGTAATATGAACACTTGTAATAAGACGATGAGAGTAATATTGATCGAGTCTAATTATAGTGTAAAGACATTTTAGTGTGATAACGAAATTTCCGTTTACCTTCCCCAATAATATACTATTACTATTATTATTACTAGATACATACATTAATATTAATATTAATATATACTAATATATATTTATTAGCACGACTAGTAACTTTAATGATGTCATGATAACATTATCTTGATGTCATCTTATAATTTTTTCATACTTTATATTAATTTTATTAAAACCTTGGAAGATGAGTATTTAACTTCAGTTGTACCATAATAATGTTATATTTCATTATAATCTAATATAAAATACATTTAGAACATATAAAAAAATTAGCACGAGTTTTTAGCTTTTATAACTTCCTGCAACTATATATATTATCATTAATTCCCGTATTGTAGCGATAAACTATTGAAATTGTATTTAAAGTATAGAATTAAATCATTTTATGTGGTAGCACACGAACACCTTCTCGCTCGTTACCCATATATATATATATATATATATATATATATATATATATATATATATATATATATATATATATTACAAATTCATATCCGACTCGATAACATATATTAAAAGACATAGCCTATACCCGTTCCACCTAAGGTTGTATCATCAACCTAGAGCTTCTGGCCCAACGATATTAAGGATTCTCGATCGTTATACTATATGTGAATAACATGTGAACAATAACCTTGATGACATCATGACGATGTCAGTATGATGTTATCATCTACTATTTTCTATAAATTTTTAATGAATGATATATCCAACTTATTTATCGTCCAGAACGACTCTACGTAGACTTAATTAATATTTTTAATTATATAATTCTACTGCTCAAGACAAATCAGCCATTTAATTTTATTATTTTAAGTATTAGAATTTAATCTCTTACCATAACTTACATTTAGCAGTTGTTTTTAGTTCGTTTTGAGAGCTTGGAAACAAAACAAACGACACTGAAGCCGGTGTCTACAGTATCCAACTTTTTATTATTATTATGGAGTATGTTATAATAATAATAATAATATAGATATGGATAGTCAATTTTGGTGTATACATATAGTCAATTTTGGTACACAAAGTATGTATTTTTATATTGAGATTTTAGGCTATAAATACTCATGAATGCAAGCATTAAACTTGCACCATTTCTCACACTTACAAAGTGTTTCTTTCTTTCTCTCCATTATCATCTTTGTTCTTACACTTCATTATTAGTATTCTTAATCAAGAATCAAATCACTAAAGGTAGTTATAAGCCTACTGAATTATAACATCAAGAATCAAACCACTAAAGGTAGTTATAAGCCTACTGAATTATAACACGTTATCAGCACGATAATCTTAATACTAAATATGGTTGGCTCTGCCACCAAAATGATATATGGTCGGTTATACCACCAAAATGATATATGGTCGGTTATACCACCAAAATGATATATGGTCGGTTATACCACCAGAATGATATAGGTCGGTTATACCACCTGAAAAAATATATGGTCGACACTGTCGCCAAATTTTCATTTATGTTTACTAATATTTATATTTTTGTTATATAACATTTATTTATGATTGCTTACACATGGTCGACACTGTCACCTACTTATCATTTATGTTATATTAAATTTATGTTTAATGTTTATATACTTATGAATATAAATTGACTCTAATTTATCATGATGTTTGTTTTAATTTTTGATAATAGAAAATGTCGAATCTGGAAAAGCTTAAATTTACTCCTTTAGAATCAACTGGAAACAACTACATGCCATGGGTTATAAAAGTAAAAATGCATCTTAAATCAATGGGCATTCTTGAAACCATAAATGAAAACAACACTTGTTCTGAAAAAGAACAAGCTACGGCATGTTGCTTTATTCATCAACATATTGATGAATGCTTACAAAATAATTATGTGACTGTAGAAGATCCCCATGTTTTATGGGAAGGTCTCAAAAGCAGATTCAATAATCAAAGAGAAATTTTACTTCCAGCTGCAATGGAACAATGGAGAACATTAAGGTTCCAAGACTTTAAGAAAGTAAATGAATACAGCTCAGCTCTGTATAATACATGTTCACAACTTAAATTCTGTGGACATGAAATTAGTGATGCAGACATGATGGAGAAAACTTTCTCCACAATGAATGCTGCAAACATCACAGTGCAAAGAAATTTGAGAATGCTAAAGTTCAAAACATATCCTGAACTTAATTCATATCTCTTAGTTGCAGAGCAAAATGATGAGCTATTAATGAAAAATCAGCAATCCCGTCCTACTGGTACACTTGCAATCCCTGAAGCAAATACTGCAAATAATTATAAACAGGGACAAGGACGCGGGCAAGGTCGTGGTTATAATAACCATCACCATCATCATGCCAAAAGCCATAACTATGGTAGAAACCATCCTTATGGTAATGGTAATGGGCGTGGACGTGGTCGTGGTCGTGGCCGTGGTGGTCAAAGAAATAGTAATCCACGAAAATATAAATATCAACCACAAAACAAGCCCATTAAACAAGATGTTGAAGAAAATTCTTCTAAAAATTCTGAAGAATCTTGCTACAGATGTGGTAGAATGGGCCACTGGGCTAATACTTGCCGAACATCTAAACATCTTGTTAAGATGTATCAGGATTCGCTGAAAGGTAAAGAAAAGGAAGTAAATTTTGTGGATAATATTGATCCAACAGTCACTGAGAAACCATCTGATTTATATGAAGATTTCTTGAATGTTTAAGTTGTGTGTTTTTTGAAAAATAAACGATTTAATATCGTCTGTCTTTGTCATTATGTTTGCTAAATGTTTCAGTACTATCTATTTGCGTTTAAAATATTGTGTAATATTAATGTACTCACTATTTATTTCTTATATATGAAGTTCAATATGAATTTTGATGGAATACAACATCAATCAAGTGGTGGAGATCTCTGTATAGCAGACAGTGGAACTACACACACTATACTTAAATCCGAGAAATATTTTATTGATCTAAAACCAACGGAAGGAACTATACATACAATATCAGGACCTGCTAACTTGATAAAAGGGATAGGAAAGGCAAATTTCATACTACCAAATGGTACAAAATTTTTAATAAATGATGCCTTATTTTCTCCCAAGTCAAGCAGAAATTTATTGAGTTTCTCCGACATATACCTTAACGGGTATGATTATCAGTCAGTGACAACAGAAAATGAGAAATATTTAAGTATCACTGACAAGAGTCATGTGGTTGAAAAACTGCCAAGACTTAGTTCTGGATTACATTATACACATATAAATGTACCAGAAATACATATGGTAGTTAACGAAAAATATATTGATCCTGGTGTATTCAGTTTATGGCATAACAGATTAGGCCATCCAGGATCAACAATGATGAAAAGGATTATTGAATGTACTCATGGACATCCACTAAAGGATAGAAAAATCCATCATGATACAATGGTTCCATGTACATCTTGCTCTCTTGGAAAATTGATAACTAGACCCTCACCACTTAAGGTTGAGAAAGAATCACCAATGTTTCTTGAAAGAATTCAAGGTGATATATGTGGACCAATTTGAAATGTCCCGTTCTTATTGATTAAAAACGTTCCATATTAATTGATTTCGTTGCGAGGTTTTGACCTCTATATTAGACGTTTTTCAAAGACTGCATTCATTTTTAAACAAACCATAACCTTTATTTCATCAATAAAGGTTTAAAAAGCTTTACGTAGATTATCAAATAATGATAATCTAAAATATCCTGTTTACACACGACCATTACATAATGGTTTACAATACAAATATGTTACAACAAAATAAGTTTCTTGAATGCAGTTTTTACACAATATCATACAAGCATGGACTCCAAATCTTGTCCTTATTTAAGTATGCGATAGCGGAAGCTCTTAATAATCACCTGAGAATAAACATGCTTAAAACGTCAACAAAAATGTTGGTGAGTTATAGGTTTAACCTATATATATCAAATCGTAACAATAGACCACAAGATTTCATATTTCAATACACATCCCATACATAGAGATAAAAATCATTCATATGGTGAACACCTGGTAACCGACAATAACAAGATGCATATATAAGAATATCCCCATCATTCCGGGACACCCTTCGGATATGATATAAATTTCGAAGTACTAAAGCATCCGGTACTTTGGATGGGGTTTGTTAGGCCCAATAGATCTATCTTTAGGATTCGCGTCAATTAGGGTGTCTGTTCCCTAATTCTTAGATTACCAGACTTAATAAAAAGGGGCATATTCGATTTCGATAATTCAACCATAGAATGTAGTTTCACGTACTTGTGTCTATTTTGTAAATCATTTATAAAACCTGCATGTATTCTCATCCCAAAAATATTAGATTTTAAAAGTGGGACTATAACTCACTTTCACAGATTTTTACTTCGTCGGGAAGTAAGACTTGGCCACTGGTTGATTCACGAACCTATAACAATATATACATATATATCAAAGTATGTTCAAAATATATTTACAACACTTTTAATATATTTTGATGTTTTAAGTTTATTAAGTCAGCTGTCCTCGTTAGTAACCTACAACTAGTTGTCCACAGTTAGATGTACAGAAATAAATCGATAAATATTATCTTGAATCAATCCACGACCCAGTGTATACGTATCTCAGTATTGATCACAACTCAAACTATATATATTTTGGAATCAACCTCAACCCTGTATAGCTAACTCCAACATTCACATATAGAGTGTCTATGGTTGTTCCGAAATATATATAGATGTGTCGACATGATAGGTCGAAACATTGTATACGTGTCTATGGTATCTCAAGATTACATAATATATAATACAAGTTGATTAAGTTATGGTTGGAATAGATTTGTTACCAATTTTCACGTAGCTAAAATGAGAAAAATTATCCAATCTTGTTTTACCCATAACTTCTTCATTTTAAATCCGTTTTGAGTGAATCAAATTGCTATGGTTTCATATTGAACTCTATTTTATGAATCTAAACAAAAAAAGTATAGGTTTCTAGTCGGAAAAATAAGTTACAAGTCGTTTTTGTAAAGGTAGTCATTTCAGTCGAAAGAACGACGTCTAGATGACCATTTTAGAAAACATACTTCCACTTTGAGTTTAACCATAATTTTTGGATATAGTTTCATGTTCATAATAAAAATCATTTTCTCAGAATAACAACTTTTAAATCAAAGTTTATCATAGTTTTTAATTAACTAACCCAAAACAGCCCGCGGTGTTACTACGACGGCGTAAATCCGGTTTTACGGTGTTTTTCGTGTTTCCAGGTTTTAAATCATTAAGTTAGCATATCATATAGATATAGAACATGTGTTTAGTTGATTTTAAAAGTCAAGTTAGAAGGATTAACTTTTGTTTGCGAACAAGTTTAGAATTAACTAAACTATGTTCTAGTGATTACAAGTTTAAACCTTCGAATAAGATAGCTTTATGTGTATGAATCGAATGATGTTATGAACATCATTACTACCTTAAGTTCCTTGGATGAACCTACTGGAAAATAAAAAAATGGATCTAGCTTCAATGGATCCTTGGATGGCTCAAAGTTCTTGAAGCAAAATCATGACACGAAAACAAGTTCAAGTAAGATCATCACTTGAAATAAGATTGTTATAGTTATAGAAATTGAACCAAAGTTTGAATATGATTATTACCTTGTATTAGAATGATAACCTACTGTAAGAAACAAAGATTTCTTGAGGTTGGATGATCACCTTACAAGATTGGAAGTGAGCTAGCAAACTTGAAAGTATTCTTGATTTTATGAAACTAGAACTTTTGGAATTTATGAAGAACAATTAGAACTTGAAGATAGAACTTGAGAGAGTTCAATTAGATGAAGAAAATTGAAGAATGAAAGTGTTTGTAGGTGTTTTTGGTCGTTGGTGTATGGATTAGATATAAAGGATATGTAATTTTGTTTTCATGTAAATAAGTCATGAATGATTACTCATATTTTTGTAATCTTATGAGATATTTCATGCTAGTTGCCAAATGATGGTTCCCACATGTGTTAGGTGACTCACATGGGCTGCTAAGAGCTGATCATTGGAGTGTATATACCAATAGTACATACATCTAAAAGCTGTGTATTGTACGAGTACGAATACGGGTGCATACGAGTAGAATTGTTGATGAAACTGAACGAGAATGTAATTGTAAGCATTTTTGTTAAGTAGAAGTATTTTGATAAGTGTATTGAAGTCTTTCAAAAGTGTATAAATACATATTAAAACACTACATGTATATACATTTTAACTGAGTCGTTAAGTCATCGTTAGTCGTTACATGTAAGTGTTGTTTTGAAACCTTTAGGTTAACGATCTTGTTAAATGTTGTTAACCCAATGTTTATAATATCAAAAGAGATTTTAAATTATTATATTATCATGATATTATGATGTACGAATATCTCTTAATATGATATATATACATTAAATGTCGCTACAACGATAAACGTTACATATATGTCTCGTTTCAAAATCATTAAGTTAGTAGTCTTGTTTTTACATATGTAGTTCATTGTTAATATAATTAATGATATGTTTACTTATCATAATATCATGTTAACTATATATATAACCATATATATGTCATCATATAGTTTTTTTTTACAAGTTTTAACGTTCGTGAATCACCGGTCAACTTGGGTGGTCAATTGTCTATATGAAACCTATTTCAATTAATCAAGTCTTAACAAGTTTGATTGCTTAACATGTTGGAAACATTTAATCATGTAAACATCAATCTCAATTAATATATATAAACATGGAAAAGTTCGGGTCACTACAGTACCTACCCGTTAAATAAATTTCGTCCCGAAATTTTAAGCTGTTGAAGGTGTTGACGAATCTTCTGGAAATAGATGCGGGTATTTCTTCTTCATCTGATCTTCACGCTCCCAGGTGAACTCGGGTCCTCTACGAGCATTCCATCGAACCTTAACAATTGGTATCTTGTTTTGCTTAAGTCTTTTAACCTCACGATCCATTATTTCGACGGGTTCTTCGATGAATTGGAGTTTTTCGTTGATTTGGATTTCATCTAACGGAATAGTGAGATCTTCTTTAGCAAAACATTTCTTCAAATTCGAGACGTGGAAAGTGTTATGTACAGCCGCGAGTTGTTGAGGTAACTCAAGTCGGTAAGCTACTGGTCCGACACGATCAATAATCTTGAATGGTCCAATATACCTTGGATTTAATTTCCCTCGTTTACCAAATCGAACAACGCCTTTCCAAGGTGAAACTTTAAGCATGACCATCTCTCCAATTTCAAATTCTATATCTTTTCTTTTAATGTCAGCGTAGCTCTTTTGTCGACTTTGGGCGGTTTTCAACCGTTGTTGAATTTGGATGATCTTCTCGGTAGTTTCTTGTATAATCTCCGGACCCGTAATCTGTCTATCCCCCACCTCACTCCAACAAATCGGAGACCTGCACTTTCTACCATAAAGTGCTTCAAACGGCGCCATCTCAATGCTTGAATGGTAGCTGTTGTTGTAGGAAAATTCTGCTAACGGTAGATGTCGATCCCAACTGTTTCCGAAATCAATAACACATGCTCGTAGCATGTCTTCAAGCGTTTGTATCGTCCTTTCGCTCTGCCCATCAGTTTGTGGATGATAGGCAGTACTCATGTCTAGACGAGTTCCTAATGCTTGCTGTAATGTCTGCCAGAATCTTGAAATAAATCTGCCATCCCTATCAGAGATAATAGAGATTGGTATTCCATGTCTGGAGACGACTTCCTTCAAATACAGTCGTGCTAACTTATCCATCTTGTCATCTTCTCTTATTGGTAGGAAGTGTGCTGATTTGGTGAGACGATCAACTATTACCCAAATAGTATCAAAACCACTTGCAGTCCTTGGCAATTTAGTGATGAAATCCATGGTAATGTTTTCCCATTTCCATTCCGGGATTTCGGGTTGTTGAAGTAGACCTGATGGTTTCTGATGCTCAGCTTTGACCTTAGAACACGTCAAACATTCTCCTACGTATTTAGCAACATCGGCTTTCATACCCGGCCACCAAAAATGTTTCTTGAGATCCTTGTACATCTTCCCCGTTCCAGGATGTATTGAGTATCTGGTTTTATGAGCTTCTCTAAGTACCCTTTCTCTCATATCTCCAAATTTTGGTACCCAAATCCTTTCAGCCCTATACCGGGTTCCGTCTTCCCGAATATTAAGATGCTTCTCCGATCCTTTGGGTATTTCATCCTTTAAATTTCCCTCTTTTAAAACTCCTTGTTGCGCCTCCTTTATTTGAGTAGTAATGTTATTATGAATCATTATATTCATAGATTTTACTCGAATGGGTTCTCTATCCTTCCTGCTCAAGGCATCGGCTACCACATTTGCCTTCCCCGGGTGGTAACGAATCTCAAAATCGTAATCATTCAATAATTCAATCCACCTACGCTGCCTCATATTCAGTTGTTTCTGATTAAATATGTGTTGAAGACTTTTGTGGTCGGTATATATAATACTTTTGACCCCATATAAGTAGTGCCTCCAAGTCTTTAATGCAAAAACAACCGCGCCTAATTCCAAATCATGCGTCGTATAATTTTGTTCGTGAATCTTCAATTGTCTAGACGCATAAGCAATCACCTTCGTTCGTTGCATTAATACACAACCGAGACCTTGCTTTGATGCGTCACAATAAATCACAAAATCATCATTCCCTTCAGGCAATGACAATATAGGTGCCGTAGTTAGCTTTTTCTTCAATAACTGAAACGCTTTCTCTTGTTCATCATTCCATTCAAATTTCTTCCCTTTATGCGTTAATGCAGTCAAGGGTTTTGCTATTCTGGAAAAGTCTTGGATGAACCTTCTGTAGTAACCAGCTAGTCCTAAAAACTGGCGTATGTGTTTCGGAGTTTTCGGGGTTTCCCACTTTTCAACAGTTTCTATCTTTGCCGGATCCACCTTAATACCTTCTTTGTTCACTATGTGACCGAGGAATTGAACTTCTTCCAACCAAAATGCACACTTTGAAAACTTAGCGTACAATTCTTCCTTCCTCAATACTTCTAACACCTTTCTCAAATGTTCACCGTGTTCTTGGTCATTCTTTGAGTAAATAAGTATGTCATCAATGAAAACAATAACAAACTTGTCAAGGTATGGTCCACACACTCGGTTCATAAGGTCCATGAACACAGCTGGTGCATTAGTTAAACCAAACGGCATGACCATAAACTCGTAATGACCGTAACGTGTTCTGAAAGCAGTCTTTGGAATATCATCTTCTTTCACCCGCATTTGATGATACCCGGAACGTAAGTCAATCTTTGAATAAACAGACGAGCCTTGTAGTTGATCAAATAAGTCGTCGATTCTCGGTAGTGGGTAGCGGTTCTTGATGGTAAGTTTGTTCAACTCTCGGTAGTCGATACACAACCTAAATGTACCATCTTTCTTCTTGACAAACAAAACAGGAGCTCCCCACGGTGATGTGCTTGGTCGAATGAAACCACGCTCTAAAAGTTCTTGTAATTGGCTTTGCAGTTCTTTCATCTCGCCGGGTGCGAGTCTGTAAGGAGCACGAGCTATTGGTGCAGCTCCTGGTACAAGATCTATTTGAAATTCAACGGATCGATGTGGGGGTAATCCCGGTAATTCTTTCGGAAATACATCGGGAAATTCTTTTGCAATGGGAACATCATTGATGCTCTTTTCTTCAGTTTGTACTTTCTCGACGTGTGCTAGAACAGCATAGCAACCTTTTCTTATTAGTTTTTGTGCCTTCAAATTACTAATAAGATGTAGCTTCGTGTTGCCCTTTTCTCCGTACACCATTAAGGGTTTTCCTTTTTCTCGTATAATGCGAATTGCATTTTTGTAACAAACGATCTCCGCTTTCACTTCTTTCAACCAGTCCATACCGATTATCACATCAAAACTCCCTAACTCTACTGGTATCAAATCAATCTTAAATGTTTCGCTAACCAGTTTAATTTCTTGATTCCGACATATATTATCTGCTGAAATTAATTTACCATTTGCTAATTCGAGTAAAAATTTACTATCCAAAGGCGTCAATGGACAACTTAATTTAGCACAAAAATCTCTACTCATATAGCTTCTATCCGCACCCGAATCAAATAAAACGTAAGCAGATTTATTGTCAATAAGAAACGTACCCGTAACAAGCTCCGGGTCTTCCTGTGCCTCTACCGCATTAATATTGAAAACTCTTCCACGGCCTTGTCCATTCGTGTTCTCCTGGTTCGGGCAATTTCTAATAATGTGGCCTGGTTTTCCACATTTATAACAAACTACATTGGCATAACTTGCTCCGA
Organism: Rutidosis leptorrhynchoides; assembly: GCF_046630445.1. Taxonomy (NCBI): domain Eukaryota; kingdom Viridiplantae; phylum Streptophyta; class Magnoliopsida; order Asterales; family Asteraceae; genus Rutidosis; species Rutidosis leptorrhynchoides. Next base: position 332,495,016 of record NC_092337.1, read on the forward strand.
CACTACTTGCTCCGCCATTACTCGTTCCGACACCATTTGTTCCTTTCGTTCTATTAACCCCTGGTCCGTAGACCTCACACTTCGCCGCGCTATGACCATTTCTTTTACACTTGTTGCAAAATTTGGTGCAGAACCCCGAGTGATTCTTTTCACACCTTTGGCATAGTTGCTTCTGATTGTTGTTGTTGTTGCGGTTATTATTGTTGTTGGGATGATTGTTGTAGTTGCTGTTGTTGTTGTTGTTGTTGTTGTTGTTGTTGTTGTTGTTGTTGGGCCGTTTGTTGTAGTTGCGATTGATGTTGCGATTGTTGGGATAATTGTTGCGATTATTGTTGTAATTGCTGTTGTTGTTGTATTGGTGATTCTTATCACCGTTTTCCTCCCACTTTCTTTTGACTTGCTTCACATTGGCCTCTTCAGCAGTCTGTTCTTTAATTCTTTCTTCAATCTGGTTCACTAGTTTGTGAGCCATTCTACATGCCTGTTGTATGGAGGCGGGCTCGTGTGAACTTATATCTTCTTGGATTCTTTCCGGTAATCCTTTCACAAACGCGTCGATCTTCTCTTCCTCATCTTCGAATGCTCCCGGACACAATAGGCACAATTCTGTGAATCGTCTTTCGTACGTGGTAATATCAAATCCTTGGGTTCGTAACCCTCTAAGTTCTGTCTTGAGCTTATTGACCTCGGTTCTGGGACGGTACTTCTCGTTCATCAAGTGCTTGAATGCTGACCACGGTAGTGCGTACGCATCATCTTGTCCCACTTGCTCTAGATAGGTATTCCACCATGTTAACGCAGAACCTGTGAAGGTATGCGTAGCGTACTTCACTTTGTCCTCTTCAGTACACTTACTTATGGCAAACACCGATTCAACCTTCTCGGTCCACCGTTTCAATCCGATCGGTCCTTCGGTTCCATCAAATTCCAAAGGTTTGCAGGCAGTGAATTCTTTGTAGGTGCATCCTACACGATTTCCTGTACTGCTAGATCCAAGGTTATTGTTGGTATGTAGCGCAGCCTGTACTGCGGCTATGTTTGAAGCTAGAAAAGTACGGAATTCCTCTTCATTCATATTCACGGTGTGTCGAGTAGTCGGTGCCATTTCCTTCAAAATAGTTAAATGGAACAAGTTAATCATACAGAATATTAAGAGTAGTTAATAGTATTTCGTAGCATAATATGAACTCATTTATAAAAGCTTTTTCTTCATATTAGCGTTTTATAAGTTTAAATTCGGGTAGTACCTACCCGTTAAGTTCATACTTAGTAGCTAATATACAATTCAACTACTACAATTCTATATGAAAAACTGATTATAATAATATTTCGCGTTCAAACTTTTATACAATATTTTACAAACTTACAATACCGCTTATTTTACATAAAGCATGAAATATAGCACACAATAACTTTGATACAAGATAGTTGTGAAGACAATTCTAGCTAGTACACAAGTCGTTCAGCAAAGGCAATAAAGACACGTAATTCATACGTCCAGAAACAAGTCATGCATTCTGGTTTTACTAGGACTACTTCCCATCCTTGGTCTTGTGCAACATAACCGTTATGGCCGTTGATAAGACAGCGTGTTGTAACGTCATCAAAGGGACGAGGGTTACGTAATGTCCAACAGTCCCGTAATAATCTAAAAACCTCATTTCTTACCCCAATTACCGACTCCGTCACTTGTGGAAACGTTTTGTTTAATAGTTGTAGCCCGATGTTCTTGTTCTCACTTTGGTGAGAAGCGAACATTACTAATCCGTAAGCATAACATGCTTCTTTATGTTGCATGTTAGCCGCTTTTTCTAAATCACGAAGTCCAATATTCGGATATATTGAGTCAAAATAATTTCTTAACCCGTTGCGTAAAATAGCATTTGGGTTCCCCGCAATATATGCGTCAAAGTAAACACATCGTAACTTATGGGTTTCCCAATGTGATATCCCCCATCTTTCAAACGAAAGTCTCTTATAAACCAAGACATTCTTGGAACGTTCTTCGAATGTCTTACAAACTGATCTCGCCTTAAATAGTTGTGCCGAAGAATTCTGGCCGACTCTAGACAAGATTTCATCAATCATGTCTCCGGGTAGGTCTCTTAAAATATTGGGTTGTCTATCCATTTTGTGTTTTTAAACTGTAGAATAGACAAGAGTTAGATTCATAAAAAAAATACTTATTAATACAAGCAATTTTTACATATATCATAAAGCATAAGAACACTATATTCCATATATTACACCACACGAATACAACTATCTTATTCCGACTCGCTCGTTTCTTCTTCTTTGGTTTTGGTTCGTTTTGCCAAGTTTCTAGGGATATATGATGTTCCCCTAATACGAGCCGTCGTTGTCCACATTGGTTTAGAAAAACCTGGTGGTTTAGAGGTTCCCGGGTCATTGTTACAACTTAAGGACTTCGGGGGTTGACGATACATATAAAGTTCATCGGGGTTGGAATTAGATTTCTCTATTTTTATGCCCTTTCCCTTATTATTTTCTTTTGCCTTTTTAAATTCAGTTGGGGTAATTTCTATAACATCATCGGAATTCTCGTCGGAATCCGATTCATCGGAGAATTGGTAATCCTCCCAATATTTTGCTTCCTTGGCGGAAACACCATTGACCATAATTAACTTTGGTCGGTTGGTTGAGGATTTTCTTTTACTTAACCGTTTTATTATTTCCCCCACCGGTTCTATTTCTTCATCCGGTTCCGATTCTTCTTCCGGTTCCGATTCTTCTTCCGGTTCCGACTCTTCTTCCGGTTCCTCTTCGGGAACTTGTGAATCAGTCCACAAATCATTCCAATTTACATTTGACTCTTCATTATTATTAGGTGAGTCAATGGGACTTGTTCTAGAGGTAGACATCTATCACATAATATCAAACACGTTAAGAGATTAATATATCACATAATATTCATATGTTAAAAATATATAGTTTCCAACAAAAATGTTAAGTAATCATTTTTAAAGAAAACACGGTCGAAGTCCAGACTCACTAATGCATCCTAACAAACTCGATAAGACACACTAATGCAAATTTTCTGGTTCTCTAAGACCAACGCTCGGATACCAACTGAAATGTCCCGTTCTTATTGATTAAAAACGTTCCATATTAATTGATTTCGTTGCGAGGTTTTGACCTCTATATTAGACGTTTTTCAAAGACTGCATTCATTTTTAAACAAACCATAACCTTTATTTCATCAATAAAGGTTTAAAAAGCTTTACGTAGATTATCAAATAATGATAATCTAAAATATCCTGTTTACACACGACCATTACATAATGGTTTACAATACAAATATGTTACAACAAAATAAGTTTCTTGAATGCAGTTTTTACACAATATCATACAAGCATGGACTCCAAATCTTGTCCTTATTTAAGTATGCGATAGCGGAAGCTCTTAATAATCACCTGAGAATAAACATGCTTAAAACGTCAACAAAAATGTTGGTGAGTTATAGGTTTAACCTATATATATCAAATCGTAACAATAGACCACAAGATTTCATATTTCAATACACATCCCATACATAGAGATAAAAATCATTCATATGGTGAACACCTGGTAACCGACAATAACAAGATGCATATATAAGAATATCCCCATCATTCCGGGACACCCTTCGGATATGATATAAATTTCGAAGTACTAAAGCATCCGGTACTTTGGATGGGGTTTGTTAGGCCCAATAGATCTATCTTTAGGATTCGCGTCAATTAGGGTGTCTGTTCCCTAATTCTTAGATTACCAGACTTAATAAAAAGGGGCATATTCGATTTCGATAATTCAACCATAGAATGTAGTTTCACGTACTTGTGTCTATTTTGTAAATCATTTATAAAACCTGCATGTATTCTCATCCCAAAAATATTAGATTTTAAAAGTGGGACTATAACTCACTTTCACAGATTTTTACTTCGTCGGGAAGTAAGACTTGGCCACTGGTTGATTCACGAACCTATAACAATATATACATATATATCAAAGTATGTTCAAAATATATTTACAACACTTTTAATATATTTTGATGTTTTAAGTTTATTAAGTCAGCTGTCCTCGTTAGTAACCTACAACTAGTTGTCCACAGTTAGATGTACAGAAATAAATCGATAAATATTATCTTGAATCAATCCACGACCCAGTGTATACGTATCTCAGTATTGATCACAACTCAAACTATATATATTTTGGAATCAACCTCAACCCTGTATAGCTAACTCCAACATTCACATATAGAGTGTCTATGGTTGTTCCGAAATATATATAGATGTGTCGACATGATAGGTCGAAACATTGTATACGTGTCTATGGTATCTCAAGATTACATAATATATAATACAAGTTGATTAAGTTATGGTTGGAATAGATTTGTTACCAATTTTCACGTAGCTAAAATGAGAAAAATTATCCAATCTTGTTTTACCCATAACTTCTTCATTTTAAATCCGTTTTGAGTGAATCAAATTGCTATGGTTTCATATTGAACTCTATTTTATGAATATAAACAAAAAAAGTATAGGTTTCTAGTCGGAAAAATAAGTTACAAGTCGTTTTTGTAAAGGTAGTCATTTCAGTCGAAAGAACGACGTCTAGATGACCATTTTAGAAAACATACTTCCACTTTGAGTTTAACCATAATTTTTGGATATAGTTTCATGTTCATAATAAAAATCATTTTCTCAGAATAACAACTTTTAAATCAAAGTTTATCATAGTTTTTAATTAACTAACCCAAAACAGCCCGCGGTGTTACTACGACGGCGTAAATCCGGTTTTACGGTGTTTTTCGTGTTTCCAGGTTTTAAATCATTAAGTTAGCATATCATATAGATATAGAACATGTGTTTAGTTGATTTTAAAAGTCAAGTTAGAAGGATTAACTTTTGTTTGCGAACAAGTTTAGAATTAACTAAACTATGTTCTAGTGATTACAAGTTTAAACCTTCGAATAAGATAGCTTTATGTGTATGAATCGAATGATGTTATGAACATCATTACTACCTTAAGTTCCTTGGATGAACCTACTGGAAAAGAAAAAAATGGATCTAGCTTCAATGGATCCTTGGATGGCTCAAAGTTCTTGAAGCAAAATCATGACACGAAAACAAGTTCAAGTAAGATCATCACTTGAAATAAGATTGTTATAGTTATAGAAATTGAACCAAAGTTTTAATATGATTATTACCTTGTATTAGAATGATAACCTACTGTAAGAAACAAAGATTTCTTGAGGTTGGATGATCACCTTACAAGATTGGAAGTGAGCTAGCAAACTTGAAAGTATTCTTGATTTTATGAAACTAGAACTTTTGGAATTTATGAAGAACACTTAGAACTTGAAGATAGAACTTGAGAGAGTTCAATTAGATGAAGAAAATTGAAGAATGAAAGTGTTTGTAGGTGTTTTTGGTCGTTGGTGTATGGATTAGATATAAAGGATATGTAATTTTGTTTTCATGTAAATAAGTCATGAATGATTACTCATATTTTTGTAATCTTATGAGATATTTCATGCTAGTTGCCAAATGATGGTTCCCACATGTGTTAGGTGACTCACATGGGCTGCTAAGAGCTGATCATTGGAGTGTATATACCAATAGTACATACATCTAAAAGCTGTGTATTGTACGAGTACGAATACGGGTGCATACGAGTAGAATTGTTGATGAAACTGAACGAGAATGTAATTGTAAGCATTTTTGTTAAGTAGAAGTATTTTGATAAGTGTATTGAAGTCTTTCAAAAGTGTATAAATACATATTAAAACACTACATGTATATACATTTTAACTGAGTCGTTAAGTCATCGTTAGTCGTTACATGTAAGTGTTGTTTTGAAACCTTTAGGTTAACGATCTTGTTAAATGTTGTTAACCCAATGTTTATAATATCAAAAGAGATTTTAAATTATTATATTATCATGATATTATGATGTACGAATATCTCTTAATATGATATATATACATTAAATGTCGTTACAACGATAAACGTTACATATATGTCTCGTTTCAAAATCATTAAGTTAGTAGTCTTGTTTTTACATATGTAGTTCATTGTTAATATAATTAATGATATGTTTACTTATCATAATATCATGTTAACTATATATATAACCATATATATGTCATCATATAGTTTTTTTTTACAAGTTTTAACGTTCGTGAATCACCGGTCAACTTGGGTGGTCAATTGTCTATATGAAACCTATTTCAATTAATCAAGTCTTAACAAGTTTGATTGCTTAACATGTTGGAAACATTTAATCATGTAAACATCAATCTCAATTAATATATATAAACATGGAAAAGTTCGGGTCACTACACAATTCATCCACCATGTGGACCATTTAGATATTTCATGGTTCTAATAGACGCATCTAGCAGATGGTCTCATGTTTGTCTGTTATCAAGCCGTAATGTGGCATTTGCAAAATTTCTTGCCCAAATTATTAAATTGAGAGCTCATTTTCCTGATTACACCATTAAAAGGGTGAGACTTGATAATGCTGGTGAATTTACATCTCAAGCATTTAATGACTATTGCATGTCTATAGGAATTGTTGTTGAACATTCTGTTGCTCATGTGCATACACAAAATGGTTTAGCCGAGTCATTGATTAAACGTTTACAGTTAATCGCTAGACCATTGATAATGAGAACAAAACTCCCTGTATCTATATGGGGTCATGCAATTTTACATGCTGCTGCATTGATTCGCATCAGACCAAGTGCAAGTCATAAATATTCCCCCCTACAACTTGCTTTTGGTCAAGAGCCAAATATTTCCCATCTTAGAACATTTGGTTGTGCAGTGTATGTTCCAATTGCGACACCACAACGTACAAAAATGGGTCCTCAAAGGAGGTTGGGAATATATGTTGGATATGAAACATCTTCAATATTAAGGTATATTGAACCTATGACAGGTGACATTTTTACAGCACGTTTTGCTGATTGTCATTTTAATGAAACATTGTTCCCTAGATTAGGGGGAGAAATGAAAAATAAAGAAAATGATGTTTCATGGTGTGAACCTCAATTAAAGTATCTTGATCCTCGCACAAAAGAATGCGAGACAGAAGTTCAAAAGATAATGCATATACAAGAACTTGCAAATCAATTGCCTGATGCATTTACAGATACAAAAACGGTGACAAAATCATATATACCAGCAGTAAATACTCCAGCTCGAATTGAAATTCCAAAAGCTGGCAATAACGTCACTCATGAATCTTTGCCACGTCAGAAACGTGGAAGACCAATCGGTTCAAAGGATAAAAATCCTCGAAAAAGAAAATCAGCTGATAATGAAGTAAAAGAAAGTGTTCAAGAAGAACCACAAATCAGTACTCCTACTGCAGAGGAGATTGATGATGTCAATACAGAAATTGCAATCAATTATGCATATTCAAAAATATTATGGAACCGAAATGAAATGAAAAATCTTGATGAGAAATTTTCATTTAATGTTGCATATGACATCATGAATAATGATGATGATCCAGAACCAACATCTATGGTTGAATGTCAAAATAGACATGATTGGGCTCAATGGAAAGAAGCAATACGAGCTGAATTAGAATCACTCAATAAAAGAAAAGTTTTCGGATCCATCATTCTCACTCCTAAAGATGTGAAACCTGTAGGATACAGATGGATTTTTGTCCGAAAAAGAAATGAGAAAAATGAAGTTACAAGGTATAAAGCTAGACTTGTAGCTCAAGGTTTTTCTCAAAGACCGGGAATTGATTATGAAGAAACTTATTCTCCTGTTATGGATGCAATTACTTTTAGGTACTTAATCAGTCTGGCAGTTTCTAAAAATTTAGAAATGCATCTCATGGATGTTGTGACTGCTTATCTATATGGATCACTTGATAGTGATATATATATGAAGATACCTGAAGGATTTAAGGTACCAGAAGCATCAAATGCAAAACCCAAAGAAATGTATTCGATTAAATTACAAAGATCTTTATATGGGTTAAAACAATCGGGACGTATGTGGTATAACCGATTAAGTGATTACTTGATAAGCAAAGGGTATACAAATAATCTTACTTGCCCTTGTGTTTTCATTAAGAAAACAACATCCGGATATGTGATCATAGCTGTTTATGTTGATGATCTTAACATCATAGGTACAAATAAAGAGATCCATGAAGCCATTCAACTTCTAAAGAAAGAATTTGAAATGAAAGATCTCGGAAAAACCAAGTATTGCCTTGGTTTACAAATTGAGCATATGCCTAATGGTTTACTTGTACATCAAACAACATATACTGAAAAGATTTTGAAACGTTTCAATATGGACAAGGCAAAACCATTAAGTACTCCTATGGTTGTTAGATCACTCAATGTTGAAGCTGATCCATTTCGTCCATGTGAAGATCAAGAAGACATTCTTGGACCAGAAGTACCATATCTTAGTGCAATTGGAGCTCTTATGTATCTTACAAATTGTACAAGACCTGACATTTCTTTTGCAGTTAATTTGTTGGCAAGATTCAGCTCTGCTCCTACCAAAAGATACTGGAATGGGATCAAACACATATTTCGATACCTTCGAGGAACTACTGATTTAGGATTATTTTATTCTAACGAATCAAAACAAGATTTGGTTGGTTATGCAGATGCAGGTTATTTATCTGATCCACATAAAGCTAAATCTCAAACTGGATATGTATTCCTAAATGGAGGTACTGCAATATCATGGCGTTCTCAAAAACAAACACTTGTTGCTACATCGTCAAATCATGCCGAAGTGATTGCATTACATGAAGCTACTCGAGAATGTTTTTGGTTGAGATCAATGACACAACTCATTACTGATTCTTGTGGACTAGAACGCGATAAAAGTCCAACAACTATCTATGAAGATAATGCAGCTTGCATAGCACAAATGAAAGAAGGGTATATCAAAAGTGACCGAACAAAACACATACCACCTAGATTCTTCTCATACACTCAAAATCTCATTAAGGACAACCAGATTGAAATGAGATATGTGCAATCTAGCAAAAACTCTGCTGATCTTTTCACGAAAGCACTTCCAACTGCTATTTTCAGAACACACGTTCATAACATTGGCATGAGACATGTTCAAAAGATGTAACAGCTGAAGCGATGTCTACTTGAGGGGGAGTCAACTCCATGCTGCACTCTTTTTCCCTTAGCTAAAGTTTTTTCCCACTGGGTTTTCTTTAGCAAGGTTTTTAACGAGGCAGTAATTTATAGTTGATCTTCAACAAAATAAAATTGCTATCCAAGGGGGAGTGTTATAATAATAATAATAATATAGATATGGATAGTCAATTTTGGTGTATACATATAGTCAATTTTGGTACACAAAGTATGTATTTTTATATTGAGATTTTAGGCTATAAATACTCATGAATGCAAGCATTAAACTTGCACCATTTCTCACACTTACAAAGTGTTTCTTTCTTTCTCTCCATTATCATCTTTGTTCTTACACTTCATTATTAGTATTCTTAATCAAGAATCAAATCACTAAAGGTAGTTATAAGCCTACTGAATTATAACATCAAGAATCAAACCACTAAAGGTAGTTATAAGCCTACTGAATTATAACAGAGTATATATATTTCGCGGCATCTTTATATTCATTCTCTTGCAATAGAACCATCTACTTTTTTCCCTTGTTCAGTTTTAATCTTCTACATATGTTGCTCCTTTTGATTAGTTTGATTTTAATTGATATTGTTACTTATTTTTCTAGGGTTTTAGTGATTTGTATGAGCAAAAAATTGCAACCTCGTAAGCTTGGTTTGTTCATTTATTATGTTATGATGACTTTATTATAATGTCATCATACAATTATTTTTTATACTTTTTATTAGTTTTATTAAAACTTGAAACATGACTATTTAACGATCTTGTAAGACGATATGCTATGTTTTATAATAAACTAGTTAAATGACTCGTGAAATCATGAGTTTGTTTAAACGAAACAATTTAATGAAATGTTTTAGGTATTAAGTGAAAATTTAATGACATGTTTTATGTATTAAGTGAATGTAAATGTTAAAGTCATTTATTTTAATAACCCGTGAAACTATGGATTCGACTCAGAAACTTGTCGTTGTTTTTACAAATATATAAAGACATATTTTCGCATACGTATGTAACGATGTTAATGTTGTAAATAGAATTCATATTTGAATATTGATAATATGATCATTATAATTATAATTATTATAATAAAAATAAATAATAATAATAATAATAATAATAATAATAATAATAATAATAATAATAATAATAATAATAATAATAAAGTCTGCTCAAAGTTGAGTATTTATATTTTTAATAATATTAGTAATAATAAATGTTTTTTGAAATTTTTTAAGGAAATTAAAATACAATTATTATATAAAGTTGTACAATATGCTTTAAAATTTGTAAATGTGTTCATTTGGTGTTTCGTAGAAGATTGTACAATTTGTTTTAAAGTTTGTAAATATGATCATGTGGGTGTTTTATCATAAGGTTGTATATAATGTTTCAAATATTGTACATATGGTCATGAGATGTTTTACAATAAGATTGTACATAATGTTTCAAACATTGTACATACAGTCATGTGGGTGTTTTATGTTCTTTTCATAATAATCGTAAAATTTGTTTTTATTTTCAAAGTTATTGATGGTATTATCGTGTTTTAAATATTTAATTAATTAAGTAGGATTTAATAGAATTAATATTTAAAATATTAATGACATCATCATTTATGAAATTAAAATGTACAGTAATTAACTAAATGATGACATCATCGTTTTAGAGGTTTATTAGACTATATAGATGTATTTATAGAATACATTTAGAATATATTAAAAAAATTAAATTGATTATTTTAGTTTTTTTTCTTAACTTCATATGTGATTATATATATTTATCATTATTTTTCGTATTGTCGTGATAAACTATTGAAATTGTGTTTAATGTATAGAGTTAAATCATTTTTTGCGGTAACGCACGAGCAACTTTTCGCTCGTTACCACTATATATATATATATATATATATATATATATATATATATATATATATATATATATATATATATATATATATATATATATATATATATATATATATATATATATATAATCAACAGTGAATCACTTTTTTTTGGGAAGGAGAAGTAATTTTTTTGGGGTTTTTTGAAAAAAAAAAACTTTCAGACATTAAGATCATATGAAAATATGAACATTTAAAAACGACACTTTGTGATGAATGTTATTATTTGGCGGGAAAACGCTCCAAGAAATAAATGATAACATTCATTGCAATGAATGTTTTGCTTCTGAGTTTTTTTAGGGTTTAAAAATTAGGATTTAGAAATTAGGGTTTATTAATTAGGGGTTAAAAATTAGGGTTTACCTAATAGGGTTTAGAAATTAGGGATTAGGCTTTAGAAATTAGGGTTTGCATTGAATTTTTAACATGAACGATTTAGAGTTTAGAGTTTTGGGATTGGGGCTTAGGGTTTAGGGTTTAGGACACAAAACCCTAAACCTTAAACCCTAAACTCTAAATCGGGCTAAATCTTGAAAAAAAAAACTTCACATATGATGGAAAAAACGCTCGAAGAATAACATTACGCATGATGCATGTTATCAGTTTTTTCATCGAGGGTTTTCCCACCAAAATAATAACATTCATCACAAAGGGTCTTTTTTAAATATATTTATATTTTCGTGTGCTCTTATTGTTGGAAAAAAAAATTCGAAAAAAACAAAAAAATAAATTTTACTTCCTCATTCCCCAAAAAAGTGCTTCCCTCTTGATTAAGACCCTATATATATATATATATATATATATATATATATATATATATATATATATATATATATATATATATATATATATATATATATATATATATATGTGTGTGTGTGTGTGTGTGTGTGTGTGTGTGTGTATGTGTGTGTGTGTGTGTGTGTAGTGAAAGGATCCAGAGAGAACTAAGGGTGGGAGAAAACCCAAAGAACTCACATATTGAACTCAATCTACACACAGATTGACCTCAATCTGCACACAGATTGACCTCAATCTGCACATATATTGACCTCAATCTGCACACGGATTGACCTCAATTTGCACACAGATTGAGTTAAGTCTGTGAGTTCTTTGATTTCTCTCCTACCTTTGGTTCACTACAAATTCATATCGTACTCGAATAACATTTTTTAAAGAGTTAGCCTATACCTGTTCTACCTAAGCTTGTATCATCAACCAAACTCGAGATGGCAACCCATTGATGCCTCGGAAATGTAATCTTCTTCGTATAACCATTCATAGCTCTTGATTTATATTTCGCTTAGGAATGATAGGCTAGATAACACTTACTTCCTGAAAACCTTATGATTTATATTCTTTCAAATTAAAAACACACTCAACGACTTGCCACAATTGTTAATTTCTATTTAAAATTTGGTCGACCATAGTAGCCACGAGACATATCATTTAAGAAAAGGTTAGAATGTGTACCAAGACCACACCATTTGAATACTCTATCCCATACCTCCCTTGTGTGTTTGCAAAATCGATTTCACGCTTGTCAAGTTCGATTCTAGTTTGAAGTATTCTTTATGTGCACGCCACACAAATGTGCCAAGCTTTTAAGGGACCAATTGGTTTTTAGGAATACCAAAAAGCTTATGACCCAGCTGTATCAAGGAGTCTCGTTGTACTATTTGTGGATAAGACGTGTGTAAGTAACTATAGGGGATAAATAGTTAGTGATGTGTAATGTTGTACTCTAAAAAAAACTAGTAAAAACAACTAACAATACATAATACATGCAACTAATCCCGTTCGTGTAGTAATTAATAAGTAAAATTGACTAGTTCGTCCACAGAGAGCAGTTTTTATCAGAAACTTTAACTACTAATTATCCTATAAAAATTGGGGGAGGTTTGTTTTTTATAACTAAATTAAAATGAAAGTAGTAAAGAAGAGATCAATAAGAGAAAAGCAGTGTTCACTTAAATGATTCACCAAGCGTGGATTGTTCTCTATAATTAAAACTAATTCTAGTTTGATAGATATATGATCATATGTCTATTCGTCAATATTCATAAAATCCCAACCAAATTAAGTAAATTAACTCACATAGATTTCCCTAAACGTTGAACTATACCCGATTAAATTAATGAGACTTAATCTAGATTAAACTTACGTAAAATCTTAACTATAACAATCACTGGAATAGTTACACGATTATGATAGCTTAAAACTGAAACAATCCCAAACCGATTTATCAAATAACTTGTAAAAATATGACATTTTTTTTTACATTAGTATTAACCACAACAACACAAGTTTAGATGCATTACTTGCTCAAATGTTAAATATAAGTTTCAAAATACAACAAGTTATGAGTTTACATCATCGGGAACTCAAGTCCCATAAATTCAACCAATGTTTAACCAAAACGGCCCCAATAGTGAGCATGATTGTCAGGACCATTACCAAAAGTGTCTTCCAAAATCCACCACATGCAAGCTAGGCCAATCCCTTACCCTTGACCTTCGATGTGCCACAATCTATAAAAGATAAACAACGGGGGAGTAAGCTACAATGCTTAGTGAGTGCAATACTTATATGCATACATACATAAACTACTTACTTGCGCAACTTACACATAACCGCATACAAGATAGCATCACTAATGCATATAAACACAACCGAGTAAAAGCTAGCATGTTAATCGCATAAGACAATAATATAACACGCTACACTACCAATAAACAACATATGAACGCTATATGGTTAAGCATACCCAAATGTACTAGTCATCAAATGAGTAGCACTAACAACCCGTGTACATGGCCGATAACTCCTAAATTATACATGTTTTTAAATACATTTTGAGGAGTTATTTTGGTATTTTAGAGTCATTTTGATACTAAAACACACAAAAATGGGTAAAAACGGGAAAAAGGTATTTTTAATGTTTTGTTGAGAAATGTGTTAAAAACAGGAAAAAGGAAGTAAGTGTTGAAGAAATGCTGAAAATCCGCGTGCTGTCACCGTTTTGGCCATATCTTGAGCATCCGGACTCCGTTTTCAACGAGCCACCTATCAAAACGACCGCAAGACAAAAATCTACAACATAGTGGAGGAAGCCGCCAGCTTAGTTAAAGGGAAGCTGCTGGCTTGGGGCAAGGAAGCCGTCGGCTTTAGGTCAAAAAGTCCACATTTTACCGTGCAAGTTTTTCTTGGCCTCCAAGCTCAAATCTGAAGTGAAGCCGCCGGCTTGACATCTAAAGCCGCCGGCTTGGACCTAAAACACATTTTCTTGAGTGTAACGATCAAGTATTGAGTGGAGAAAAAGTCACCGCCATGGGAAGCCGCCGGCTTGGCACGGTTTTCGAGGTCTATAAATACTGGCCGAATCCTACAGTTTTCAATGTACCTTTTCCATTTCTCACTTTCTAGTTAAGAATTTCTGTAGTTTTAGGGTTAGTTTAGAATTAATTTCAATGTAAAGTCATTCTCTTGCATTGGATTCAAGTTTTAAATTCAAGATTAATGCAGTTTTTCTTATTCCTCTTTATTGCTTTGTAAGTTATAATCTTATTTACTTTATCGCATCTTTTCAATTATGTTTTTATTTCTATTTAATTGTTTCTGTTCGTCTCCAACTATGAACTAAACGTTCATAGTGGTTACTTGGACAAAACTGTGAACATATGGGAAAACAGATGAAGCCGCCGGCTTCCTCAGTCCAAGCCGCCGGCTTCGTGCTTCAGTCTGTACAGTTTCTGGTTCTTTTCCAAATATGTATGTTCATGTTTCTGTGATGATTATTTAAACTGTTTATGTCTGCCATGATTCAATAACTTGTTTGCCATGCTTAATGATTAAATATTATGAATCTAGGATTAACTAGTCATTGATTCTATGATCTTATATTCGATTCATATTACTTGTTTAGATCTAGTCCATCAAATATAGTATTTGGATTGCATGCAAATTAGGTAAACATCATTGGTAGTTATACAACTAGTTGAACTTGAATCACACTTATATAATAGATTTCATTATTGTTAGGCTTAATCGAAGAACCTTTATTATACGTGTTTAATTGTCAATTGCATAAGAACTTGATTAAAATTAATTTTCAACTAGTAACTTGAGTTGATCTGATTAAGTTTATTTGCTTATATAATTTGTCAGTCTAATTAAATGTTGCCATGGATCCACATCAGGTTTAGGTAATATTTATCATGTGATTATTTGAATGCCATGAATGAAGACATTAGCTATGAACATCACTTAGTTAATGTATGCTTTAGGTCCTACCTTATGAATGATATGCGATATTTAGCTTAACCTTTTAGGGATAATGATTGGTCTATGATTGTTATCTTGCTATTTGTTAATATAACTTCTGAAATAATTATTATATTTCCCTTATGATTCACACGTCCTTGTAATCACTTCTCTTTTATAATTGTTTATTTTAAATCTTTATTTCTTGCTTTATATTTTGTTATTTTGTTTATATTAAATCATCTCTTTCCTAAGAGATAAAAACCAACAACCTTAAAAACACATAAAAATCTACCTTTAGTTCTTTAATAAGAGCTAAACTATATAATAAACAACTCTTATCTGCTTCCACGCTCTCTTGAGACGATAACCTAAAATACTACATCTGACCGGGTTTTGTTGCTCGTTAGGGTGTTAAAGTGTATTAATAAAGGTTTTATAAATTTAAAAGTTGAAATAAAAGATAAAGCACTATTGCACACACACTTTCAACACATCAATGGCTAACAAAAGCGCCTCCCGGATGGCACTACGATATACCCCCGAATGTGCCCAACAAAAGGCGAAACCAAACGGTGACACTTACCACATCCTCACAAGTGGCCAACAAAGAGTGGACTTTCACATAGTCGACACTCACCACTTTTCCCCAAACATCACGTGGCCAACAAAGAGTGTATCATTAAAGACATCACTCACCACTTTGCACCAAGTGGCCAACAAAGAGTAAATCCTTTACAACGGGATAATACTCGCCACTAACCCCGAAAGCAAACAATTTATATATATACACATATAAATACTCCACTCACCTTAATCACCTAGATGAGTCAACAACCGAGCTAGGTATTCAAGCTTGATCCAAGAGAAAGTCACCTAGCATAAATCACAACATCAAGCTATAAACAATAGTAGCTTGGCCCAAAAATTCCCAAGTGTTAATTTGACCCAAATTGCACCCATACCACCAACTAGGTCAAACAAGACCCCAAATACCCCAAATCACTAATAGCTAGTGATTTGGTCCCAAACTCACCAAAATACAACTCATGGTCAAGTGCTAGGAGCACTTCATGACCCAATTCCACCAAGAGACTCATTTTGACCCATATGGGGTTTACACACAAAATCAACTTCCAAAGACACCCATTTGGGTTCCATTCATCAATCTAATCACTAATACTAGTGATTATGCCCAAATTGCAAGTCTATACATAGCTACAACGTTTTCCAACCCAAAACTCACCAACAAGGGTCAACAACACCCACAACTAGCTTCAAACACCCATTTGTGAGCTAGATGGGTTTTCTCAAGAATATGCAAGTTCAAACCCTAACATCAAATTGAATGAAAATCGGAGTTAGGACTTACCACCACTATCACAACGTAGCTAGGAACAAGATGAACAATGTTAACTCCTGCACTTTGAAGAGATTCAACCTTCTTCTTCCTCA
This sequence comes from Rutidosis leptorrhynchoides, assembly GCF_046630445.1. NCBI lineage: Eukaryota > Viridiplantae > Streptophyta > Magnoliopsida > Asterales > Asteraceae > Rutidosis > Rutidosis leptorrhynchoides. The sequence goes on from NC_092337.1 coordinate 332,511,797, forward strand.
AACCAAGCTTTCTCTCACTAGAAGTGGGTTTCTTACCCTAAACGGGTTGAAAGGATTCTAGTAGGTGAAAGGTGAAATTAGAGTGAGTCTAAAACTAGTTCACCAGCTATAAGGTCATCCACAAGTGAAAAGACCTAATTGCCCCTCATTAGAACCCTTTAAAATAGGTTTAAAACACAGATCTGACAAACGAACGTCCTTCCCGTATATGGAACGTCATTCCATTTGCACGCAACTCAAGAACATCGTTCCTCTTAAAGGAACGTCGTTCCTCAAACGGCTTCAAAATGTTCTGTTCACTTGGTATCCAATTCCCTTGATCACAACGTCGTTCCTGTTTTTGAAACGTCGTTCCTTCATCTAGAACGTCATTCCTCCCTTCTGGAACGTCGTTCCTCATTCCTTAACTCACAAAATCAGTGCAAGTCTTAGGTTCAATTTTACTGATGACATAGAGTGCACTTTTAATGATGACATAGAGTGCACTTTACTGATGACATTTGGAACGTCGTTCCTCACCTGAAAATATGGGGTGTTACAACTCTCTCCACTTGGACCCGATCGCGTCCCCGCGATCCACGCAGCATGCAACGAGGGCATATGTTCCAACACAAATTCCTATGATTCCCAAGCACATTCGGACCCCTTTCGGTGCCGCCATTGCACCTTGTACGTCCAAATCTTCTTATTTCGAATCTCTTTAACCTTTTCATCAAGAATAGCAACCGGCTCTTCCACATACTCTAGTTTGTTATTTAGAGTAATTTCATTCAACGGTACCCACATCAAGTCTTCCGCAAGACACTCGTGAAGATAGGAAACATGAAATGTGTTATGGATTCCCGCAAGCTCTTCAGGCAACTCCAAACGATAGGCAACTTCACCAACATGTGCCAATACCTTGAAAGGTCCAATAAACCTAAGAGCAAGTTTTCCCCGCTTTCAAAACCTAATCACACTCTTTCATGGAGACACCTTAAGCATCACCATGCCACCTACATTAAATTCAATCGGCCGTATACGCTTGTCCGCATACGACTTTTGTCGATCTTGTTCCGCTTTGAGGCGAGCACGAATCACGTCAATCTTTTGGTTCGTCTCAAAAACCACTTCAGTACCACCAACTTCCTTTTGACCCACCTCGCCCCAACAAATCGGGGTTCGACATCGTCGTCCATAAAGCATCTCATATAATGGCATTCCAATACTAGCATGGTAGCTATTATTGTACGAGAACTCCATCAATGGAAAATGCTCATCCCAACTCCCACTAAAATCTATCACACACGCCCGAAAGCATATCCTACAAGGTTTGGATGGTCCTTTCGCTTTGACCGTCCGTTTGAGGATGAAAGGCGGTGCTCAATTTCACTTGAGTACCCATTTCGCTATGAAACTTACCCCAAAATCAAGATGTAAAACGTGTATCTCGATCCAAAATAATAGACACCGGTACCCCGTGTCTCGAAATGACTTCTTTAATGAACAACCTTGACAACGTCTTCGATGAAATCGCCTCGCGTATAGCGAGAAACAAGGCACTTTTCGTCGGCCGATCAACGATTACCCAAATTGTATCATATTGGGTTCTCGCTATTTTTGGCAACTTAGTGATAAAATCCATGGTAAGATGCTCCCACTTCCACTTCGAGATCTCTAACGGTTGCACCATACCATAAGACTTTTGATGCTCGGCCTTAACTTGCAAGCAAGTGACACATTGCTCAACATACTTAACCACATCGAGCTTCATACCAGGCCACCAATACTCCTTCTTCAAGTCAAGATACATCTTTGTAGCACCCGGATGAATAGAGCATTTCTATTTGTGTGCCTCATCGAGTAGCACCGTATGGTGACCACCAAATTTTGGCACCCACACTCGACCTTGAAAACGCAACAACCCATGAGAGCCTAGGACAATCGACTCCATTTATCCTTGGATTCGCTCTTAGCGCTTAAAATTAAAAAACGTCTCAATTTGAACCTCACCGAGTTTCTCCAGGAATCATTTGAAAGAATCGTCCGCAACGACTTTACCTGCAAACTCAGAACTTGGTTCTTCCGACTTAACGCATCCGCAACCACATTAGCTTTACCGGGGTGGTAAAGTATCTCAAAATCATAATCCTTCAACAAATCTAACCATCGTCGCTGACGGTTGTTTAAATCGCGTTGATCAAAGAAGTACTTTAAATTCTTATGATCTGAATAAATCGTACACTTAACACCATAAAGATAATGGCGCCAAATTTTCAACGCATGAACTACCGTCGCCAACTCAAGATCATGAGTCAGGTATTTCTTCTCGTGCTCTTTTAGTTGTCTCGAGGCATAAGCGATCACTTTACCCCTTTGCATAAGAACACAACCGAGCCCACTTATCGAGGCGTCACAATACACAACCATGTCTTCCACCCCTTCCGGTAACACTAGCACCTGAGCTTGACACAATTTGCTCTTCAATAATTGAAAAGCGATTTCTTGCTCATCACCCCACTCGAACTTCACATTTTTCCGCGTTAGCTTCATTAAGGATGAAGCAATCTTGGAAAAATCTTAAATAAACCGACGATAATATCCGGCCAATCTGAGAAAACTTCGAACTTTCGTAGGTGTAGTCGGTCATTCCCAACTTTTAACTGCATCAATATTCCCTGGATCCAATTTAATCCCCTCATGATTCACAATATGGCCAAGGAATTGCACTTCCTTTAACCAAAATTAACACTTGGAGAATTTGTCATACAACTTCTCCTTATGTAACGTTTTCAATAACTCATGCAAATGATGTTCATGTTCCTTCATACTCTTAGAGTAAACGAGTATGTCATCAATGAACACAATTACCACCTTGTCCAACATAGCTTGGCACACTCGGTTCATAAGGTCCATGAATGTTGCAGGTTCATTTATAAGACCAAAAGGCATCACAAAAAACTCAAAATGCTCGTATCGCGTTCGAAATGTCGTCTTCTCGATATCTTCCTCACGGATCCGCATTTGATGATAACCGGATCGTAAATCGATCTTAGAGAAATAGAAAGCACCTTGAAGTTGATCAAATAAATCGTCGATCCTAGGTAACGGATAACAATTCATGATCGTCACCTTCTTAAGCTCACGGTAATCAATGCACATACGCATACTACCGTCCTTCTTCTTTACGAATAAGACCGAAGCACCCCATGGCGAGCTACTCGGTTGGATAAAACCCTTCTCTAACAACTCTCGGGTTTTATTCAACAACTCATGCATCTCGGTTGGTGCCAAACGATAAGGAGTTTTGGCAATGGGGTTAGCCTCAGGAACCAACACAATGCGAAACTCCACTTGCCTTACCGGTGGAACACCCGGTAATTCATCAGGAAAACATCCTCGAATTCATTAACAACAGGAATAGACTTAATGGAAGGTGGGCTCATCACGAGTATCGACCACATGGGCTAGATAATCCATACCTCTACTAGAAACGAGTCGACGCGCCCGAGCATAAGTGCAAATAGGCACGTGATGTCTTCAAGCTTCACCGTACACGATTAGCTCTCCCTCAGTTGGGGTTCTTACCCTTACAAGTTTCTCATGACACGCGAGGTTAGATCTATTATGATCGAGCCAATCCATAACCACAACGACATCAAATTCACCCAAGGTAATATGAACCAAGTCAATATCAAACTTCTCGGTTCTGAAATCAATAACAAAATTTTTATACACCTCATTAGCAACTGAGAACCTACCTTCGGTGATCTCGACTTGTAACAGAGAGTCTAGATCACATAAAGGACAATCTATAGTAGCCGCATACTTTAAAGAAACATACGACATATCGGCACCACTATCAAATAGCACCTTAGCGGGTGTAGAATTAACCAAGAAAGTACCTGAAACCACTTCGTTGGGCTTCTTAGCATCATCGGTAGTCATCAAGAAATTTCGGCCCCTCGCGGGCCCCGCTACATTTTCCAACCGCTTGGTTTTGTCATAGCTTTTATCACCCATAGTCAACTCGGGACATTCGAACTTCCGGTGACCCTCTTTGTGGTAATTGAAACAAGTGATCTTACCCTTAGAGGACAGGTTTGGGAAATCCTGGGACATGTGACCCTTTTGTCCACAAGTACAGCAATTAGGGACATAACTCCCGGAACCTCCCTTCTTACACTTCCCACACTTTTGGCCCCACTCTTAGCCTTCTTACTTGGGGCACTACTCGCCTCAAACTTTCTCTTGCTTTTAGTAATGTCATTAACTTTTGGGTCATCGGGTTCAAAGCCTTTCGCCACATCAAACAACTCGGCAAAAGTCTTAACATTACCAAGGCTAATCTTCGCCCAAAAGTCATCATTCAAGGCTTTATGAAAATCCTCCATCAACATGCGGTCATTCCCCCGATACTCAGGGCAAAACCGTACCTTAGCAAGAAACGTAGCCTTAAGAGTGTTTAGGTCCATAGATCCTTGACGTAAGTTCCGCAACTCCTTCCGGATTTGGGTGAGATCAGCTTGAGTGCGGTAGTCCTTAAAGAACTCGGTCTTGAAATCATCCCAAGACAAACTCACAAACGGCCCTTCACCCATCATGAGGATCTTATCATCTAACCATGTCGCCGCACCCCTCATTATGCTCGTAGCAAGCCTTATCTTTTTCTCGGGTGGGCATTCACACACCCGGAAACATCCTTCCACATCCGAAATCCACCTAGTGCTTTTTAGAGGGTCGTGATTCCCTTCTAAGAGCGGCCGCTTAGTTAACTTAAAGTCTTTGTAACTAAACCCCTATTGTCGGGAACCCCATGATTAAGCGGTCCCTCGTCAACACCCTTTTCACCTTGAGGCTTTGGAAACCTCTTATCAAACTCTTCTCTTACCACCACACTTACTTGATCTCGAATGAGATCGGTTATATGTTCCTCAATCGTCTCTTAAAGAACCTGCTTGACCTTCCTGGTAAACACCCGAAGAATAACTCTCTAACATGGCCTCAATCTTGGTCGTAAGATCATCGTCATTATTAGCATCGTTGCTTGTACCCTCAAGATCCACTCCACTTCGTGTCCTTATTCTATAATTTAAAATAGATTAGATCACAACAAAAGACACGCCAAAACACTTAACAACCCCATCTTGCTTGACGCTCGTCGTACTTCATTCATTTAACACGACGTACGATCGTACTAATGGTGGCCAATCATTAATACACTTGCACATTCTATAAAACTCCTTGATACAATGACCATCTCACTCGATGTTAACCAAATACACATAAATAAGCAACCACAAGCACTAAAGTGCCTACAACAATCCCGTGGTCCCGTAACCCAGCTAGTCATGCATAAAACGCCCATTCAACCTAAGTCTAGGCTCCCATCCCAAGGTAACTTAGATACCTTAGGTCATGCTCTGATACCACATGAAACGTCCCAAACCGATTTATTAAATAACTTGTAAAAATATGACATTTTTTTTTGGACATTAGTATTAACCACAACAACACAATTTTAGATGCATTACTTGCTCAAATGTTAAACATTAGTTTCAAAATACAACAAATTATGAGTTTACATCATCGAGAACTCAAGTCCCATAAATTCAACCAATGTTTAACCAAAATGACCCAATAGTGAGCATGACCGTCGGGACCATTACCAAAAGCGCCTTCCAAAATCCACCACATGTGTAATGACCCGGAAATTTCCGACCAAATTTAAACCTTAATCTTTATATGTTTCTGACACGATAAGCAAAATCTGTAATTCTGAGTCTAGAAAGTTTGAAATCTATATTCGAATAAACAGTTACCCTTTGACTATGCTCGACGATTGACGAACAACTAATTATAAATAGTTACATACATATTTAATATATATATATATATATATATATATATATATATATATATATATATATATATATATATATATATATATATATATATATATATATATGTAGATGAATATTACTTGTAAATATATATGAACATTAAACATAAGTAACATTATATATATATATATATATATATATATATATATATATATATATATATATATATATATATATATATATATATATATATATATATATATATATATATATATATATATATATATATATATATTGTAACTTATAAATATGAAATTTTTTTATAACATGATTAATAAATTGTAATATATTAAATCTAATTACAAATTTGAATATAAGTGTTATGTTAATATTAATATTTTACTTGCATTATTATTATAAGAGTTAATATTAATACTGACATTTGTATTATTAATATTAGTATTATTAATATTATCATTATTGTTATTATTAATAAACGTTATTGTTGAGTCCCCAAAATAATTAAGGATTTAATTATGACAAAACAATGTTTATTTACACTAAAGTGTTATGTGCAGCCAGCACAAGTCTGTTTATGTATAGTCAGCTTATATAGCTGTGTCGAGTGTTACGTATGCTGTCTAGTCTATCAGCACAAGGTAGAAGTGTATTCTTCGAATCAGCACAGGATGTGCACTCAGCAAATCAAGAATATCAAGTGACTCAGCATATGAAGAACCAGTAAGTCTGGATGTCAGCATACAACACGAGACAGCCATGCTCCATTACAAGCATGGTAGTTTCCCTGAGTGGTCTACATCAAATGTACTATTCAACAGAAGTCGAAGACAAAGTTGAACAGAGAAGGACACGCGTCGGCGATTGACAAGTGACCTTACAAGACCGCATGGGAATGCAGAAGTTTAACTTATGTGCAGACATAAGTTATCCTTGTCAACGCCTAGGGAACACAACATTCTATTTGTTTAATCAAATAGTGGTGCCAAACCGAATTGGAGTGTTCCTGCAAATAGCTACCAAAGAGGAAAGAAATGGAGCACGCCTCCTTACACAATTGTCCCCTCAAGTACAGACATCCTATGTACCAGTGGACAATAGATCAATTACACGGATAATAGGACTGCTATATATATCGTTGTATCCACTATTGTAAAAACTAGTGGTGTGGGTTTATTTGTTAGAGTCCAAATCGTGTAATAGCTTTAGTTTATCTCTTAGCTATAATCTAGGTAATCTGTATCAACCAACTATCATTTCTGCCAAGGATAGTTGTGATTCTTTCTGATTTAATCAATAAAGAATAACCGTTGAAAATTACCTGTGACTCTATCTTATTTACTACAGAATACTAAACGTGTTTAACTGACTAGTTAATTAAGAAAAGAATTGTATTCACCCCCCCCCCCTCTACAATACTCCTGTTGTTATTAAGGGACCAACAACTGGTATCAGAGCTTCAGTCTTGATAATTAATATCTTGGATCTGAATTCTCTAATGGCTTCATACTCAAACTCAGCTTACCTTGAGAATGGCTCATCTAACAGACAAACTTGGAAGGCAAGATTCATGCTCCATCTTGAGTCTGTTGATCCACTCATGCCCGGAATTGCCAAAGATGGCCCTTTTGTTCCCACTGAGACAGTTGGTAGTGCACCAGCTACAGCTGACACTCCTGCCATTCCTGGCAGAGAGGTAATTCTCACTCTCTCTAGATGGGATGATGAGGATAAACGTAGAGTTGGTCTTGACCCTAAAATCAGAACCCTGTTAGCCATAATTTTGCCTAACCCACTGTTTAAACTGATTAAGGGAAAAGAAAATGCTAAGCTTATGCTTGACTACCTAGATGTCACCTATGAGGGTATGGGAGAAGTTAGGCAGAACAGGATGATTGCTCTTAAAAGAGAATATGAAATGTTCTTTGCCTATAAGAATGAAACCCTAAAGCAAACCTTCATTAGGTTTAACTCTTTAATAGCAGACCTGATCACTTTAAATGTGACCTACACTGAATTTGAACAAGTGAACAAATTCATTGATGCACTGCCATGTAAATGGAAACCTGTTACTGACCCGTTGAGAACCACACAGATCCTAAAGAACTTTAACCTGTCTTCTCTCTACAGTTCCCTTTGGAACCATGAGAAGGCAGAAGCCAAATTTGAACTTAACATGAAGGAAAACTTTAGGTCTGCCCCCACCACTTCAAAATCATCTAAAAATGATGATACTGCTCTTATTGCTACTGCTAAATGGAAGAAAGCTCAAAAAGCTTTACTGGTTCAAAAGTTACTGGCAGAACAAGAGTCAGCTGATAGTGTTGAGGAAAGTGGTACTGGGTCTGAAGAAAGCAGTACTGATGAAAGTGATGTAGAAGGGTTTGTTGAAGGTATGGCTCTGCTGGCTAGGCAGTTCAAAAGGTTCAATCGTAGTAGAACCAGCAAGTCATACAAAGGGAGCAAAAAGCCAAGTGCTAGGTACAACAGCAAGTCAGTCAAGGGTCCTAAATCTGAGTGCTTTAATTGTGGGAAGGTTGGACATTTTGCTGCTGAATGCATGTCCAAGAAACCTTCCACGTCACATGCTAACTCTTTCTCAAAAGCTGATAAGTACAAAAATAAGTACAAAGCTATGAAAGCTCAGATGAAGGAAAGTGCAAAGACTGACAAGAAGGGTAAAAAGCCAGAAAAGGTTCTAGTTGCTGAACATCATGACTGGGATGAAGCCAGCACGTCTTCATCTTCCGATAGTGATACTGATGATGATGGTGCTGGTTACGCTACTGGTAAAAAGCTGTGTTTGATGGCCAAAGAGGTCGAGGAGTCTGATGAGGATGATGGTGGTAGTACGTTTTTGGCTGATATGAGAGAAGCTGATCAAAACAGAGATTCTCCTCAATGGAAAACTGAAATGATGTATAAGGTTGATAATTTTCGAACTTATACTGATGATGAAAAAGCCGAAATGTTTGACTACCTAAGAATTGACTTATGTAGAAGCAGCAAACGTGAAGAGAGTTTGAAATCTAGTAACAAATCTTTAAATGAAAAACTAAAAGGCAAAAATGATGAAATTAAGATCTTAAAAGATACAATTTCCAAACTTGAAAAACAAAACTTTGCTTTAGAAACTCTTCACGTTGAGGCAGCAGAAGTCAAGACCCAGCTGGACAATCTCAAAAGAGTTGTTGCTTCATGGTGTACATCTGCTCAACGCACAGCTAAATGTGTTAACGAGCAGGTGCCTGCCCAAGTTGAAGCCTTCTTTGCTGGTGACTATGCTGCTGCTGCTGCTATTGCAGAAGTTACTTTCATGGACCCGATTCTTGAAACTGATCCTGAAGCTGTCTTGCCAAATAATTTTGCCAAGATAGTTGAAGGTAAAAAGGTCGTGACAAACAAATTTGTTAGACCTACTGTGTCCCCACCACCTGCCATGAAAGAAATTCTGGAGGATGAAGTTAGAGCAAGAGAAGCCAGTAACTCAATTGATGAGACTACTGACCCCTCAAGCATCTACTACATAACTCCAAAAGAAAGACGTATTAAAAGGGAAATCACTGAGAACAATTTGAGAAAAGTTAAACCTACTGATTCCCCTTCGTGTTCGAGTTCCACCAGTGCTAAGCCAGCTGATGACCAATCTACTGGTCACCAAGTAGCTGCAGACAAGCCAGTGAAACGAAATACTGGCAAGTCTAAGGCAGCAGTCAAGATACTTACTGGTCCATCAGCCTCAGCAGACAAGCCAACAACTTCCCACGCTGACTTGTCAAATGATAAAGGCAAGGCAATTCGCCATAATCGTGACACTGGTTCTAAGAAGAAAGCTGCCCATAAGGGAAAAGCAAAAATTGACTCGAATGATGAGCTGTCTATCACTGAGATAATGACAGTCAAGCTCGACCAGCTAATTGAGGCAGTAACCAAAAGTTGACCCGATCTTACTGCCCCTATTAGATCTGTGTATGACTAGCCACAAAAGCCAAAAGTGAGAAAATGCTACAAATGTGGCAGCAAAGCTCATTTGGCTAACCAGTGTACTCAAACCCAAACCCTATCTGCTGCTTCTTCTAGCAAGCCAGCAGAAAAGAAGAAGTCATCAAAGGTGACTCCTTCAGAACCCATCCTTGGATGGGTTCCCAAAAAGAACTAATCTCTAAGCTATTGATGTGTGTAGCGGGGTGTACGAAATAGTGTTTATATTTTTAATACGTAATGCTACAAAATTGACAAGTTTTAATTATTTATTTACAAATGAGATATACCAAAACCTTGCTACAACACTATAGGCAGTGTACGTAGTCGCGGAGTAGTATAGTTTTTAGTAAGTCCGGTTCGTTCTACAGGGAGACGGTGATACGTACTATATTTTTATATAATTAAATTTATACAAAAATATATAAATATATATAATAATATATAAAAGGGGGATTTACCGTTTAATGACCGGTTTGTCGATTTTAAGTTTTAAGTTACAATTAAAACCTAATGCAAAATATAAATAACAATAATTAAAGGTGCGATGAAAAATAAAATAAAATAATTATTATGCTTATTTAAACGTCCATAATCATGATGTTTGGCGTACTGATTTTAGTTTAGCCCGATGGGTTAATTGTCCTTTGTCCTGGAATTATTTGAAACCTATCTGGCTTTTGACCAAAATTGTTCATCGGTTATAATTATAAAATGCTCGGCAATTTAGCCTTATACCCGAAGTCAAATAACTCCAACTAATTGGGGATTCAAACTGTAACAAAGTATTAAAACTTTGTTTGAATGATTTACACCAGGTTATCAACTGCGTGTAATCCAAGGTTTTAATACTTTATTATCAATTACACCCAAGTTTCCTTTAAATGTAATCCACCCCTGTTTCAACGAGTCCATTAACTATTAATCCACCCCCGTGTCCGGTCAAATGAACAATAATATGTACTTATAAATATCCCGCCCACCGTGTCCGATTAAACGTATATGGATATTTATAGATACATAAAATTATAACCTTTATATAAAATTAACGAGGTATCGTTAATTAAATATAAAGCCCATTAATAGCCCATAGTCCCATTTCCACAAGTGTCGGTCTTTTGTCCAAACCCCAATTATGGTCCAAAGTCCAATAGTCCCATATTTAGTCCAACGTCATGATTATTTCAGTTCAAATAGGCATAATAACGGCTTAGCTACTAGACATTAAAATAAAAAGGGAGTACATAACTTACAGTGATTATTAATAACGGAGTGTTACAAGGACAGAATTTTAACTTAGAATTCGAAAATTACACTAACTAATCTAATATACATCTAATCTATAATATATTTATTTATATATTATAAATTTATTATTATTATTACATTATTCTTACAGAGTATTATTATGTATATGTGTGTGTGTGTGTGTTAAACGAGCAGAAAACTGGCGCCTTTTATAGACCTGAGCTGAAATTCTACTCCATGCGATTCGTATGGGTTTAAGGCATCCAGCCATGCGAGTCACATGGCTATGCTGGCCAGCTCACATTGCTTTGTCACTTAGCTCTGCCGACATAATATAAAATAAATATAAATATATAAATAATTAATATAATTATTTATATATTATATTTTATTCTTGTGCATAGTAGACTAGATATTTTTGGTCCATTGCGTCGGGCGTTTCTTCTTGGCTTGGGTCCCGGTTCCGGATTTTCGAACGTCCTTTCGTACTATTTTATATCGTGTACTTTGTGTTTTGTAACTTGTACTCTTGTCATTTTTAGACGTTCTTCATCAATAATTTGAACCTTTTTAATTGAATCTTGTACATTTGAGCTTTTTGGACCTTTCCGTCTTCAATTCGTCGTTTTCGCCTTTTATCTTCGCACTTATTTAATATAAACAAATATTACTCGAAAATGGAACAATTGCAACTAAAATCTTGTCTTTCTTGGGGGATAATGCTATGAAATATATGTTCCTTTTTAGCCTTATCAATATCCCCACACTTGAGCGTTGCTTGTCCTCAAGCAATACAGTCTTGAAATAAAAACATACGAATCACTTCTTTATTCTTCACACTTTATACATCAGTGATTTTGATAAAGCGGTATAAACAATGATAGTAATGATAGAACCATGGTTTAAGGTGGGTGTGTCATCCACAGTTGCCTCGGGTTTAGGTCAACGACACTTGCAATCAAATAGCCGATTTACTTCTGGTTTCCAAAGCAAAGTGCACATTTGAAAGGCGGTTTACAGTCCCACGTGACTTATAAAAATTTAGATCCTTTAGGAAATTGGATCTTTATGAAAACATTTGATCTTTTTGAAAATTCATTCTAGCTTTTACCTTAGATAAGTTTTCCGATTTGACCCACCATCGGTGTTGCAAAATATAGTTGTGGATCAATATTTTGGCTAAAACTTTTAGGTTCGTGTAATCCACTGCTATCCCGGTATCGAAAAGCACACATCCAGTTTACTTGTTCCGTATATTACCTTTCGGTAAACTACCGTCAGGTTGTTAAGGAAAGCGATGAACAAGAAACTGTTAAGGCAATGTCCTATGACATGCAGATGATTATGGTCTTATTAACATGTCGGATGCTAGAACTATCCTTGGTAGGAGCAATAGTAAAGATCATCCTATGATTTTTCGGTCTGGCACAAGGTCCTGTCTCCGACCATGCTATGCAACCACCGTTCTTATGGTTGACACCCGATTTGGTTCAGGTGACCTAATGAATTCCAGGTGAATTCCTAGGATTTTACGTTCAATGGTAATGAACGCATTGAAAATGGTTTTTCAGAAAACAAATCGGTTTGTAATTTTTGATCAAAATATTTTCTCGTTCAAGCTCGAGTTTAGATATCATCGAATTCCATGAGTTTGTAATTCTCAATCTTTAAGGTCAATCTCAAGGATTGAGTAATATCAGTCTTAAAAGCTAATTTTAAATCTTTAAGGAGATTATCCTTTCTGGGGATCTGATTCATTAGTCTTATCCAGTTAATTTGCACGGTGCCCCCATTGTACGAGATAAATCCTTCTCATGGTTAGGATAAATCTGACCACTTGGCGACCCTGTTTGATGCTGAGGTCCGTGGATTTCCTGCTGATCTTAGTGATGACTTTTCTAGATTTTTCGTCAACCTACAGCTGGTCTGGACGACAACTTCTTGACCTAAATCAAGAAGCGCGTGTCTTTTTCGGAAGACTTTACTTCCTTTTATGATGGAATTGATTCATCGTGTAGATCCATCTCTTCTTTTCTTTCATGTATGTTACAGTACATAGAGTAAAACAGTTAATTTAGTCCAAAACAAAAGCACCTGCAATAACTTTACACAAACATGTGATAGATAGTTTTTAATTGAATAACTTGGTACATTCTCCCCACACTTAGTTTCTTTCTTTGCCTTTTTATTCTCCTTTATTCCATTTTAAATGAATTCAAGCGTTTTGGGTTGTTTCTCAATTTATGTCCTTTTCGAGGTAACGATACTTTCGGTATTAACACCTAGTTTTCATCGTTCATAAATATGTATAAACATGATTTTGACTTCATTTAATTGAAAATTTTTCAAATTTTCACAAAATTTGGCAAATAAACCAAGTATAAACCCGAGAGAATTTATAACCCTTCCCCACACTTGAGATCATGCAATGCCCTCAATTGCATGAAATCAGACTATAATTATAAATTCATGAGGGTGATTAGTGTAGAAAAGTGATTAATAATACCTAGTTTGTACTTACAAAGCTCGTCGAATGATAGATGGCGCGCCTCATCGTTCATCCCTTCTTGTTTTATCACACATGTTTTTCTTCAAAAAAAAGTTGCTTTTTTTTGAACTGTTTGCTAATTTTAAAAATGTGTCTTTTACCCTAACTTATCATGTATTTTTGTTAACGAGTTATGCACTAACCCGAACCCCTAATTTAACGTTAAGTGGGGTTAGACTTCCCCACACTTAGCTGACGACATGTGAAGTCGGTAGAATAAGTTCCACGAATTAGAATAGTGAGCCAGTTATTTATATCTCGGGTGGTGTATAATATATCAATGGGTTTAAAGTTTACACTCACCCGATCGTCACTACTTAATTCTTTTTTAAGTGTAGCTTTTAGTAAATGGATATGTGTCTTTTCTGGTTCTTGGTCAAATGGATCGATATATACCGACATACATATTGTAGGGTGGACAATTCCTAAAAATTTCTTTCGTTCATTCTCGGGATCAAAGGTTTCACCTCTATTACCCAATTGGGTGAAATCCGAGGTGTCATTATCTATTACAGCTCGTGGTTCATCTTCGGTAGATGAGTCGTCTATTGAGAATATTGGGTTGGATAGTTGTGGGATGGTGAAGTTCGGGTTGGTCTCGGGGGTAAAATTTTCAACGTTATCGTTTTCCCAAGAGTACCAATTTGTTACCCTTATTTCTTCTTCATCATCCATTGATGGATTGATGATTTCGTCGGTAGAGGCTAATGTGTCGATATGTTGTGAAATTGGTAAGACTGAATAAAAAGTATCATCGGGATAGTTGGTGATTTCGGAGCTCTCGAATTCATCAAAATTCGATGATATAAGATTTTCTTGCACAATACTCCTCAGATCAACAGGTGTGTAGTCTGATAGAGTTTCAGCTTGCCGGTTTACAAACTCGATCATTTGTTCATTTTGAGCATTGAGTTCTTCGAGTTTGATTTTCATATAATCTAAAGAATTTTCGGACACATAATTTTCCTCGTCTTCTGGTTGATGAGTTTGGATAAATTCTTGGTAATAATCCCAATTTGAATTGTATTCTTCGTAATCATTCCATTCAGGTTCTATGGGTGCATAATTTTCCATAGGAACGTAATAGTAACATTCCCATGTTGAGTGATAATCTCCACAGATTTCACAACCAGTTATTGTTTCGTCGTTCGTGATCCAAGATTGTCTGACCGAATTGTCATCATCACTCGGTTGAGAGTATTGATTTAATTGATTTTGGAGTTCAAAAAGAATTTCCAAGGCCTTGTTTTCAAAATTTTCCATTTTATTGCGATGGCCAAATTTTAGCTACAATGTGGTGCATTCACGAATTATCCTATTAGTTATAAAAATAGAAAAACTTATATAAGCTGTCCAATTAATAGACTTTTCTGATTTTGCCCACGTTTCGAATAGCCAAAAGATGTAGCAGGTAGCCAGGACCCTTTAAATCGGAAGCCCACAACTAGCCACTAACAAATCCAACTATTACTACGAACCAGAAAAATGTCAACGTCCATTAATTTAACCACTTAAATAATTTTTCTTTCCGTTTAAGATATTAGATCAGAAATAGAGAAAATTTCTAAGTCCTAAAAACTAAAGTGTCGAGAAATAAGAAAGAAATAGATTGCGCGTCGAAAAACGTCGAAAAATAAAAATAAGAAAGAAAAACGTCGAAACTTAAAAGTCTAAAAACTATATCTAAAAAGTTGCGCCTAAAGGTCTAAAGGTAAATGCAATTTTTTTTCGGAAAACGGCAATTACTTAAAAAGGCACTAAAATCTATTTAAAACTAAAGCGAAAAACGGCGTCGCAAAATTCTATAGCGCCTAAATCTTAATCTAAAGAAAAAGCACTTAAGAGATTTTACGGCAAAGTCTAAAAATCTAAAAATATAGGAATACCATGGCAAAAACTAAATTTAAAACTAAGTACGAACGGAAATATACAAACAAAATACGGTAAAAACAAATAAAGGATACAAAATATAAAAGTTAATAAAAAGTTATAAAAATTATTAGTTTTCATAAAAATATTATTTTTGTATTTTATATTATAAAAGTATTAGCTTTAAATAAAATAAAACTAATTATAAGTAATAATAACTAATTAAATTAAAAACTGAATTATAATAATAATAAATAGATTAGGGTTTATAATAATAATAATAATAAATAATACGTAATAAATGCAATATTAGGGCAATAGTGTGGCCTGTCTGGAGACCTCATGCGACTCGCATGGGTTTAGGCAGAAGGGTCATGCGAGTCGCATGACCTGTTTGGCCAGTTCAAATGAGGGTTCAAACAACAGGTTCAGTTCGTATTAATTATTTATTTATATTTTCTGTTTTATATTTAAAATAAAATATATATATATATATAATTTAAATAAAAGCTTAATTTTAAAAACTAAAATAAATTAAAAATACTTTATAATTTTATAAATAATAAAAAAAAAACTTAAAAATAGATTTTAATATATTTTTTTTTTCGGTTTTTAAAGATTTTAAATTTTTTTTTTTTTTTAGGATTTTATATTGTTTTTCTAAAAATAATATATAAATATTTCGCCGACTCCCCGGCAGCGGCGCCAAAAACTGTGATGTGTGTAGCGGGGTGTACGAAATAGTGTTTATATTTTTAATACGTAATGCTACAAAATTGACAAGTTTTAATTATTTATTTACAAATTGGATATACCAAAACCTTGCTACAACACTATAGGCAGTGTACCTAGTCGCGGAGTAGTATAGTTTTTAGTAAGTCCGGTTCGTTCCACAGGGAGACGGTGATACGTACTATATTTTTATATAATTAAATTTATACAAAAATATATAAATATATATAATAATATATAAAAGGGGGATTTACCGTTTAATGACCGGTTTGTCGATTTTAAGTTTTAAGTTACAATTAAAACCTAATGCAAAATATAAATAACAATAATTAAAGGTGCGATGAAAAATAAAATAAAATAATTATTATGCTTATTTAAACGTCCATAATCATGATGTTTGGCGTATTGATTTTAGTTTAGCCCGATGGGTTAATTGTCCTTTGTCCTGGAATTATTTGAAACCTATCTGGCTTTTGACCAAAATAGTTCATCGGTTATAATTATAAAATGCTCGGCAATTTAGCCTTATACCCGAAGTCGAATAACTCCAACTAATTGGGGATTCAAACTGTAACAAAGTATTAAAACTATGTTTGAATGATTTACACCAGGTTATCGACTGCGTGTAATCCAAAGTTTTAATACTTTATTATCAATTACACCCAAGTTTCCTTTAAATGTAATCCACCCCTATTTCAACGAGTCCATTAACTATTAATCCACCCCCGTGTCCGGTCAAATGAACAATAATATGTACTTATAAATATCCCGCCCACCGTGTCCGATTAAACGTATATGGATATTTATAGATACATAAAATTATAACCTTTATATAAAATTAACGAGGTATCGTTAATTAAATATAAAGCCCATTAATAGCCCATAGTCCCATTTTCACAAGTGTCGGTCTTTTGTCCAAACCCCAATTATGGTCCAAAGTCCAATAGTACCATATTTAGTCCAACGTCATGATTATTTCAGTTCAAATAGGCATAATAACGGCTTAGCTACTAGACATTAAAATAAAAAGGGAGTACATAACTTACAGTGATTATTAATAACGGAGTGTTACACGGACAGAATTTTAACTTAGAATTCGAAAATTACACTAACTAATCTAATATACATCTAATCTATAATATATTTATTTATATATTATAAATTTATTATTATTATTACATTATTCTTACGGAGTATTATTATGTATATGTGTGTGTGTGTGTGTTAAACGAGCAGAAAACTGGTGCCTTTTATTGACCTGAGCTGAATATCTACTCCATGCGACTCGCATGGGTTAAGGCATCCAGCCATGCGAGTCGCATGGCTATACTGGCCAGCTCACATTGCTTTGTCACTTAGCTCTGCCGACATAATATAAAATAAATATAAATATATAAATAATTAATATAATTATTTATATATTATATTTTATTCTTGTGCATAGTAGACTAGATATTTTTGGTCCATTGCGTCGGGCGTTTCTTCTTGGCTTGGGTCCCGGTTCCGGATTTTCGAACGTCCTTTCGTACTATTTTATATCGTGTACTTTGTGTTTTGTAACTTGTACTCTTGTTATTTTTAGACGTTCTTCATCAATAATTTGAACCTTTTTAATTGAATCTTGTACATTTGAGCTTTTTGGACCTTTCAGTCTTCAATTCGTCGTTTTCGCCTTTTGTCTTCGCACTTATTTAATATAAACAAATATTACTCGAAAATGGAACAATTGCAACTAAAATCTTGTCTTTCTTGGGGGATAATGCTATGAAATATATGTTCCTTTTTAGCCTTATCAGCTATTGTGCAGGGCATTCAAAACAAGCAAATCTGGTATCTCGATAGTGGTTGTTCGAGACATATGACCGGAAGTAAGTTGTAACACCCCGTTCCTTGTAAACGTGTTTTAAGGTGCGTATTTCCCCTAGTGAACATTTATTAATGTAACCGTATGTATTTGTGATTAGTTTAATGTTTAAAAGCGAAGAAGTGGCCAAGTCAGACCCCTATCGCGTTTTGGACAAGCTTATCGCGTTTCAAACCATCACGATACGCGATGGAACACACTGGGACGCGACACCTTGATTTCCTGGCTTACTGATCTGTCCATCGCGTCTGGGGAAGTCCTATCGCGTTTAGAACGTCGCGATTCGCGACAAACTGTCGCAGAACACGACAATGTACGCTGTTTTACACTTTTATCCTTTTAAATAGGAATCTTTCATGGGCATAGTTGTCTTTTCACCTTAGGGCCGGTTTTGGGAGCTTAAAACTGACCAAACCTTATCCCTTTCTCATATTATCCATTTCCAATTAAATAAAGAACAAGTTAGAGAGAGAGGGAGATTGTATGAGTGAGAAAGCTTAAATTGGTGAAGAAGAAGGTTGAATCTTGCCCAAACCCGAGTATTAAAGTTGTTCTTTGTGTCTCTAGCTACGTTTTGGTGTTCTTGGTAAGTCCTAACTTTATGTTCTTAGTTTTAATTGATCTTTGGTTAGGGTTTTGGGTTACTAGAGACTTGAAAGACCCATTTGGGGTTGAAATGGGTGAACTTGGGTTGTTTGTTGAAAGGAAACCCTAAATAGATGTAATCTAGGGTTTGGTCTTGTAAAATGGAAATTTTAAGTGTCAATTGTATTGTTAAGCACTAATACACTTGTTAAATTTGAAAGAGATGTAATTTGGGTCATGTTTGGCTAAGTTTGTAAGTGTGGGTGTAGTAATGGGTCAAATGGGTAATGTTGACCTAGTTCGGGTTAAATTGGTGTAGGAAAACCCAAATGGTGGTAACCTAGGGTTGTTCATGTATTTGAGGCTTTGTAAGTGTTAAATAGAGTTGCTAGTCACTAGAACTCTTGTAATTGATGAAAGAATTGAAAATGGGTCAAATGAGTCAAGGTTGACCTAATGGGGTGAAATGGGTATGAAATACTCTAAGTTTATGCTAGTTGAAGTAGTAGACTTTAATTCACTAGTCTTAGTGATTAAAGTCAAATCTTGGCCATTTATGGGCGGTTTTGGTATAGTTGAGCTATTTAATGCGAAATGGGTCATTTAATGCTCAAGTATAAGTGTTGTGGTTGATTCCACTAGTTTGTGTATTGAATTGGTACTTAATGTATTAGGTACATTGCTTTGAAGTTCGGAAGTGCATAATCATCATCTTGGTACTAAGGTGAGTGGAATAATTATGCGTGTACGTATATAATGTATTTATTTGTGTGTACGAATGTGGAATTGTCGCGGTGCTTAAGACACCACATTCTAGGTAACGAGTAGTATTGTCGCGGTGTTTAAGACACTACTCATAGTATGATTGACGAGTAGTATTGTCGCGGTGTTTAAGACACTACTCATAGTATGATTGACGAGTAGTATAGTCGCGGTGTTTAAGACACTACTCATTGTATAATTGACGTGTGGTATTGTCGCGGTGTTTAAGACACCACAATGTCATGGGAGTGGAATTGTCGCGGTGTTCAAGACACCACTCATTGTTTTGAATGAAATGTGGATTCGTCGCGGTGTTTAAGACGCCACATTGTCGTGAGGGTGAGTTAGTCGCGGTGTTTAAGACATCACCCAGGGGATTAGTGATTACGCGGTGTATAAGTAACACTAGTGGATGTTAGGAACTCCAACGGACTTTCATGTACCGTTCCCTTGTGTACTTGGTTAACCATGGTTGTGCGAATTGTACTTAGCATATTATATTGAGAACTATATGCTATTATTGTTGCTAGCTTAATGTGGAACATGGATAGTAGTTTATGCATGATGGATTGCATGTTTGTTGAATTGCTAGCTCGTATGATGTATTGTGTAAGTGTATGCAAGTAAGTAGGTTATATATGAACATGTATAATTATTGCATTCACTAAGCGTTAGCTTACCCCTCTCGTTGTTTATCTTTTTAGATGCAGGTGCGGACAAAGGGAAAGGGGTTGTTGGGCATTAAGTGACCCCGAGGAGGTTGCTTGTAGAAGTTTTGAAGTTGGCCTACGTTTTGGGTAGTTTAGTCCCAAACCATGCTCGATGGGTCGTTGGAGTATAAACTATCATTTGTCTTTGGTCAAACTTGTGTTAACTTAATTAATGGCCTTTGTGCCTTTTGTAAACGTTGGAAATGGTTGCACGTTTTAATGGAACTTGTGAATTGGTTTACATAATTAATTGGCGCATAATTGTGTATTATAAAAAAAAAAAATTTATCGTACGGAGTACGTGTTGGGTTGTTTCAAGTGGTATCAGAGCATGGTCTAAGGGATTTAGGCGACTTGAGATAGGTGCCTAGACTTAGACTTTTATGTGTATGCGCTTATATGCGGGACTTGTAGGACTTCGGGTCAGATCGGGAATTGTAATGCGTAGGTTTATGTGAACTAACCATGCACTAATTGTTTTGTGTTGAAGTTGAAATCATCAAGCAAGATAGACGTTGTACTAACGAGTTAATGCGACGTGCTCGCGTAGCAATGACTAGCTACCATTGCTACGGGTGCAAATCGTGTCAAACAAGAGATGTACGACGATTGTTGAGCAAGATGTGGTAGTGTAGTATATGTATATATATATATATATATACATACGTGTTATGTCCTTTTGTTTCGTTGGTTAATCTATTTCATTTCTTAAGAATGAAGACGGAAGATGAATACGGAACGGAAGGGTCTACTAATGAAAGGAAGAACGAATTAGCGGTAATGGTTGAAGCCGCAATGGAACGAATTACATAATTAATTGGCCAAGTAGTCAAGGAGTCAATCGAAGGACGAGTAACCGAAATGGTCCGAGACCAAGTGACTAAGGTCGTAAGGGAAGAGTTTGAGAAGAGGTTTCCTAAACCTCGAAGTAGTGGTGACAAAGAAGTACGTGCAAGGCTAGAGCCACATGGTGCTTCAGGTAAAAGGAAAAGAGGTACGCCTGAAGGCGTCGGGAATGTGAAAAAGGAGAACAAGGGAAGTTACACATCTAGATGTTTCAATTGTGGTGATAGGGGCCACCGGATATGGGAGTGCACGTTGCCGAGAAATGATAACGGAATGTGCTACCATTGTCATAAGGAGGGACACCGAAGGTCGGAGTGTCCCGAGTTGCTCAATGATCAAGGTAAAGGTGTAATTGAGGCACCTAGTAGCATGAAGAAGGGAGTATCGAGCTCAGGTGGGTTTAAGTGTTACAATTGTGGGCAACGGGGACATAAGTCTCGCGAATGTCCATCGGGCAAAACTGTATGTTTTTATTGTCGGAAGGAAGGGCACCAAAGGTTCGAGTGTCCCGATTTAGCTAGTAATCAGACTAAGAGGTTTGGAGGTTGTGTGCTTACGTGTTTTAGGTGTGGAGGACGGGGCCATTTGGCACGGGATTGTACAGGTACACCTTTAAGCATGATCAAGTGCTTTATTTGCCAGAAGGAGGGACACCGAAAGTCAGAATGTTCTGAATCGTTTGTCGATCGGGTTAAGAGGTTAGAGCGCGAGTATTCGATGGATGGTGAAGCACCGAACGATGTTGATTCAGGTACCTCCATTTTTGATGCAAATATGTCTTATTATTAATGTTGTGTGCCGATGTATTCGGTTATGAAATTAAGACTTAAATTTCCTTACGAAACCTAATGAGTTTTGAGCGAACATGTATTTTAATAGTACCCATATAGGTGCGTGTTACTGAACTCGGTGAAGATCCATTGTGTTGGTGCTTTTAACGATAGTGCACTAGGGTAGCGCTGGAGTCATGGACTCATGAGAATGCGACTTAGGGGCGAATGCATTAGTGTAAATACGTAGTATTGTTATGGGTAGCATTCCTAATGGAATTACCCTATGTTGACATTTGGATTGACGAATGAGGGACTTAAGTTTCTAAGCATTTCTAGGGCGAAGTGAGGGGTTCGGTTTTACCAACCCATATAATTGGGCTTTAGTGATTGGTTAGTAACGCGTGTTCGTTTTGGTGTCGGAAATTAAGAACCGTAAGGTTCGTAGGTTGGAACAAAGTCCGGTGACGTGCGTAATGAGAGATGCAACACGGGTGAACCTCATTTCTCTTTTAGGGGTTATGATGATGCGAATGGCGCTTTAGTTGTTGAATTAGTGGTCACTCACTCCGTAAGAGTGATCGGGTACCTAGCGTTGGAATTTATTGTCGAAGACGGGTTCATGGGAATTCGAGGATTACGACCAATGAGGATATTGGTTGTGTATGTTATTGAGTGGTCTTTCCACGGGATGCTATTGTTCGACGATGCGGTTAAGGAACTGAGTTTTAAGTGTGGGAGTTTGTACTCGCGCACAGAGGTATTCTAGTATGTTGATATTTGGACGATGCTCGTAGGAATTCGAAGCTAGTGTCGAGACTTACGTGGGTCGACTGTGGTAAAGGTATGAATTGGGATAAATTATACTTGAGGTTTTTGGGTTAAATTATCACCAAGGTGGTAATGTGTTAAGTCACATTGGGAGATAGTGGACATGTTCGACGAGCAAAGTAAGATCCCACGGTTAGGGGACGTGCGTACCGGTTCTGTTCTAGGAAGTATTGTTGTGCCTATGTGCAATGTGGGTGGTTCTTGGCTCGATTGTGATAGCCGTTGGGTACCTTTGGGAATAGCGTAATGGGACTTTGCGGGAGGATACGATGCCTCATTGTTGTATACTTGGGGTAGTAGTTATACAATAACCATTTTGTGTACTACGAGGTATTTGCATGTATGTGTTTAATTGGGGTTATCTCTCTGTTGACCACGTTTGACTAAGTGATACAATAGCCGTGTCCTGATCAAATACATGTGGCAGTTGCGTATTAGCCGTGTATGCGCACTACGAGGAATGTTAGGTGGTAAGTGTTACCCGTAAGGATTCACTTTTTCGGTCTTCGTCGGTTGGTTTGTTGACTTCGTGTTAGGGACATGGTTACTATAGCATGGAGCTTGTTAGTGGGTACGTTAGAGACGATGTCTCGGTATGAAATTATTGGTGTCGTGTATACTAAACTATCGTAATAGATTTCGGATATTGGGTGCATTGCATGTTCTAGAATGCGTGCAAGTGTGAATTGGTTAAATGGAATAGTCTTAGAGTTATGTTAATTAGCGGTTCGAATTCAATGGCGGTTTTGTAATTGTGTGGCGAGTGTGGTACGCTATTGATGGCCACTCTTTTCTTTTATAATTTTGGGGGTGTACGCGGTATGCCGTTCGAGAGGCATTTCCGTTAATCACGTGCGGGTGTGAGAAAAGTTATGGTGATTAACTATCCTTATGTATGTAGGTAACCGGGATAATGGTTAGGACGAACTTAGAAAGGTGTAATCCTTGGTGTTTCGAGCGCCTCCTTGGCGATAAGTTGAAAGGATAATAGGCTAGCTATGCGGGTTAGAAGGAAATGTGTTTAGCGGGTTTGTGTAACGTTAAAATTACGCGAAATATTATCACCTTGGCGGTGAGTATACATGATTAGAATCCTAAGTGGGGGAGTAATGTACCGGGATTTCGGAATAATCCCTATCTAGTGGTCATGATGGACGAATGGGTATCGCTTATTTAGGAAAGGGAGACTTTGATGGTGTAGTGACCCGAACTTTTCCATGTTTATATATATTAATTGAGATTGATATTTACATGATTAAATGTTTCCAACATGTTAAGCAATCAAACTTTTTAAGACTTGATTAACTGAAATATGTTTCATATAGACAATTGACCACCCAAGTTGATCGGTGATTCACGAACGTTAAAACTTGTAAAAATTATATGATGACATATATATGGATATATATATATAGTTAACATGATACTATGATAAGAAAACATATCATAAAGTATATTAACAATGAACTACATATGTAAAAACAAGACTACTAACTTAATGATTTTTAAACGAGACATATATGTAACGATTATCGTTGTAAAGACATTTAATGTTTATATATCATATTAAGAGATATTCATACATGATAATATCATGATAATATAATAATTTAAAATCTCATTTGATATTATAAACATTGGGTTAACAACATTTAACAAGATCGTTAACCTAAAGGTTTCAAAACAACACTTACATGTAACGACTAACGATGACTTAACGACTCAGTTAAAATGTATATACATGTAGTGTTTTAATATGTATTTATACACTTTTGAAAGACTTCAATACACTTATCAAAATACTTCTACTTAACAAAAATGCTTACAATTACATCCTCGTTCAGTTTCATCAACAATTCTACTCGTATGCACCCGTATTCGTACTCGTACAATACACAACTTTTAGATGTATGTACTATTGGTATATACACTCCAATGATCAGCTCTTAGCAGCCCATGTGAGTCACCTAACACATGTGGGAACCATCATTTGGCAACTAGCATGAAATATCTCATAAAATTACAAAAATATGAGTAATCATTCATGACTTATTTACATGAAAACAAAATTACATATCCTTTATATCTAATCCATACACCAACGACCAAAAACACCTACAAACACTTTCATTCTTCAATTTTCTTCATCTAATTGATCTCTCTCAAGTTCTATCTTCAAGTTCTAAGTGTTCTTCATAAATTCCAAAAGTTCTAGTTTCATAAAATCAAGAATACTTTCAAGTTTGCTAGCTCACTTCCAATCTTGTAAGGTGATCATCCAACCTCAAGAAATCTTTGTTTCTTACAGTAGGTTATCATTCTAATACAAGGTAATAATCATATTCAAACTTTGGTTCAATTTCTATAACTATAACAATCTTATTTCAAGTGATGATCTTACTTGAACTTGTTTTCGTGTCATGATTCTGCTTCAAGAACTTCGAGCCATCCAAGGATCCATTGAAGCTAGATCCATTTTTCTCTTTTCCAGTAGGTTTATCCAAGGAAATTAAGGTAGTAATGATGTTCATAACATCATTCGATTCATACATATAAAGCTATCTTATTCGAAGGTTTAAACTTGTAATCACTAGAACATAGTTTAGTTAATTCTAAACTTGTTCGCAAACAAAAGTTAATCCTTCTAACTTGACTTTTAAAATCAACTAAACACATGTTCTATATCTATATGATATGCTAACTTAATGATTTAAAACCTGGAAACACGAAAAACACCGTAAAACCGGATTTACGCCGTCGTAGTAACACCGCGGGCTGTTTTGGGTTAGTTAATTAAAAACTATGATAAACTTTGATTTAAAAGTTGTTATTCTGAGAAAATGATTTTTATTATGAACATGAAACTTTATCCAAAAATTATGGTTAAACTCAAAGTGGAAGTATGTTTTCTAAAATGGTCATCTAGACGTCGTTCTTTCGACTGAAATGACTACCTTTACAAAAACGACTTGTAACTTATTTTTCCGACTATAAACCTATACTTTTTCTGTTTAGATTCATAAAATAGAGTTCAATATGAAACCATAGCAATTTGATTCACTCAAAACGGATTTAAAATGAAGAAGTTATGGGTAAAACAAGATTGGATAATTTTTCTCATTTTAGCTACGTGAAAATTGGTAACAAATCTATTTCAACCATAACTTAATCAACTTGTATTGTATATTATGTAATCTTGAGATACCATAGACACGTATACAATGTTTCGACCTATCATGTCGACACATCTATATATATTTCGGAACAACCATAGACACTCTATATGTGAATGTTGGAGTTAGCTATACAGGGTTGAGGTTGATTCCAAAATATATATAGTTTGAGTTGTGATCAATACTGAGATACGTATACACTGGGTCGTGGATTGATTCAAGATAATATTTATCGATTTATTTCTGTACATCTAACTGTGGACAACTAGTTATAGGTTACTAACGAGGACAGCTGACTTAATAAACTTAAAACATCAAAATATATTAAAAGTGTTGTAAATATATTTTGAACATACTTTAATATATATGTATATATTGTTATAGGTTCGTGAATCAACAGTGGCCAAGTCTTACTTCCCGACGAAGTAAAAATCTGTGAAAGTGAGTTATAGTCCCACTTTTAAAATCTAATATTTTTGGGATGAGAATACATGCAGGTTTTATAAATGATTTACAAAATAGACACAAGTACGTGAAACTACATTCTATGGTTGAATTATCGAAATCGAATATGCCCCTTTTTATTAAGTCTGGTAATCTAAGAATTAGGGAACAGACACCCTAATTGACGCGAATCCTAAAGATAGATCTATTGGGCCTAACAAACCCCATCCAAAGTACCGGATGCTTTAGTACTTCGAAATTTATATCATATCCGAAGGGTGTCCCGGAATGATGGGGATATTCTTATATATGCATCTTGTTATTGTCGGTTACCAGGTGTTCACCATATGAATGATTTTTATCTCTATGTATGGGATGTGTATTGAAATATGAAATCTTGTGGTCTATTGTTTAGAATTGATATATATAGGTTAAACCTATAACTCACCAACATTTTTGTTGACGTTTAAAACATGTTTATTCTCAGGTGAATATTAAGAGCTTCCGCTGTTGCATACTAAAATAAGGACAAGATTTGGAGTCCATGTTTGTATGATATTGTGTAAAAACTGCATTCAAGAAACTGAATTCGATGTAACATATTTGTATTGTAAACCATTATGTAATGGTCGTGTGTAAACAGGATATTTTAGATTATCATTATTTGATAATCTACGTAAAGCTTTTTAAACCTTTATTTATGAAATAAAGGTTATGGTTTGTTTTAAAAATGAATGCAGTCTTTGAAAAACGTCTCATATAGAGGTCAAAACCTCGCAACGAAATCAATTAATATGGAACGTTTTTAATCAATAAGAACGGGACATTTCAGTTGGTATCAGAGCGTTGGTCTTAGAGAACCAGAAAATTTGCATTAGTGTGTCTTATCGAGTTTGTTAGGATGCATTAGTGAGTCTGGACTTCGACCGTGTTTTCTTTAAAAATGATTGCTTAACATTTTTGTTGGAAACTATATATTTTTAACATATGAATATTATGTGATATATTAATCTCTTAACGTGTTTGATATTATGTGATAGATGTCTACCTCTAGAACAAGTCCCATTGACTCACCTAATAATAATGAAGAGTCAAATGTAAATTGGAATGATTTGTGGACTGATTCACAAGTTCCCGAAGAGGAACCGGAAGAAGAGTCGGAACCGGAAGAAGAATCGGAACCGGAAGAAGAATCGGAACCGGATGAAGAAATAGAACCGGTGGGGGAAATAATAAAACGGTTAAGTAAAAGAAAATCCTCAACCAACCGACCAAAGTTAATTATGGTCAATGGTGTTTCCGCCAAGGAAGCAAAATATTGGGAGGATTACCAATTCTCCGATGAATCGGATTCCGACGAGAATTCCGATGATGTTATAGAAATTACCCCAACTGAATTTAAAAAGGCAAAAGAAAATAATAAGGGAAAGGGCATAAAAATAGAGAAATCTAATTCCAACCCCGATGAACTTTATATGTATCGTCAACCCCCGAAGTCCTTAAGTTGTAACAATGACCCGGGAACCTCTAAACCACCAGGTTTTTCTAAACCAATGTGGACAACGACGGCTCGTATTAGGGGAACATCATATATCCCTAGAAACTTGGCAAAACGAACCAAAACCGAAGAAGAAGAAACGAGCGAGTCGGAATAAGATAGTTGTATTCGTGTGGTGTAATATATGTAATATAGTGTTCTTATGCTTTATGATATATGTAAAAATTGCTTGTATTAATAAGTATTTTTTTTATGAATCTAACTCTTGTCTATTTTACAGTTTAAAAACACAAAATGGATAGACAACCCAATATTTTAAGAGACCTACCCGGAGACATGATTGATGAAATCTTGTCTAGAGTCAGCCAGAATTCTTCGGCACAACTATTTAAGGCGAGATCAGTTTGTAAGACATTCGAAGAACGTTCCAAGAATGTCTTGGTTTATAAGAGACTTTCGTTTGAAAGATGGGGGATATCAAATTGGGAAACCCATAAGTTACGATGTGTTTACTTTGACGCATATATTGCGGGGAACCCAAATGCTATTTTACGCAACGGGTTAAGAAATTATTTTGACTCAATATATCCGAATATTGGACTTCGTGATTTAGAAAAAGCGGCTAACATGCAACATAAAGAAGCATGTTATGCTTACGGATTAGTAATGTTCGCTTCTCACCAAAGTGAGAACAAGAACATCGGGCTACAACTATTAAACAAAACGTTTCCACAAGTGACGGAGTCGGTAATTGGGGTAAGAAATGAGGTTTTTAGATTATTACGGGACTGTTGGACATTACGTAACCCTCGTCCCTTTGATGACGTTACAACACGCTGTCTTATCAACGGCCATAACGGTTATGTTGCACAAGACCAAGGATGGGAAGTAGTCCTAGTAAAACCAGAATGCATGACTTGTTTCTGGACGTATGAATTACGTGTCTTTATTGCCTTTGCTGAACGACTTGTGTACTAGCTAGAATTGTCTTCACAACTATCTTGTATCAAAGTTATTGTGTGCTATATTTCATGCTTTATGTAAAATAAGCGGTATTGTAAGTTTGTAAAATATTGTATAAAAGTTTGAACGCGAAATATTATTATAATCAGTTTTTCATATAGAATTGTAGTAGTTGAATTGTATATTAGCTACTAAGTATGAACTTAACGGGTAGGTACTACCCGAATTTAAACTTATAAAACGCTAATATGAAGAAAAAGCTTTTATAAATGAGTTCATATTATGCTACGAAATACTATTAACTACTCTTAATATTCTGTATGATTAACTTGTTCCATTTAACTATTTTGAAGGAAATGGCACCGACTACTCGACACACCGTGAATATGAATGAAGAGGAATTCCGTACTTTCCTAGCTTCAAACATAGCCGCAGTACAGGCTGCGCTACATACCAACAATAACCTTGGATCTAGCAGTACAGGAAATCGTGTAGGATGCACCTACAAAGAATTCACTGCCTGCAAACCTTTGGAATTTGATGGAACCGAAGGACCGATCGGATTGAAACGGTGGACCGAGAAGGTTGAATCGGTGTTTGCCATAAGTAAGTGTACTGAAGAGGACAAAGTGAAGTACGCTACGCATACCTTCACAGGTTCTGCGTTAACATGGTGGAATACCTATCTAGAGCAAGTGGGACAAGATGATGCGTACGCACTACCGTGGTCAGCATTCAAGCACTTGATGAACGAGAAGTACCGTCCCAGAACCGAGGTCAATAAGCTCAAGACAGAACTTAGAGGGTTACGAACCCAAGGATTTGATATTACCACGTACGAAAGACGATTCACAGAATTGTGCCTATTGTGTCCGGGAGCATTCGAAGATGAGGAAGAGAAGATCGACGCGTTTGTGAAAGGATTACCGGAAAGAATCCAAGAAGATATAAGTTCACACGAGCCCGCCTCCATACAACAGGCATGTAGAATGGCTCACAAACTAGTGAACCAGATTGAAGAAAGAATTAAAGAACAGACTGCTGAAGAGGCCAATGTGAAGCAAGTCAAAAGAAAGTGGGAGGAAAACGGTGATAAGAATCACCAATACAACAACAACAGCAATTACAACAATAATCGCAACAATTATCCCAACAATCGCAACATCAATCGCAACTACAACAAACGGCCCAACAACAACAACAACAACAGCAACTACAACAATCATCCCAACAACAATAATAACCGCAACAACAACAACAATCAGAAGCAGCTATGCCAAAGGTGTGAAAAGAATCACTCGGGGTTCTGCACCAAATTTTGCAACAAGTGTAAAAGAAATGGTCATAGCGCGGCGAAGTGTGAGGTCTACGGACCAGGGGTTAATAGAACGAAAGGAACAAATGGTGTCAGAACGAGTAATGGCGGAGCAAGTAGTGTCGGAGCAAGTTATGCCAATGTAGTTTGTTATAAATGTGGAAAACCAGGCCACATTATTAGAAATTGCCCGAACCAGGAGAACACGAATGGACAAGGCCGTGGAAGAGTTTTCAATATTAATGCGGTAGAGGCACAGGAAGACCCGGAGCTTGTTACGGGTACGTTTCTTATTGACAATAAATCTGCTTACGTTTTATTTGATTCGGGTGCGGATAGAAGCTATATGAGTAGAGATTTTTGTGCTAAATTAAGTTGTCCATTGACGCCTTTGGATAGTAAATTTTTACTCGAATTAGCAAATGGTAAATTAATTTCAGCAGATAATATATGTCGGAATCGAGAAATTAAACTGGTTAGCGAAACATTTAAGATTGATTTGATACCAGTAGAGTTAGGGAGTTTTGATGTGATAATCGGTATGGACTGGTTGAAAGAAGTGAAAGCGGAGATCGTTTGTTACAAAAATGCAATTCGCATTATACGAGAAAAAGGAAAACCCTTAATGGTGTACGGAGAAAAGGGCAACACGAAGCTACATCTTATTAGTAATTTGAAGGCACAAAAACTAATAAGAAAAGGTTGCTATGCTGTTCTAGCACACGTCGAGAAAATACAAACTGAAGAAAAGAGCATCAATGATGTTCCCATTGCAAAAGAATTTCCCGATGTATTTCCGAAAGAATTACCGGGATTACCCCCACATCGATCCGTTGAATTTCAAATAGATCTTGTACCAGGAGCTGCACCAATAGCTCGTGCTCCTTACAGACTCGCACCCAGCGAGATGAAAGAACTGCAAAGCCAATTACAAGAACTTTTAGAGCGTGGTTTCATTCGACCAAGCACATCACCGTGGGGAGCTCCTGTTTTGTTTGTCAAGAAGAAAGATGGTACATTCAGGTTGTGTATCGACTACCGAGAGTTGAACAAACTTACCATCAAGAACCGCTACCCACTACCGAGAATCGACGACTTATTTGATCAACTACAAGGCTCGTCTGTTTATTCAAAGATTGACTTACGTTCCGGGTATCATCAAATGCGGGTGAAAGAAGATGATATTCCAAAGACTGCTTTCAGAACACGTTACGGTCATTACGAGTTTATGGTCATGCCGTTTGGTTTAACTAATGCACCAGCTGTGTTCATGGACCTTATGAACCGAGTGTGTGGACCATACCTTGACAAGTTTGTCATTGTTTTCATTGATGACATACTTATTTACTCAAAGAATGACCAAGAACACGGTGAACATTTGAGAAAGGTGTTAGAAGTATTGAGGAAGGAAGAATTGTACGCTAAGTTTTCAAAGTGTGCATTTTGGTTGGAAGAAGTTCAATTCCTCGGTCACATAGTGAACAAAGAAGGTATTAAGGTGGATCCGGCAAAGATAGAAACTGTTGAAAAGTGGGAAACCCCGAAAACTCCGAAACACATACGCCAGTTTTTAGGACTAGCTGGTTACTACAGAAGGTTCATCCAAGACTTTTCCAGAATAGCAAAACCCTTGACTGCATTAACGCATAAAGGGAAGAAATTTGAATGGAATGATGAACAAGAGAAAGCGTTTCAGTTATTGAAGAAAAAGCTAACTACGGCACCTATATTGTCATTGCCTGAAGGGAATGATGATTTTGTGATTTATTGTGATGCATCAAAGCAAGGTCTCGGTTGTGTATTAATGCAACGAACGAAGGTGATTGCTTATGCGTCTAGACAATTGAAGATTCACGAACAAAATTATACGACGCATGATTTGGAATTAGGCGCGGTTGTTTTTGCATTAAAGACTTGGAGGCACTACTTATATGGGGTCAAAAGTATTATATATACCGACCACAAAAGTCTTCAACACATATTTAATCAGAAACAACTGAATATGAGGCAGCGTAGGTGGATTGAATTATTGAATGATTACGACTTTGAGATTCGTTACCACCCGGGGAAGGCAAATGTGGTAGCCGATGCCTTGAGCAGGAAGGACAGAGAACCCATTCGAGTAAAATCTATGAATATAATGATTCATAATAACATTACTACTCAAATAAAGGAGGCGCAACAAGGAGTTTTAAAAGAGGGAAATTTAAAGGATGAAATACCCAAAGGATCGGAGAAGCATCTTAATATTCGGGAAGACGGAACCCGGTATAGGGCTGAAAGGATTTGGGTACCAAAATTTGGAGATATGAGAGAAATGGTACTTAGAGAAGCTCATAAAACCAGATACTCAATACATCCTGGAACGGGGAAGATGTACAAGGATCTCAAGAAACATTTTTGGTGGCCGGGTATGAAAGCCGATGTTGCTAAATACGTAGGAGAATGTTTGACGTGTTCTAAGGTCAAAGCTGAGCATCAGAAACCATCAGGTCTACTTCAACAACCCGAAATCCCGGAATGGAAATGGGAAAACATTACCATGGATTTCATCACTAAATTGCCAAGGACTGCAAGTGGTTTTGATACTATTTGGGTAATAGTTGATCGTCTCACCAAATCAGCACACTTCCTACCAATAAGAGAAGATGACAAGATGGAGAAGTTAGCACGACTGTATTTGAAGGAAGTCGTCTCCAGACATGGAATACCAATCTCTATTATCTCTGATAGGGATGGCAGATTTATTTCAAGATTCTGGCAGACATTACAGCAAGCATTAGGAACTCGTCTAGACATGAGTACTGCTTATCATCCACAAACTGATGGGCAGAGCGAAAGGACGATACAAACGCTTGAAGACATGCTACGAGCATGTGTTATTGATTTCGGAAACAGTTGGGATCGACATCTACCGTTAGCAGAATTTTCCTACAACAACAGCTACCATTCAAGCATTGAGATGGCGCCGTTTGAAGCACTTTATGGTAGAAAGTGCAGGTCTCCGATTTGTTGGAGTGAAGTGGGGGATAGACAGATTACGGGTCCAGAGATTATACAAGAAACTACCGAGAAGATCATCCAAATTCAACAACGGTTGAAAACCGCCCAAAGTCGACAAAAGAGCTACGCTGACATTAAAAGAAAAGATATAGAATTTGAAATTGGAGAGATGGTCATGCTTAAAGTTGCACCTTGGAAAGGCGTTGTTCGATTTGGTAAACGAGGGAAATTAAATCCAAGGTATATTGGACCATTCAAGATTATTGATCGTGTCGGACCAGTAGCTTACCGACTAGAGTTACCTCAACAACTCGCGGCTGTACATAACACTTTCCACGTCTCGAATTTAAAGAAATGTTTTGCTAAAGAAGATCTCACTATTCCGTTAGATGAAATCCAAATCAACGAAAAACTTCAATTCATCGAAGAACCCGTCGAAATAATGGATCGTGAGGTTAAAAGACTTAAGCAAAACAAGATACCAATTGTTAAGGTTCGATGGAATGCTCGTAGAGGACCCGAGTTCACCTGGGAGCGTGAAGATCAGATGAAGAAGAAATACCCGCATCTATTTCCAGAAGATTCGTCAACACCTTCAACAGCTTAAAATTTCGGGACGAAATTTATTTAACGGGTAGGTACTGTAGTGACCCGAACTTTTCCATGTTTATATATATTAATTGAGATTGATATTTACATGATTAAATGTTTCCAACATGTTAAGCAATCAAACTTTTTAAGACTTGATTAACTGAAATATGTTTCATATAGACAATTGACCACCCAAGTTGATCGGTGATTCACGAACGTTAAAACTTGTAAAAACTATATGATGACATATATATGGATATATATATATATATAGTTAACATGATACTATGATAAGAAAACATATCATAAAGTATATTAACAATGAACTACATATGTAAAAACAAGACTACTAACTTAATGATTTTTAAACGAGACATATATGTAACGATTATCGTTGTAAAGACATTTAATGTATATATATCATATTAAGAGATATTCATACATGATAATATCATGATAATATAATAATTTAAAATCTCATTTGATATTATAAACATTGGGTTAACAACATTTAACAAGATCGTTAACCTAAAGGTTTCAAAACAACACTTACATGTAACGACTAACGATGACTTAACGACTCAGTTAAAATGTATATACATGTAGTGTTTTAATATGTATTTATACACTTTTGAAAGACTTCAATACACTTATCAAAATACTTCTACTTAACAAAAATGCTTACAATTACATCCTCGTTCAGTTTCATCAACAATTCTACTCGTATGCACCCGTATTCGTACTCGTACAATACACAGCTTTTAGATGTATGTACTATTGGTATATACACTCCAATGATCAGCTCTTAGCAGCCCATGTGAGTCACCTAACACATGTGGGAACCATCATTTGGCAACTAGCATGAAATATCTCATAAAATTACAAAAATATGAGTAATCATTCATGACTTATTTACATGAAAACAAAATTACATATCCTTTATATCTAATCCATACACCAACGACCAAAAACACCTACAAACACTTTCATTCTTCAATTTTCTTCATCTAATTGATCTCTCTCAAGTTCTATCTTCAAGTTCTAAGTGTTCTTCATAAATTCCAAAAGTTCTAGTTTCATAAAATCAAGAATACTTTCAAGTTTGCTAGCTCACTTCCAATCTTGTAAGGTGATCATCCAACCTCAAGAAATCTTTGTTTCTTACAGTAGGTTATCATTCTAATACAAGGTAATAATCATATTCAAACTTTGGTTCAATTTCTATAACTATAACAATCTTATTTCAAGTGATGATCTTACTTGAACTTGTTTTCGTGTCATGATTCTGCTTCAAGAACTTCGAGCCATCCAAGGATCCATTGAAGCTAGATCCATTTTTCTCTTTTCCAGTAGGTTTATCCAAGGAAATTAAGGTAGTAATGATGTTCATAACATCATTCGATTCATACATATAAAGCTATCTTATTCGAAGGTTTAAACTTGTAATCACTAGAACATAGTTTAGTTAATTCTAAACTTGTTCGCAAACAAAAGTTAATCCTTATAACTTGACTTTTAAAATCAACTAAACACATGTTCTATATCTATATGATATGCTAACTTAATGATTTAAAACCTGGAAACACGAAAAACACCGTAAAACCGGATTTACGCCGTCGTAGTAACACCGCGGGCTGTTTTGGGTTAGTTAATTAAAAACTATGATAAACTTTGATTTAAAAGTTGTTATTCTGAGAAAATGATTTTTATTATGAACATGAAACTATATCCAAAAATTATGGTTAAACTCAAAGTGGAAGTATGTTTTCTAAAATGGTCATCTAGACGTCGTTCTTTCGACTGAAATGACTACCTTTACAAAAACGACTTGTAACTTATTTTTCCGACTATAAACCTATACTTTTTCTGTTTAGATTCATAAAATAGAGTTCAATATGAAACCATAGCAATTTGATTCACTCAAAACGGATTTAAAATGAAGAAGTTATGGGTAAAACAAGATTGGATAATTTTTCTCATTTTAGCTACGTGAAAATTGGTAACAAATCTATTCCAACCATAACTTAATCAACTTGTATTGTATATTATGTAATCTTGAGATACCATAGACACGTATACAATGTTTCGACCTATCATGTCGACACATCTATATATATTTCGGAACAACCATAGACACTCTATATGTGAATGTTGGAGTTAGCTATACAGGGTTGAGGTTGATTCCAAAATATATATAGTTTGAGTTGTGATCAATACTGAGATACGTATACACTGGGTCGTGGATTGATTCAAGATAATATTTATCGATTTATTTCTGTACATCTAACTGTGGACAACTAGTTATAGGTTACTAACGAGGACAGCTGACTTAATAAACTTAAAACATCAAAATATATTAAAAGTGTTGTAAATATATTTTGAACATACTTTAATATATATGTATATATTGTTATAGGTTCGTGAATCAACAGTGGCCAAGTCTTACTTCCCGACGAAGTAAAAATCTGTGAAAGTGAGTTATAGTCCCACTTTTAAAATCTAATATTTTTGGGATGAGAATACATGCAGGTTTTATAAATGATTTACAAAATAGACACAAGTACGTGAAACTACATTCTATGGTTGAATTATCGAAATCGAATATGCCCCTTTTTATTAAGTCTGGTAATCTAAGAATTAGGGAACAGACACCCTAATTGACGTGAATCCTAAAGATAGATCTATTGGGCCTAACAAACCCCATCCAAAGTACCGGATGCTTTAGTACTTTGAAATTTATATCATATCCGAAGGGTGTCCCGGAATGATGGGGATATTCTTATATATGCATCTTGTTATTGTCGGTTACCAGGTGTTCACCATATGAATGATTTTTATCTCTATGTATGGGATGTGTATTGAAATATGAAATCTTGTGGTCTATTGTTACGAATTGATATATATAGGTTAAACCTATAACTCACCAACATTTTTGTTGACGTTTAAAGCATGTTTATTCTCAGGTGAATATTAAGAGCTTCCGCTGTTGCATACTAAAATAAGGACAAGATTTGGAGTCCATGTTTGTATGATATTGTGTAAAAACTGCATTCAAGAAACTGAATTCGATGTAACATATTTGTATTGTAAACCATTATGTAATGGTCGTGTGTAAACAGGATATTTTAGATTATCATTATTTGATAATCTACGTAAAGCTTTTTAAACCTTTATTTATGAAATAAAGGTTATGGTTTGTTTTAAAAATGAATGCAGTCTTTGAAAAACGTCTCATATAGAGGTCAAAACCTCGCAACGAAATCAATTAATATGGAACGTTTTTAATCAATAAGAACGGGACATTTCAGATGGTCTTCGGAGAAGTCCCAGATTAGAATTTGGAATGAATTGTGAAGGATATTTTGTGACATGAGTTGAAATGGTGAAGTTCTCAAATGGCGGATATGAGAGATTTTCTAAAAGTGTCGGGATGATTCCCGAATACACCTTGATTGAAGGGCACGACGACATTAATGGTCGTGACTTGTTCTACTTTTAGGATGGTTGTGAGGTGTATGGTACGAGTCTGGACACTCGGCATAGGAGCGAACGGTTACAGTTGTTTTGTCACGTGGGTTGGTTACCCAATATCATTAGTAATGATGGTGTAGTAGGGCCATTGGAAGGAAATGTTGTGAAGTTTCCACGGTGTACTACCAAGTGAGTGGTGAAATTTTTGTTTAAACGAATGTACAAGTACGGTTGTTGTAATATAATGAGTTAGCGTACGAAGCGAGAATTCGGATGCGTGATTTGCTAAATGTATGACTCCACGTTGATAACGGATATGTTCGATAGGGTAGTGTTTACTTCTAGTGTTGACTAGATCACGAGGACGTGATCGAGGTTAAGTGGGGGAGAGTTGTAACACCCCGTTCCTTGTAAACGTGTTTTAAGGTGCGTATTTCCCCTAGTGAACATTTATTAATGTAACCGTATGTATTTGTGATTAGTTTAATGTTTAAAAGCGAAGAAGTGGCCAAGTCAGACCCCTATCGCGTTTTGGACAAGCTTATCGCGTTTCAAACCATCGCGATACGCGATGGAACACACTGGGACGCGACACCTTGATTTCCTGGCTTACTGATCTGTCCATCGCGTCTGGGGAAGTCCTATCGCGTTTAGAACGTCGCGATTCGTGACAAACTGTCGCAGAACGCGACAATGTACGCTGTTTTACACTTTTATCCTTTTAAATAGGAATCTTTCATGGGCATAGTTGTCTTTTCACCTTAGGGCCGGTTTTGGGAGCTTAAAACTGACCAAACCTTATCCCTTTCTCATATTATCCATTTCCAATTAAATAAAGAACAAGTTAGAGAGAGAGGGAGATTGTATGAGTGAGAAAGCTTAAATTGGTGAAGAAGAAGGTTGAATCTTGCCCAAACCCGAGTATTAAAGTTGTTCTTTGTGTCTCTAGCTACGTTTTGGTGTTCTTGGTAAGTCCTAACTTTATGTTCTTAGTTTTAATTGATCTTTGGTTAGGGTTTTGGGTTACTAGAGACTTGAAAGACCCATTTGGGGTTGAAATGGGTGAACTTGGGTTGTTTGTTGAAAGGAAACCCTAAATAGATGTAATCTAGGGTTTGGTCTTGTAAAATGGAAATTTTAAGTGTCAATTGTATTGTTAAGCACTAATACACTTGTTAAATTTGAAAGAGATGTAATTTGGGTCATGTTTGGCTAAGTTTGTAAGTGTGGGTGTAGTAATGGGTCAAATGGGTAATGTTGACCTAGTTCGGGTTAAATTGGTGTAGGAAA
Organism: Rutidosis leptorrhynchoides; assembly: GCF_046630445.1. Classification (NCBI taxonomy): domain Eukaryota; kingdom Viridiplantae; phylum Streptophyta; class Magnoliopsida; order Asterales; family Asteraceae; genus Rutidosis; species Rutidosis leptorrhynchoides. The sequence continues at coordinate 332,550,131 of NC_092337.1, forward strand.
ACCCAAATGGTGGTAACCTAGGGTTGTTCATGTATTTGAGGCTTTGTAAGTGTTAAATAGAGTTGCTAGTCACTAGAACTCTTGTAATTGATGAAAGAATTGAAAATGGGTCAAATGAGTCAAGGTTGACCTAATGGGGTGAAATGGGTATGAAATACTCTAAGTTTATGCTAGTTGAAGTAGTAGACTTTAATTCACTAGTCTTAGTGATTAAAGTCAAATCTTGGCCATTTATGGGCGGTTTTGGTATAGTTGAGCTATTTAATGCGAAATGGGTCATTTAATGCTCAAGTATAAGTGTTGTGGTTGATTCCACTAGTTTGTGTATTGAATTGGTACTTAATGTATTAGGTACATTGCTTTGAAGTTCGGAAGTGCATAATCATCATCTTGGTACTAAGGTGAGTGGAATAATTATGCGTGTACGTATATAATGTATTTATTTGTGTGTACGAATGTGGAATTGTCGCGGTGCTTAAGACACCACATTCTAGGTAACGAGTAGTATTGTCGCGGTGTTTAAGACACTACTCATAGTATGATTGACGAGTAGTATTGTCGCGGTGTTTAAGACACTACTCATAGTATGATTGACGAGTAGTATAGTCGCGGTGTTTAAGACACTACTCATTGTATAATTGACGTGTGGTATTGTCGCGGTGTTTAAGACACCACAATGTCATGGGAGTGGAATTGTCGCGGTGTTCAAGACACCACTCATTGTTTTGAATGAAATGTGGATTCGTCGCGGTGTTTAAGACGCCACATTGTCGTGAGGGTGAGTTAGTCGTGGTGTTTAAGACATCACCCAGGGGATTAGTGATTACGCGGTGTATAAGTAACACTAGTGGATGTTAGGAACTCCAACGGACTTTCATGTACCGTTCCCTTGTGTACTTGGTTAACCATGGTTGTGCGAATTGTACTTAGCATATTATATTGAGAACTATATGCTATTATTGTTGCTAGCTTAATGTGGAACATGGATAGTAGTTTATGCATGATGGATTGCATGTTTGTTGAATTGCTAGCTCGTATGATGTATTGTGTAAGTGTATGCAAGTAAGTAGGTTATATATGAACATGTATAATTATTGCATTCACTAAGCGTTAGCTTACCCCTCTCGTTGTTTATCTTTTTAGATGCAGGTGCGGACAAAGGGAAAGGGATTGTTGGGCATTAAGTGACCCCGAGGAGGTTGCTTGTAGAAGTTTTGAAGTTGGCCTACGTTTCGGGTAGTTTAGTCCCAAACCATGCTCGATGGGTCGTTGGAGTATAAACTATCATTTGTCTTTGGTCAAACTTGTGTTAACTTAATTAATGGCCTTTGTGCCTTTTGTAAACGTTGGAAATGGTTGCACGTTTTAATGGAACTTGTGAATTGGTTTACATAATTAATTGGCGCATAATTGTGTATTATAAAAAAAAAAAATTTATCGTACGGAGTACGTGTTGGGTTGTTTCATAAGTCCCTGCTGATGGACTATCAGGAAAAGGATGGTCCAGTTGTTTCGTATGGAGATAATTCGTTGGGTTACACAAAGGGTTTTGGTACTTTGACAAATGGGAATGTCACGTTCTCAAATGTTGCATATGTAGTTGGGCTTAAACATAACTTACTCAGCATAAGCCAACTGACAAGCAAGAATAAGATAGTCCAATTCAGAAAGAAAATTGGTACTATTTTTGATAAGACAGGGAAGCCACTGCTGATTGCAAAACGTCATGAAAACATGTATCAAATTGACATGAACACAGCAGTCACAACAACTGATACTTGTTTCTATTCAAAGGCAGCAGACAACCTGAAGTGGTTATGGCACAAGAGACTCTCACATCTCAACTTCAAAGATATTCACAAATTATCCAGTAGAAGTTTGGTGTCTGGGCTACCCACAATGTCTTATGTGAAGGACAGATTGTGTCCTGGTTGTGAAAAGGGAAAACATCACCATGCCTTGTTCAAATCAAAGCAAATCTCATCTGTTGAGAAACCATTTCACTTACTTCATATGGATATTTTTGGTCCAGTTAATGTGGCCAGCTGTAGTGGGAAGAAGTATACACTGGTTATTGTTGATGAATACTCGAGATACACTTGGGTGTTCTTTTTGAGGCAAAAGAGTGAAGCTGCTGATGAAATCATCAATTTTGTCAAAAGAATGGAGCTTTTGAATGGGCAACTGGTGAAGCAACTAAGAAGTGATCATGGTACAGAATTCAGAAATGCTACATTAGAAGAATTTTGTGCTGACAAAGGTATTTCTCAAAATTTCTCTGCTGTGAGAACACCTCAGCAAAATGGTGTTGCAGAAAGAAGAAACAGAACTCTCATTGAAGTAGCAAGATCTATGTTGGCTGAGTCTGGGTTGAAGAATTCCTACTGGGCAGAAGCTGTGAATACTGCCTGTTTTACCCAGAATAGATCTCTTATTGTGAAAAGACATCAGAAAACTGCTTATGAAGTTCTCAAAGGAAGAAGACCCTCAATTTCATTTCTTCATGTATTTGGCACTCCCTGTTACATTCTAAATAATAGGGATCAGCTGGGCAAATTCGATGCTAAAGCTGATGAAGGTATATTCCTTGGATATTCCAACATGTCAAAGGCATATAGGGTCTACAACAAAAGAAGGGGTTGTTTTGAAGAATCCATTAATGTTACATTTGATGAAACTGCCCCTGCTTCATCTTCTGATCGTGAAGATGAAGTGTTACTGTTTGAAGAGCCTACTCAGCAAGCTCTTGATGATGAAGAGCCAGCAGCACAACCCTCACTAATCCATGCTGCTAGGTTCTCTGATGATGAAATGGAACATTCTGTTCCATCTGTGTCCAAACCTAGTGGACCTACTGGCTCTACTGAAGTGCTGCAACTTGAGCCTAGGTCTGCTGGTTCTGAAAGATCACAAGCTGGTACTGATTCTACTGATATTGAACAGTAGCCTTCTGTTGCTGCTCACTCCTCTGAACCAGCTGACGATCAAGATGCTATGTGTTCTACAACCAGCTCACCTGTTCATAACACTAAATGGACAAGGGAGCATCCGATTGAGCAAATTATTGGTAATCTGGCTAGTGGTGTTAAAACAAGGAGACATGCAACCAGCAATTTTTGTATGCATGTTAACTTTGTGTCTACCATTGAGCCCACGTGTCCTGAGGAAGCACTTAGAGATCCTAGCTGGGTTGGTTCGATGCAAGAAGAAATTACTCAGTTTGATCGAAACAAAGTGTGGACATTGGTACCTGAACCTGAGGATAAGACAAAGAAAATCATTGGTACTAAGTGGGTGTTTAAAAACAAGATGGATGAAGATGGTGTTGTAATCAGAAACAAAGCAAGATTGGTTGCTCAAGGGTTTAGACAGGAAGAAGGATTGGATTATGGGGAGACTTATGCACCAGTGGCTAGGATGGAAGCTATCAGATTATTCTTGGCATATGCTGCTAGGATGGACTTTAGGGTATTCCAGATGGATGTTAAATCTGCATTTCTGAACAGGAAGCTGCAAGAAGAAGTTTATGTCAAACAGCCTCCTGGTTTTGTAAGCAGTAAATATCTAGATCATGTCCACAAGTTAGACAAAGCTCTTTATGGCCTTAAACAGGCTCCAAGAGCATGGTATGAGACACTTCATGTGTATCTCACTGGTATAGGTTTTAAAGTTGGAACAATCGATACCACTCTATTCTCAAAAGAGATAGATGGTGATCTCTTGTTGGTACAGATATATGTGGATGATATTATTTATGGTTCTAAAAATGAAAAACATTGTCAAGACTTTTCAAAACGTATGTCAAAGGCATATGAAATGAGTTTACAAAGAGATCTGCAATACTTTTTAGGATTGCAGATCAAACAACTTGATGATAGAATTTTTATAAGTCAAGATAAATATATCAAAGATATGTTAAAGAAATTTGGTCTGACCTGTTTAAAAGACATAGGGACTCCAATGGCAGCATCCATTAAAATAGATGCTGATCCAAATGGTGAACCAGTCAATATCACTGAATATAGAGGTATGATTGGATCCCTACTTTATCTCACAGCCAGCAGACCAGATATTATGTTTGCCACATGTCTCTGTGCCAGATATCAAGCTGATCCTAAAGAGTCACACTTGCTGGCAGTAAAAAGAATATTCAGATACCTAAAAGGTACTGCTAAACGTGGTCTTTGGTATCCCAAAGACCAGGATTTTGAACTAATTGGGTATTCAGATGCTGACTTTGCAGGGTGTAAAATAGACAGGAAAAGTACTACTGGTGGTTTCCAGTTACTGGGTGGTAGGCTAGTCAGCTGGACAAGTAAAAAACAAAATACTGTGTCCACATCTACTGCTGAGGCAGAATATGTTTCTGCTGGTAGTTGTACTGCTCAAGTGCTATGGATGCAAAGCCAGCTAAAGGACTATGGCGTTCATGTTACAAAAACTCCAATCTATTGTGACAACACCAGTGCAATTGCTATCACCAACAATCCTGTGATGCATTCAAGGACTAAGCACATCGATGTTCGGTATCATTTCATAAGGGATCATGTTCAAAAGGGTGATGTTGAGTTACATTTTATTTCTACAGACTAGCAGTTAGCAGACCTATTTACAAAGCCATTAGATGAGAAACGTTTTAACTATCTCATCTCTGAGCTGGGTATGCTTGAACTTTAAATAAAAGACAATCTTTGTTGGTGTGCTGGCTCTACAACATGTAGGGCAAACCAGTAAGTCACATCGCTTTACTTACTGCCTACATGTCAAATAATCAGCACAGCAAGGTCTTTTATATTTTGGTTACTTAAATGCTTTCAACGAAATAATAAATAGCTCACAATATTTAATGGTTCCTTAAAACTGAAAACTCATTTACTTCCAATGATTTAAATTCATGACATATTAAATGTGACAAAAGTATTTTGTATTTAATACAAAAATTATTTTTGAGGTTTTAAATCAACTTGTTTGAAATGAAATCTGATGCATTTAATGCTGAATGGGAGGTATGAGTGTTTAAGCCGTATAAATGTCATGTCAACAGTCTGTGTCCCCTCGAAAATGTGCCAGTCTGTCACATCTGCCCACGCGCCTGCAGATGACAGTCATTTTTCTCTCTCCTGCACTTTTTCACCCAATCACAACGGATAAAAGTGTGTTTCATCTTCCATAATAACCTTCGGTTATTCTGTATTCAAAACACACACACACACTTTTACTCTCAAAAGTTCTTCAATTTCTAATCTTCAAACCTTCAAATCTTCATCTCAACTTAATCAATGGCAGAACAACAACCACAATCACCACGTGCTGCAAGCCAGCAGGAGGAACAACAGCAACAACGACCTCCACCGGTCGAACAACAACAACAACAACCCCAACCTGCTCCACAACCGGCACCGGAGGAACCGGTGGTTCAAGAACAAGTCGTTCAGGGACCACTGTTCAATCTCCATCCCAACCTGATTAGGGCTCCTAATGCACCTGATCACTCACTGATTCGCCTATCTAGAGGCAATGCTGTACATGCCCTCTCTATCCCCAAATCAAAGGTTAACTTAGGGTATGAGGCTCTTATCGATTATATTCGGCAATCACCTCTGGCAAGAGCCATCACCGGTGTACCTTCTCGATTTTATGCTGCCTGTTTGGCACGATTTTGGTATACTGCCACTATTGCCACCACACCCCAGAACGTTCCATGTATTCGTGGCATGGTAACAGAAACCCTAAATTGTTCAGTCACAGTGGAGGCCATCCGACGTGCTCTTCAGTTACCTGGTGGACCGTTTGTCGATTCACCCACCAGCGATGTTTTCAGGAGGGAGGTCCTGGAAGTAATTGGGTACAATGGGGCATAGCCCATACACCGTTGAGAAAGAACATGCCACCTCTATGGTATTATTTCTTTGGGTTGCTGACCCAGTGCATCAGCCAGAAGTCTGGTAGTTTTGACCAGTGCTCCGATTATGAGCTTAAGCTGGGTCATGGATTGTTGTTTAACAGAAATATTGACTATGCCAGCGAAATTTATGTGAGGCTAAGGGAGATGGTGCAAGCACCAAAACGAACACATCTGATTCCCTTTCCACGATTTTTAAGCCTGGTATTTGAAAGTGAATTGGGGGATAAGTATCAGCAGATTGCGGATGAGTCATTCGACATCCCAGCTAAACAAGGGGGTATGCCAAAAGATGCACCTGCTGCTCCATATGCTGAGTTGACACCAGCAATGAACGAGTATCTTGCTGCTCGTCGTGGAGCTACCCAATCGACTGCCTCTGGTTCTGCACCAGCTGAGGGGGAGGGTCCTCAGTGAAAGCCAACAACGCGAAGGAAGCAGCCAGCTACCTCAACTAGTACAGCCACCATCTCATATACTGGTAAAGCAGTAGTTGTATTAGAATCTAGTGCTCTCTGATCATAAAGAACATCCCTAGTCTTATATACTGACTACCCAATTCTAGTGTTGGAATCCGTTGCTCATCTATTTCTTGGTAACAGGCAAACCTAAGCGTGCTAAAGCTGGCTCCAGGCGAACCACAGGGGAGATTGCACCAGTCTCAGCTGCTGCTCCTGCAAAGGATGTAGCTATGGATCCTGGTGCGTTTCTAGACCAAACAGCAGAACAATCTAACTTAATTGAAAATCTTTTAACTGCTGACTTGAAAAATGTTGAGGGAGTTAAAGGTATAACCCTGGCTCCCAAGCTGACTGGTTTTAAAACAGGTGTCAAGAAGAGTAGCAACCCATACTCTTCTAACCAGGCACTTCCACATTTTTCTGAAATGAACTTAATGCAATACTCTCTGCTGACAGTACAACCAGCAGAGAACATAACTAACCCCCAAAGCAGGCTTGAGCTGGGTCTTCATCGTGTTGAACCAGCTCAAGTGACTGCACAGCCAGTATGTTACTCGGATACTGATAAGAGTCACACTCCTACATCATTACCAGCCAGATCTCTTACACTATCTGGGTCAACATGTGTTGCCAATGAGTCAGCAGAGTCACAGCTGTACTTACAGACACCCTATTCTGTCTCATTCGAAGGGCTGACCAAATCACAAGTCTGTCCCCAGAGACCAAAAACAGATGCAATTGTTGAGTCAAATTTATTTGGTTCTACAGTTGCTAACATAACTTGTTCTTTTGTTTCAGTTCTTAGCAGGGTAGATGAACAGGCAGAGGGGGAGCAGACTAAAGATGTTGTTATTCCTACTGGTGATACTGATGCCTCTGCTACTGGTGTTGGTGCCACTGATTCTGTTACTGGTGGTGCTGATACTGGTACTGTTGCCTCTGCTGCTGCTGGTGTTACTGAGGAGTTGGCTACCACTACTGGTCCAACTAATGTTACTGAGGAGATGGATACTGATCCCATTGTTACTACTGTTTCTCCTCAAACTCTCAGTACCACTACTTCCACAGCTGAACATGAAGTGGAAGACGTTATCATGGAAGAACCTCCTGTTCTTGAGAAGGTTATTGACAATATTGTCAAGGATGTTCTTCTTGATGAACCTGTCACCCAGCTAAAAGTGGACTCTGCACTAATGTCTGATGAGCCTGCTGATTCTTCTGACTCTTCTACTGTGGAACGACAAGTTCTTACAGAGTCTGCAGTTCGCCATCCTATTAGTCCAATTTTGGTTGCTACTGAACCAACTGCTGATATGGAATTTGAAACCATTCAGCCGAATGAAGCCAATGTTATTGTCATTCCTGGTTCTGATTCTGGTATTGCTACAGCTGATGCTAGTGCTAGTGCTACGTTTCCATCTGATTCTACTATGGATGCTGGTACTAGTGCTACTTTTCCTTCTGATACTGGTGCACAGGTTGCTGATGATAAGGATGCTGGTACTTCTGCTGACACAACTACTGATTCAGCTAAGGCTCCTGTTACTGAGGAGAAAAAGCCATATGTTTGTCAGGTACCAGATCCTGAAGAAGTCGTTCCCAGACTTCCATTCAAGGGAGCATCTGTCTCCCTCAAGGTTGCTATGCTGATTGATCAGCTCACTTTTGATCCACTCACTGCTATAGTCTCAGCCAGCAGATTGCCAAGAGAAGAGCTGGTTGAACTATTATCTCAGCTCGATCAACCAGCCAGGGAAGAAATTTATGAGAGGTTGGCCACACTGGAGCCCACTGATGAACAGACTTATTCTAATATTTTTGGTTCGGCTCCAGCTGTTTCACCACTGCCTGGTACATGGAGGCCTCTCAAGTTTGTCATCGATCCTACTACTGGTAAGTGTGTTATGCAAAATATCCCTGATTCGCCAGTACCTTCTTCTTCCTCAGCTTCTTCCTCATCATCTTCTTCTGATGATGATGCTGATGAAGGTACTGGTAAGGGCGAACCAGTTATTCATGATAACGTGACTGGTTCCAAAGACAAACCAGTGGATCTTACTGATGACAATGCTGATAATGATGCTGACAAGGATATCAGTGGTTCTAAGCCTTCGGGCGAAGGTAAAAACGATGGTGATCATGGTGACGAGTCAGCTCCTGACCTTCCACCTCCACCACCCCACGGTGATACTCCTCTGTTAGCTGGTGCTGATCAACCTTCCACCTCTGCCACTATCAAGTTTAATGAGGATGAGGTGGCTGATATTTCCACCTTTGCTGTCTATAAGACACTGCAAGGGATCACACCCAACTTGCAGGACACTATTCGCTCAGCTATTTTGGATAGTGTCTCTGCTACTGTACGCTCTGCTGGACAAGCTGTTACTACTCCAATTGATCTTAAACTCCGGCAGGTGTGTGCTTTTGCTGATCTTGCTGTTGATGCAAGTGTCAGACAGCATGAAGAAGAAGAGGACTTACAAAGGCGAATCATCTCTCACAATGAGTATTGTGAAAATATCACCCGACTCCAAGCTGATTTAGATGCTGCTAACCGCAGAATTACCTTTCTGAATGAGGAGAACAGGGTGTTACATGAGAGATTGGAATCGCAAGAAGAACAGATGGCTAACATGATTCCTGCTGCTGCCTATGTTCAAATGGTTGAGAATATGCAACGAATGGCTGCCTTGCAAGGTGATGTTAGAGCCATCGTTGAGCAGATGGCTATGGGTGTAGCCAGGAATGAAGTTAGAACCTCAAATCTTCTGCTAAGGCAATTTGGTGTGGATCCTGGTGCCCATCTTACTCCAGAGGTTGCTGAGTGGAACAATTTTGCCTTCTCTGCTCCTCAGTCAGACAGTGATCTTGATGCTACTGTCTCCCCTACTGTTCACCCTACTGCCCGTGCTGATGACAAAAAGGGGGATAAAAAGTCTAAAAAGAAATCTAAAAAGAGAAAACAGTCTGAGGGGGAGCATGAACATGAAAAGGCTCCTAAACAACCCAGGAGGTGAAATGTCCCGTTCTTATTGATTAAAAACGTTCCATATTAATTGATTTCGTTGCGAGGTTTTGACCTCTATATGAGACGTTTTTCAAAGACTGCATTCATTTTAAAACAAACCATAACCTTTATTTCATCAATAAAGGTTTAAAAAGCTTTACGTAGATTATCAAATAATGATAATCTAAAATATCCTGTTTACACACGACCATTACATAATGGTTTACAATACAAATATGTTACAACAAAATAAGTTTCTTGAATGCAGTTTTTACACAATATCATACAAGCATGGACTCCAAATCTCGTCCTTATTTAAGTATGCGATAGCGGAAGCTCTTAATAATCACCTGAGAATAAACATGCTTAAAACGTCAACAAAAATGTTGGTGAGTTATAGGTTTAACCTATATATACCAAATCATAATAATAGACCACAAGATTTCATATTTCAATACACATCCCATACATAGAGATAAAAATCATTCATATGGTGAACACCTGGTAACCGACAATAACAAGATGCATATATAAGAATATCCCCATCATTCCGGGACACCCTTCGGATATGATATAATTTCGAAGTACTAAAGCATCCGGTACTTTGGATGGGGTTTGTTAGGCCCAATAGATCTATCTTTAGGATTCGCGTCAATTAGGGTGTCTGTTCCCTAATTCTTAGATTACCAGACTTAATAAAAAGGGGCATATTCGATTTCGATAATTCAACCATAGAATGTAGTTTCACGTACTTGTGTCTATTTTGTAAATCATTTATAAAACCTGCATGTATTCTCATCCCAAAAATATTAGATTTTAAAAGTGGGACTATAACTCACTTTCACAGATTTTTACTTCGTCGAGAAGTAAGACTTGGCCACTGTTGATTCACGAACCTATAACAATATATACATATATATTAAAGTATGTTCAAAATATATTTACAACACTTTTAATATATTTTGATGTTTTAAGTTTATTAAGTCAGCTGTCCTCGTTAGTAACCTACAACTAGTTGTCCACAGTTAGATGTACAGAAATAAATCAATAAATATTATCTTGAATCAATCCACGACCCAGTGTATACGTATCTCAGTATTGATCACAACTCAAACTATATATATTTTGGAATCAACCTCAACCCTGTATAGCTAACTCCAACATTCACATATAGAGTGTCTATGGTTGTTCCGAAATATATATAGATGTGTCGACATGATAGGTCGAAACATTGTATACGTGTCTATGGTATCTCAAGATTACATAATATACAATACAAGTTGATTAAGTTATGGTTGGAATAGATTTGTTACCAATTTTCACGTAGCTAAAATGATAAAAATTATCCAATCTTGTTTTACCCATAACTTCTTCATTTTAAATCCGTTTTGAATGAATCAAATTGCTATGGTTTCATATTGAACTTTATTTTATGAATCTACACAGAAAAAGTATAGGTTTATAGTCGGAAAAATAAGTTACAAGTCGTTTTTGTAAAGGTAGTCATTTCAGTCGAAAGAACGACGTCTAGATGACCATTTTAGAAAACATACTTCCACTTTGAGTTTAACCATAATTTTTGGATATAGTTTCATGTTCATAATAAAAATCATTTTCTCAGAATAACAACTTTTAAATCAAAGTTTATCATAGTTTTTAATTAACTAACCCAAAACAGCCCGCGGTGTTACTACGACGGCGTAAATCCGGTTTTACGGTGTTTTTCGTGTTTCCAGGTTTTAAATCATTAAGTTAGCATATCATATAGATATAGAACATGTGTTTAGTTAATTTTAAAAGTCAAGTTAGAAGGATTAACTTTTGTTTGCGAACAAGTTTAGAATTAACTAAACTATGTTCTAGTGATTACGAGTTTAAACCTTCGAATAAGATAGTTTTATATATATGAATCGAATGATGTTATGAACATCATTACTACCTCAAGTTTAGTAGGTAAACCTACTGGAAGTGACAAGAAATGATCTAGCTTCAAAGGATCTTGGATGGCTTGAAAGTTCTTGAAGTAGGATCATGACACAAAAACAAGTTCAAGTAAGATTTTTGTTCGAATTAAGATAGTTTATAGTTATAGAAATTGAATCAAAGTTTGAATATGAATATTACCTTAAATAAGAAAGATAACCTACTATATATAACAAAGGTTTCTTGATCTTAGATGATTACTTGGAATGGATTAGAAAGCTTGGAAGTAAATTAGTAAACTTGAAGGGATTTTTGAAGTATTCTTGAAGTGTTCTTCCTATGATGATTATAGCTTGATTCTTGAAGTGATTTTTGATGAAGATGATGATTAACTACTGGAAAAATACGTTCATAATAGTGTGGGTGTGTTGAGAGAGAATTAGAAAGAGATTTGGAAGTGAAATGGAGTGAATGATGAGTGTTAATTGGTGAGTGGTGAGTGGGGTTAAAAGGAGTTCTAGTTAGTTGACTAGCTCATGGTAGAAGTTAAAATTGATTAGTCATACATGACATAATCAAGAGTGGAATCCCATGCTAGTTCCTATTGGTATATACCCATAGTAAGTACGTTTTGAAGCTGTGTATAATACGGGTAAGAATACGACTAGAATTCTTGATGAAAGAAAAGAATGGGAAAGTAACTGTAACCATTTTCGTTAAGTATGAGTGTTTCGATATATGTCTTGAAGTCTTCCAAAAGTATTTTAATACATCTAAATATACTACATGTATATACATTTTAACGGAGTCGTTAAGTCATCGTTAGTCGTTACATGTAAGTGTTGTTTTGAAACCTTTAAGTTAACGATCTCAATTAATGTTGTTAACCCATTGTTTATTATATCTAATGAGATGTTAAATTATTATATTATCATGATATTATGATATATTAATATATCTTAATATGATATATATACATTTAAATGTCGTTACAACGATAATCGTTACATATATGTCTCGTTTAAAAATCATTAAGTTAGTAGTCTTGTTTTTACATATGTAGTTCATTGTTAATATACTTAATGATATGTTTACTTATCATAATATCATGTTAACTATATATATAACCATATATATGTCATCATATAGTTTTTACAAGTTTTAACGTTCGTGAATCACCGGTCAACTTGGGTAGTCAATTGTCTATATGAAACCTATTTCAATTAATCAAGTCTTAACAAGTTTGATTGCTTAACATGTTGGAAACGTTTAATCATGTAAATATCAATCTCAATTAATATATATAAACATGGAAAAGTTCGGGTCACTACAGTACCTACCCGTTAAATAAATTTCGTCCCGAAATTTTAAGCTGTTGAAGGTGTTGACGAATCTTCTGGAAATAGATGCGGGTATTTCTTCTTCATCTGATCTTCACGCTCCCAGGTGAACTCGGGTCCTCTACGAGCATTCCATCGAACCTTAACAATTGGTATCTTGTTTTGCTTAAGTCTTTTAACCTCACGATCCATTATTTCGACGGGTTCTTCGATGAATTGAAGTTTTTCGTTGATTTGGATTTCATCTAACGGAATAGTGAGATCTTCTTTAGCAAAACATTTCTTCAAATTCGAGACATGGAAAGTGTTATGTACAGCCGTGAGTTGTTGAGGTAACTCTAGTCGGTAAGCTACTGGTCCGACACGATCAATAATCTTGAATGGTCCAATATACCTTGGATTTAATTTCCCTCGTTTACCAAATCGAACAACGCCTTTCCAAGGTGCAACTTTAAGCATGACCATCTCTCCAATTTCAAATTCTATATCTTTTCTTTTAATGTCAGCGTAGCTCTTTTGTCGACTTTGGGCAGTTTTCAACCGTTGTTGAATTTGGATGATCTTCTCGGTAGTTTCTTGTATAATCTCCGGACCCGTAATCTGTCTATCCCCCACTTCACTCCAACAAATCGGAGACCTGCACTTTCTACCATAAAGTGCTTCAAACGGCGCCATCTCAATGCTTGAATGGTAGCTGTTGTTGTAGGAAAATTCTGCTAACGGTAGATGTCGATCCCAACTGTTTCCGAAATCAATAACACATGCTCGTAGCATGTCTTCAAGCGTTTGTATCGTCCTTTCGCTCTGCCCATCGGTTTGTGGATGATAGGCAGTACTCATGTCTAGACGAGTTCCTAATGCTTGCTGTAATGTCTGCCAGAATCTTGAAATAAATCTGCCATCCCTATCAGAGATAATAGAGATTGGTATTCCATGTCTGGAGACGACTTCCTTCAAATACAGTCGTGCTAACTTCTCCATCTTGTCATCTTCTCTTATTGGCAGGAAGTGTGCTGATTTGGTGAGACGATCAACTATTACCCAAATAGTATCAAAACCACTTGCAGTCCTTGGCAATTTAGTGATGAAATCCATGGTAATGTTTTCCCATTTCCATTCCGGGATTTCGGGTTGTTGAAGTAGACCTGATGGTTTCTGATGCTCAGCTTTGACCTTAGAACACGTCAAACATTCTCCTACATATTTAGCAACATCGGCTTTCATACCCGGCCACCAAAAATGTTTCTTGAGATCCTTGTACATCTTCCCCGTTCCAGGATGTATTGAGTATCTGGTTTTATGAGCTTCTCTAAGTACCATTTCTCTCATATCTCCAAATTTTGGTACCCAAATCCTTTCAGCCCTATACCGGGTTCCGTCTTCCCGAATATTAAGATGCTTCTCCGATCCTTTGGGTATTTCATCCTTTAAATTTCCTTCTTTTAAAACTCCTTGTTGCGCCTCCTTTATTTGAGTAGTAAGGTTATTATGAATCATTATATTCATAGATTTTACTCGAATGGGTTCTCTGTCCTTCCTGCTCAAGGCATCGGCTACCACATTTGCCTTTCCCGGGTGGTAACGAATCTCAAAGTCGTAATCATTCAATAATTCAATCCACCTACGCTGCCTCATATTCAGTTGTTTCTGATTAAATATGTGTTGAAGACTTTTGTGGTCGGTATATATAATACTTTTGACCCCATATAAGTAGTGCCTCCAAGTCTTTAATGCAAAAACAACCGCACCTAATTCCAAATCATGCGTCGTATAATTTTGTTCGTGAATCTTCAATTGTCTAGACGCATAAGCAATCACCTTCGTTCGTTGCATTAATACACAACCGAGACCTTGCTTTGATGCATCACAATAAATCACAAAATCATCATTCCCTTCAGGCAATGACAATATAGGTGCCGTAGTTAGCTTTTTCTTCAATAACTGAAACGCTTTCTCTTGTTCATCATTCCATTCAAATTTCTTCCCTTTATGCGTTAATGCAGTCAAGGGTTTTGCTATTCTGGAAAAGTCTTGGATGAACCTTCTATAGTAACCAGCTAGTCCTAAAAACTGGCGTACGTGTTTCGGAGTTTTCGGTGTTTCCCACTTTTCAACAGTTTCTATCTTTGCTGGATCCACCTTAATACCTTCTTTGTTTACTATGTGACCGAGGAATTGAACTTCTTCCAACCAAAATGCACACTTTGAAAACTTAGCGTACAATTCTTCCTTCCTCAATACTTCTAACACCTTTCTCAAATGTTCACCGTGTTCTTGGTCATTCTTTGAGTAAATAAGTATGTCATCAATGAAAACGATGACAAACTTGTCAAGGTATGGTCCACACACTCGGTTCATAAGGTCCATGAACACAGCTGGTGCATTAGTTAAACCAAACGGCATGACCATAAACTCGTAATGACCGTAACGTGTTCTGAAAGCAGTCTTTGGAATATCATCTTCTTTCACCCGCATTTGATGATACCCGGAACGTAAGTCAATCTTTGAATAAACAGACGAGCCTTGTAGTTGATCAAATAAGTCGTCGATTCTCGGTAGTGGGTAGCGGTTCTTGATGGTAAGTTTGTTCAACTCTCGGTAGTCGATACACAACCTGAATGTACCATCTTTCTTCTTGACAAACAAAACAGGAGCTCCCCACGGTGATGTGCTTGGTCGAATGAAACCACGCTCTAAAAGTTCTTGTAATTGGCTTTGCAGTTCTTTCATCTCGCTGGGTGCAAGTCTGTAAGGAGCACGAGCTATTGGTGCAGCTCCTGGTACAAGATCTATTTGAAATTCAACGGATCGATGTGGGGGTAATCCCGGTAATTCTTTCGGAAATACATCGGGAAATTCTTTTGCAATGGGAACATCATTGATGCTCTTTTCTTCAGTTTGTACTTTCTCGACGTGTGCTAGAACAGCATAGCAACCTTTTCTTATTAGTTTTTGTGCCTTCAAATTACTAATAAGATGTAGCTTCGTGTTGCCCTTTTCTCCGTACACCATTAAGGGTTTTCCTTTTTCTCGTATAATGCGAATTGCATTTTTGTAACAGACGATCTCTGCTTTCACTTCTTTCAACCAGTCCATACCGATTATCACATCAAAACTCCCTAACTCTACTGGTATCAAATCAATCTTAAATGTTTCGCTAACCAGTTTAATTTCTCGATTCCGACATATATTATCTGCTGAAATTAATTTACCATTTGCTAATTCGAGTAAAAATTTACTATCCAAAGGCGTCAATGGACAACTTAATTTAGCACAAAAATCTCTACTCATATAGCTTCTATCCGCACCCGAATCAAATAAAACGTAAGCAGATTTATTGTCAATAAGAAACGTACCCGTAACAAGCTCTGGGTCTTCCTGTGCCTCTGCCGCATTAATATTGAAAACTCTTCCACGACCTTGTCCATTCGTGTTCTCCTGGTTCGGGCAATTTCTAATAATGTGGCCCGGTTTTCCACATTTATAACAAACTACATTGGCATAACTTGCTCCGACACTACTTGCTCCGCCATTACTCGTTCCGACACCATTTGTTCCTTTCGTTCTATTAACCCCTGGTCCGTAGACCTCACACTTCGCCGCGCTATGACCATTTCTTTTACACTTGTTGCAAAATTTGGTGCAGAACCCCGAGTGATTCTTTTCACACCTTTGGCATAGCTGCTTCTGATTGTTGTTGTTGTTGCGGTTATTATTGTTGTTAGGATGATTGTTGTAGTTGCTGTTGTTGTTGTTGTTGTTGTTGGGCCGTTTGTTGTAGTTGCGATTGTTGGGATAATTGTTGCGATTATTGTTGTAATTGCTGTTGTTGCTGTATTGGCGATTCTTATCACCGTTTTCCTCCCACTTTCTTTTGACTTGCTTCACATTGGCCTCTTCAGCAGTCTGTTCTTTAATTCTTTCTTCAATCTGGTTCACTAGTTTGTGAGCCATTCTACATGCCTGTTGTATGGAGGCGGGCTCGTGTGAACTTATATCTTCTTGGATTCTTTCCGGTAATCCTTTCACAAACGCGTCGATCTTCTCTTCCTCATCTTCGAACGCTCCCGGACACAATAGGCACAATTCTGTGAATCGTCTTTCGTACGTGGTAATATCAAAGCCTTGGG
This sequence comes from Rutidosis leptorrhynchoides, assembly GCF_046630445.1. NCBI lineage: Eukaryota > Viridiplantae > Streptophyta > Magnoliopsida > Asterales > Asteraceae > Rutidosis > Rutidosis leptorrhynchoides. The sequence goes on from NC_092337.1 coordinate 332,566,894, forward strand.
TTCGTAACCCTCTAAGTTCTGTCTTGAGCTTATTGACCTCGGTTCTGGGACGGTACTTCTCATTCATCAAGTGCTTGAATGCTGACCACGGTAGTGCGTACGCATCATCTTGTCCCACTTGCTCTAGATAGGTATTCCACCATGTTAACGCAGAACCTGTGAAGGTATGCGTAGCGTACTTCACTTTGTCCTCTTCAGTACACTTACTTATGGCAAACACCAATTCAACCTTCTCGGTCCACCGTTTCAATCCGATCGGTCCTTCGGTTCCATCAAATTCCAAAGGTTTGCAGGCAGTGAATTCTTTGTAGGTGCATCCTACACGATTTCCTGTACTGCCAGATCCAAGGTTATTGTTGGTATATAGCGCAGCCTGTACTGCGGCTATGTTTGAAGCTAGAAAAGTACGGAATTCCTCTTCATTCATATTCACGGTGTGTCGAGTAGTCGGTGCCATTTCCTTCAAAATAGTCAAATGGAACAAGTTAATCATACAGAATATTAAGAGTAGTTAATAGTATTTCGTAGCATAATATGAACTCATTTATAAAAGCTTTTTCTTCATATTAGCGTTTTATAAGTTTAAATTCGGGTAGTACCTACCCGTTAAGTTCATACTTAGTAGCTAATATACAATTCAACTACTACAATTCTATATGAAAAACTGATTATAATAATATTTCGCGTTCAAACTTTTATACAATATTTTACAAACTTACAATACCGCTTATTTTACATAAAGCATGAAATATAGCACACAATAACTTTGATATAAGATAGTTGTGAAGATAATTCTAGCTAGTACACAAGTCGTTCAGCAAAGGCAATAAGGACACGTAATTCATACGTCCAGAAACAAGTCATGCATTCTGGTTTTACTAGGACTACTTCCCATCCTTGGTCTTGTGGAACATAACCGTTATGGCCGTTGATAAGACAGCGTGTTGTAACGTCGTCAAAGGGACGAGGGTTACGTAATGACCAACAGTCTCGTAATAACCTAAAAACCTCATTTCTTACCCCAATTACCGACTCCGTCACTTGAGGGAACGTTTTGTTTAATAGTTGTAGCCCGATGTTCTTGTTCTCACTTTGGTGAGAAGCGAACATTACTAACCCGTAAGCATAACATGCTTCTTTATGTTGCATGTTAGCCGCTTTTTCTAAATCACGAAGTCCTATATTTGGATATACTGAGTCAAAATAATTTCTTAACCCGTTGCGTAAAATAGCATTTGGGTTCCCCGCAATATATGCGTCAAAGTAAACACATCGTAACTTATGGATTTCCCAATGTGATATCCCCCATCTTCCGAACGAAAGCCTTTTATAAACCAAATCATTCTTGGAACGTTCTTCGAATGTCTTACAAACTGATCTCGCCTTAAATAGTTGTGCCGAGGAATTCTGACCGACTCTAGACAAGATTTCATCAATCATGTCTCCGGGTAGGTCTCTTAAAATATTGGGTTGTCTATCCATTTTGTGTTTTTATACTGTAAAATAGACAAGAGTTAGATTCATAAAAAAATACTTATTAATACAAGCAATTTTTACATATATCATAAAGCATAAGCACACTATATTACATATATTACACCACACGAATACAACTATCTTATTCCGACTCGCTTGTTTCTTCTTCTTCGGTTTTGGTTCGTTTTGCCAAGTTTCTAGGGATATATGATGTTCCCCTAATACGAGCCGTAATTTTCCACATTGGTTTAGAAAAACCTGGTGGTTTAGAGGTTCCCGGGTCATTGTTACAACTTAAGGACTTCGGGGGTTGACGATACATATAAAGTTCATCGGGGTTGGAATTAGATTTCTCTATTTTTATGCCCTTTCCCTTATTATTTTCTTTTGCCTTTTTAAATTCAGTTGGGGTAATTTCTATAACATCATCGGAATTCTCGTCGGAATCCGATTCATCGGAGAATTGGTAATCCTCCCAATATTTTGCTTCCTTGGCGGAAACACCATTGACCATAATTAACCTTGGTCGGTTGGTTGAGGATTCTATTTTACTTAACCGTTTTATTATTTCCCCCACCGGTTCCGATTCTTCTTCCGGTTCCGATTCTTCTTCCGGTTCTGATTCTTCTTCCGGTTCCGACTCTTCTTCCGGTTCCTCTTCGGGAACTTGTGAATCAGTCCACGAATCATTCCAATTTACATTTGACTCTTCATTATTATTAGGTGAGTCAATGGGACTTGTTCTAGAGGTAGACATCTATCACATAATATCAAACACGTTAAGAGATTAATATATCACATAATATTCATATGTTAAAAATATATAGTTTCCAACAAAAATGTTAAGCAATCATTTTTAAAGAAAACACGGTCGAAGTCCAGAATCACTAATGCATCCTAACAAACTCGATAAGACACACTAATGCAAATTTTCTGGTTCTCTAAGACCAACGCTCGGATACCAACTGAAATGTCCCGTTCTTATTGATTAAAAACGTTCCATATTAATTGATTTCGTTGCGAGGTTTTGACCTCTATATGAGACGTTTTTCAAAGACTGCATTCATTTTAAAACAAACCATAACCTTTATTTCATCAATAAAGGTTTAAAAAGCTTTACGTAGATTATCAAATAATGATAATCTAAAATATCCTGTTTACACACGACCATTACATAATGGTTTACAATACAAATATGTTACAACAAAATAAGTTTCTTGAATGCAGTTTTTACACAATATCATACAAGCATGGACTCCAAATCTCGTCCTTATTTAAGTATGCGATAGCGGAAGCTCTTAATAATCACCTGAGAATAAACATGCTTAAAACGTCAACAAAAATGTTGGTGAGTTATAGGTTTAACCTATATATACCAAATCATAATAATAGACCACAAGATTTCATATTTCAATACACATCCCATACATAGAGATAAAAATCATTCATATGGTGAACACCTGGTAACCGACAATAACAAGATGCATATATAAGAATATCCCCATCATTCCGGGACACCCTTCGGATATGATATAATTTCGAAGTACTAAAGCATCCGGTACTTTGGATGGGGTTTGTTAGGCCCAATAGATCTATCTTTAGGATTCGCGTCAATTAGGGTGTCTGTTCCCTAATTCTTAGATTACCAGACTTAATAAAAAGGGGCATATTCGATTTCGATAATTCAACCATAGAATGTAGTTTCACGTACTTGTGTCTATTTTGTAAATCATTTATAAAACCTGCATGTATTCTCATCCCAAAAATATTAGATTTTAAAAGTGGGACTATAACTCACTTTCACAGATTTTTACTTCGTCGAGAAGTAAGACTTGGCCACTGTTGATTCACGAACCTATAACAATATATACATATATATTAAAGTATGTTCAAAATATATTTACAACACTTTTAATATATTTTGATGTTTTAAGTTTATTAAGTCAGCTGTCCTCGTTAGTAACCTACAACTAGTTGTCCACAGTTAGATGTACAGAAATAAATCAATAAATATTATCTTGAATCAATCCACGACCCAGTGTATACGTATCTCAGTATTGATCACAACTCAAACTATATATATTTTGGAATCAACCTCAACCCTGTATAGCTAACTCCAACATTCACATATAGAGTGTCTATGGTTGTTCCGAAATATATATAGATGTGTCGACATGATAGGTCGAAACATTGTATACGTGTCTATGGTATCTCAAGATTACATAATATACAATACAAGTTGATTAAGTTATGGTTGGAATAGATTTGTTACCAATTTTCACGTAGCTAAAATGATAAAAATTATCCAATCTTGTTTTACCCATAACTTCTTCATTTTAAATCCGTTTTGAATGAATCAAATTGCTATGGTTTCATATTGAACTTTATTTTATGAATCTACACAGAAAAAGTATAGGTTTATAGTCGGAAAAATAAGTTACAAGTCGTTTTTGTAAAGGTAGTCATTTCAGTCGAAAGAACGACGTCTAGATGACCATTTTAGAAAACATACTTCCACTTTGAGTTTAACCATAATTTTTGGATATAGTTTCATGTTCATAATAAAAATCATTTTCTCAGAATAACAACTTTTAAATCAAAGTTTATCATAGTTTTTAATTAACTAACCCAAAACAGCCCGCGGTGTTACTACGACGGCGTAAATCCGGTTTTACGGTGTTTTTCGTGTTTCCAGGTTTTAAATCATTAAGTTAGCATATCATATAGATATAGAACATGTGTTTAGTTAATTTTAAAAGTCAAGTTAGAAGGATTAACTTTTGTTTGCGAACAAGTTTAGAATTAACTAAACTATGTTCTAGTGATTACGAGTTTAAACCTTCGAATAAGATAGTTTTATATATATGAATCGAATGATGTTATGAACATCATTACTACCTCAAGTTTAGTAGGTAAACCTACTGGAAGTGACAAGAAATGATCTAGCTTCAAAGGATCTTGGATGGCTTGAAAGTTCTTGAAGTAGGATCATGACACAAAAACAAGTTCAAGTAAGATTTTTGTTCGAATTAAGATAGTTTATAGTTATAGAAATTGAATCAAAGTTTGAATATGAATATTACCTTAAATAAGAAAGATAACCTACTGTATATAACAAAGGTTTCTTGATCTTAGATGATTACTTGGAATGGATTAGAAAGCTTGGAAGTAAATTAGTAAACTTGAAGGGATTTTTGAAGTATTCTTGAAGTGTTCTTCCTATGATGATTATAGCTTGATTCTTGAAGTGATTTTTGATGAAGATGATGATTAACTACTGGAAAAATACGTTCATAATAGTGTGGGTGTGTTGAGAGAGAATTAGAAAGAGATTTGGAAGTGAAATGGAGTGAATGATGAGTGTTAATTGGTGAGTGGTGAGTGGGGTTAAAAGGAGTTCTAGTTAGTTGACTAGCTCATGGTAGAAGTTAAAATTGATTAGTCATACATGACATAATCAAGAGTGGAATCCCATGCTAGTTCCTATTGGTATATACCCATAGTAAGTACGTTTTGAAGCTGTGTATAATACGGGTAAGAATACGACTAGAATTCTTGATGAAAGAAAAGAATGGGAAAGTAACTGTAACCATTTTCGTTAAGTATGAGTGTTTCGATATATGTCTTGAAGTCTTCCAAAAGTATTTTAATACATCTAAATATACTACATGTATATACATTTTAACGGAGTCGTTAAGTCATCGTTAGTCGTTACATGTAAGTGTTGTTTTGAAACCTTTAAGTTAACGATCTCAATTAATGTTGTTAACCCATTGTTTATTATATCTAATGAGATGTTAAATTATTATATTATCATGATATTATGATATATTAATATATCTTAATATGATATATATACATTTAAATGTCGTTACAACGATAATCGTTACATATATGTCTCGTTTAAAAATCATTAAGTTAGTAGTCTTGTTTTTACATATGTAGTTCATTGTTAATATACTTAATGATATGTTTACTTATCATAATATCATGTTAACTATATATATAACCATATATATGTCATCATATAGTTTTTACAAGTTTTAACGTTCGTGAATCACCGGTCAACTTGGGTAGTCAATTGTCTATATGAAACCTATTTCAATTAATCAAGTCTTAACAAGTTTGATTGCTTAACATGTTGGAAACGTTTAATCATGTAAATATCAATCTCAATTAATATATATAAACATGGAAAAGTTCGGGTCACTACAGGAGGGATGGAGATGGTGATGGTGATGGTCAAGACTCTGGCCCTAAGCCCAGCAACGCTCATACTGAAGCTGGTGGTGCACAGACAGCTGGTGGTACTCAACCCAGTGTGTCTGCCACACCAGTGGATGATATTGATTCTGGCAGTAAGCCCAGTGATGTTTCTGATATGGCTGTAGATGAAGCTTTTGTGCTGTCTCAATCTATTGAACGAAAAATGAAGAGGAAGTTAGAGAGACATCAAAAGCGACAGCAGGAACTAGATGATGCCTTCAATGCCAAGTTTGAGGCCTTTGCTGAACTTAAATGTCGTAAGATTATGCACAGAAGATGGCTAAGTCCAAAAGCTATGGCAGTCGATGATGACCTTACTGCCTTTGATAAACACAGAAAAGAGGCAAGAAAAAGAAATGCCAAGTTTATGGTCAAATACGACAAACAAAGGGCAAAGCTGTATGCACAGAGAGTAGAAAGAATCAAAAACATGACTCCTGCTGAGATGAAGGATTACCTTGATTCTACTGAGTCAACTGGTGGAGTTAGAGCTGATATTTTCATGAAATGGGTTGATGCTATGTTAGAAGCCAGCTCTTCTCCTCAACCAGCATCTGCTGCTCAGCCAGCTACACAGCAAACACAGCCAACAGAAACAATCATCCTTGATGATGATGATGTTATTAGTCAGGGGGAGCATCTTGCTATTGTTCCCTACCTGCCTCCTATTCAACCAGTATCGACACAAGAACCATCAGCTGAACCCAGGCCTATTGACAAACAAAGGGTGAAATCTGCTCCTATGGACAATCAGCCCCTGAGGAAAGGACCCCTATTTGAGGCAGCTAATGAAGGTACTAAGGTGGTTGAGCTAGCTGATACTAATCAGTCAGCTGGCACTGAAGACACAGCAAGGAGTGCTGTGATAGAAGACCCAGCCAGAAGTGTGCTGCTGGGTAGTACAAGTGTTGAAGACCCAGCAAAGTCGGTTGAGCTGGGTGCTAAACAAGTAGATGATGAAACGGTTGATCCTGCTGACTTCACAGTCTGGGGAAGAGACGGCCAAACATTTGTTCTATCTCCTCTTCCTTCCCAGATTCAAGCTTATTTTGACAGAACACAGGATAACCGGGTCAATCAGCATCCAGTAAGCTCATCTGGCAGCTATGAATCATCTATGTATCCTCCATCTTCCCCAAGGATTCATGAGAAACATATCACTTGGGAAGATGACTCAGTAACCCCTGGTGAGCCGAACATTAGAAAAATGAACCCAGATGAAAGAGAAGCCTACAGACTTCAGATCACTGTTCCAGAGCTGCTTGAACAAAGACAAATTGAGCTCAATGAAAGAATTCGTCAAGTCAGGTTGCTGCATCATCCTCTTGATCAGCCACACTATATTGTTGCACTAACCTATGGCATTGACATTAGGGTGTACTTGAATAACAGTGGTCTCAGGCTCTCCACTACTGATGAGAGAATTCATTTTGAAGATGCTCACCAGCTGGGTATGGATATAAGGGAGTATTGTGCTGCCCTTAGTACTGAAGAGGGTAGAAAGATGGTTGAAGCAGTAAGATCCCTGAACATTTCTTATGATGATTATCTGTGGGTTTAGCTACTAAAAGGGAAGCCAGAGAAGCTGCTGATGCTGAACTTGCTGAACGAACAAGGCTTCAGGATATTGAAGACAGATTGGCTGCTGACAGAAAGCAACAGGCTGAGTCCCTCAAACTAGCCAGAGCCATTGTCAAAGAACAGGATAAGGTTTTTGATAAGATAGAAGCTGCTGAGAAAGTACCTACCACTGCCCCTGTAGTACCTGATCACAATATTGAGTTTCCTGATACTTACTATAGGAGTAGGTATGGTAATGTGATGAATAGAAGATCTAATCCCTGCATAATTATCAAGATAAATAGAGGGACAAAAAGGGCTTTCAACGTTGTCAGGGATAACAATGTTCAAGAAAGGATTAGTTTTGATGACTTAAGAACCCTTGGATTCAGTGAATGGATAGAAATCTTGGAGTATTTCATTGGTAAAGGTAAGAGTGCTATCAAGAGTGCTCTTAAGACTGAACTCCAACAGCTGTTCAAGAAGGCAACTAAGTTTGAGAATGCACCAGTAGTTGATGTTGATGAATTTCTTGCTCAAAAGCCTAAAGGGAAGCAACCTACTGGTGAAGGACCAACTGGGAGAAGCCGAATTGTTCTACCTCCTTTCATCCCTGTTTATGACCCTGCTAAATTACCTCTCCTGTTCCCTGAAGCCTGGAAGATTAAACAAGAGGAGCTATCTGATGAAGAAAGAGAAAGAAAAAGGGATAAAGATAGATAGTCTCCTATGTGCTTAAATTGTATCTTTTGTAATTTACTTTTCATTATGAATTTCTTGTAATTATTGTATATATCTGATGTAATGAAAGTAAAGTGAGTTTATCTTCAAAATCATATCAAATTATAAGATATAGATAACTCAGCAAAAGATCCCAAAACAAACTTAAATGGACAAATTTACTGCCTACTTTCACTAGGTCCCTAAGTGCTGGCTTTAGTGTTTTCTCTTCAAGTCATAGGTTTTGTCATCATCAAATAGGGGGAGATTGTTGAGTCCCCAAAATAATTAAGGATTTAATTATGACAAAACAATGTTTATTTACATTAAAGTGTTATGTGCAGCCAGCACAAGTCTGTTTATGTATAGTCAGCTTATATAGCTGTGTCGAGTGTTACGTATGCTGTCTAGTCTATCAGCACAAGGTAGAAGTGTATTCTTCGAATCAGCACAGGATGTGCACTCAGCAAATCAAGAATATCAAGTGACTCAGCATATGAAGAACCAGTAAGTCTGGATGTCAGCATACAACACGAGACATCCATGCTCCATTACAAGCATGGTAGTTTCCCTGAGTGGTCTACATCAAATGTACTATTCAACAGAAGTCGAAGACAAAGTTGAACAGAGAAGGACACGCGTCGGCGGCTGACAAGTGACCTTACAAGACCGCATGGGAATGCAGAAGTTTAACTTATGTGCAGACATAAGTTATCCTTGTCAACGCCTAGGGAACACAACATTCTATTTGTTTAATCAAATAGTGGTGCCAAACCGAATTGGAGTGTTCCTGCAAATAGCTACCAAAGAGGAAAGAAAGGGAGCACGCCTCCTTACACAATTGTCCCCTCAAGTACAGACATCCTATGTACCAGTGGACAATAGATCAATTACACGGATAATAGGACTGCTATATATATCGTTGTATCCACTATTGTAAAAACTAGTGGTGTGGGTTTATTTGTTAGAGTCCAAATCGTGTAATAGCTTTAGTTTATCTCTTAGCTATAATCTAGGTAATCTGTATCAACCAACTATCATTTCCGCCAAGGATAGTTGTGATTCTTTCTGATTTAATCAATAAAGAATAACCGTTGAAAATTACCTGTGACTCTATCTTATTTACTACAGAATACTAAACGTGTTTAACTGACTAGTTAATTAAGAAAAGAATTGTATTCACCCCCCCTCTACAATACTTCTGTTGTTATTAAGGGACCAACAGTTATATAACTTTTGTTATTTTTTTATAAGTAATTCTATTGTTATTAATATTCCTATTATTATTAAGAAAATATTATTAGCTTAATGAATATTAATTAAGATTATTATTATTATTACTTGTATATATATGTATTTATACAGAGTATATAATATAGATATATAGATGATTAATATACATATACAGATATATGGATAGAAAAATAACAGAAATAAATAAATTTATATACAAGGAATTACCTATTTCTGTTCCCATCGTTTTCAATATGATGTCAATATGTTTTACGTATCAAAAATCTGTACAATACGATTCCCAAACAATTCAGTAACAAACAAATCTGTTAAAGGTCGAAGTCTGTTTTTATTTTTTTATATTTTCTGTTGTACCAATTTGGATATGGCTGTCGGGCAAATCAAATTAGGAAACAAAGATTAATCAATGTCAAGTTAGCTGTAATATTATCTACTAGTCTATATATTTCATTCTATAAACGAAAGTCGATTCAAAACAAAGAAATCAAATTAAAACTCCAAATATCTGTGCGATACCTCTATTTCTTCTTTTTTTCCAAAAACCTCGAATTCAATCCCATCTCAAAATCTACAAAAGCAAAGTTGTTTTAAATCCTTCGTCTAAACTTTCTGTAAAGTTTCAAAGGCTAAATTGTCGTATCGAATTCGAATTTCTAAGTCAAAGTTGAAATTGTAAAAAGTCAACCATCTGTTTTTAGGGAAATTCGAATTCAATTTAAGGTTTCAAGTTAAATTAAAGGTTCAGAAAGTTCATAGAAACGATTTATCACATATTTTGTGTAGTAAGTATTTTCTGAAACGATCTCAAAATTAAAATCAAGATTTGAGTTTAAAAGTGTTCTTCGAACACTGTTACAGTTCATATTTTTTTTTATTTTTTTGTTTCTGTTAATGCAAAATAAAAACAATGAATCATTTTTTTTTCAATCACAGAACGTAAGTCAGGTTTTAGAATCCCTATTTTGAGTATTAAATGAAATCTGGTCGATTGGTTTTTGAGAAGAAGAAGGTTCTAAGGAACGGGTTTAAAAGATATAGGTTGAGATGTAAAACAGAAAAACGAGTATAGCAGGAGGGTTAGGCACATGTCGAGTGTTCAAGAGGCCGGGGGTTCAATCCCGGTCCATGGCGTTTTTATTAGAAAAAGCTTTTGAAGGGTATATATTTTATCTTTATTTCTATTATTATTATTAGTAAATATTATAAATATAATTATAATTATAATTATTATTGTTATTATTAACCATTATTATTATTACTAAGTATTGTAATTATTACTATTATCATTATAATTATAAATATTAACCATTATTATTATGATTAATATTATTATTATTATTATTATTATTGTTATTATTCTTATAAGTATTATTAATATATTTATTATTATTAAAATTTATCAATTAAGTATTATATTTATTATTAATATATGTATTATTATTAAGATTATCATTTATATAGGTATCATTAACAGTATTGTTATTATTAAAAATTTATATAACTATTACCAAAAGTATCATTATTTTTATAGTTTTCATAAAAACTATTATTAATACTATCATTATTATTATTAGTAGTATTAAAATTATTATTTTTATCATTATACTTATTCTAGTATTATTATAACTATTATTTTGTAAACAAAATATTGTTTATATAAAAAGGTATATAATACAAAACTTAATTATATTAACATTGTTATATACAAAATAACATATATAAATTATTAATATAAAAATTACACCACTAATAATAATATATAAATTTGTTCGATTTCCATTGCATATATTAATATACATAATTGGATATAGGTTCGTGAATCCGGGGCCAACTTTATACTTGTTAAATGGTGTTATATGTATTTTTACTACAAAATACAGTTTGGTGAGTATATAGTCCCTTTTTAAACTCAAAATATTTTTGGGCTGAGAATACATGCGCTACTTTTATAAATGATTTACGTTATTGACACAAGTGACTAAAATTACGTTCTACGTTGAGTTGTACCACTGCATATCTCCCTATAACTTGGTAACTATTAATTACATGGGCCAGTGTAAACGCGAATCCTGTTGATAGATCTATCGGGCCTGACAACCCCAACCGGGCTGGACGACCAGTTTTAAACGGTTGCACAGTACTTCGTTTCTGTATGCTACACTTGGTACGGTGTAGTGGTTATTTAAGAATATGCTGCTGTGATTTAAATGTTAAGTATGGTTACTGTAACGACCCGGATTTTTCCGCTATATATTTATAAGGTTAATATTAACATAATTAATGTTTCCAACATGTTAAGCAATCAAACTCATTAAAACTTGGTTATTTGAAATGATTTTTATACAAACGTTTGGCCACCCAATCTATCTGACGATTCACGAACGTCATAATTTGAAATAATTATATAATGATGTATATATGGATATATATATACTTATGATTTGTTAAAATGATATTTAAGTATCTCATTATATATAATAACAATTGGTTATATACATAAAATGAGGTTACTAACTTAAAGACTTCAAGACTATATACATATATATAACGATTAACGTTGTAATAACTTCTAAATTAAAATGTATATATATGTATTGTATTAATATGAATTAATACACTTTTAAAGGACTTAAGTACATATATACTAACATACTTATACTCAATAAAGATAGCTATACTCATAATCTCATTCAATTCCATCAAGAATTCTATTTGTTTTCATTCGGTATTTACACCCGTATCATACCCAGCTTCCATACTTAAATACTATTAGTATATACCAATATGAAATACCAATTATTACCTCCTTAGCAGCCCTATGAGTCACAAGACAAGAATAAACATGATGGAACCAACATTTTAACTTCTAGTATGCATTATTATGCTATATTCCAAATTTTGATAAAGTTATTATGCTATATTCCAAATTTTGATAAAGTCTCTTAACCATATGCATGACCAACTAATTTTAACCCTCTTTTTACTCATCCATATCATCTATTTAACCCACCTTCACTCTCATAATATTCACACACAAGAACTCCAAGTATTCTTTTCATTTCTTACTCTTTAAACACTCTTTAAACACACATACTTCAAGTCTATACTTTCAATCTTTTGAATCCATTTCAAGAACTCTTTGAAGATCAAGAACATCACTTTTATCTCAGCAACTTTGTTCAATTGATTTGAGGTAGTCACCTTATTCATAATCTTATTCGATAGCTATCTTATTTTGAGTTTATAACTAATAACAACAAAAACATAGTTTAGATCATTTCTAAACTTGTTCGCAAACAAACTTAATCCTTCTAACTTGACTTTTAAAATACTTCAACACATGTATTATTACAGTATGTCAAGCTAACATAAGGATATAAAACTTGTAAACACAAAGAACACCTTAAAACTGAACATACGCCGTCATAGATCATCGGGGGCTGTTTTGGGTTTGATTTTAAAAACCTATCCTAAACTTTGAATTAAAAGATTTCCTTTGGTGAAAAATCTTATTTTATATGGATATGAAATATATCCAAAATCCATGGTTAAACTCTAATTGGAAGTATGTTTTTCAAAAGAGTCATCAAGATGTCGTTCTTACGACGGATATGACTATCTTCTTGTATTTGTCACCTAAACTGTATTTTCGACTATAAACATACTATTTTTCTGTTTAGATTAGTAAATAACTTTTTGATACAAAACTATGGCAAGTCGAATCACTCAAAACGGATTTGTAACGAAGAAATTATGGGTAAAATAAAATTGGATATTTTTGTTTGTTTTTAGCTACGGTTTTGATTAATAAAAATGGATGCTAACCTTATCCTAGCTAACTTACCTTGTATCCTACATGTATTTATACATGTCTTGTTCCCGAACTTATGGAAGCACAATTTATAATAGTCGTGATTAAGTTCTACGACAATATATTATAGTCTTAATAAAGATCGTAAGGCACCATATATATATGTATATGACTTGATCACCGTGGATCCGTATACAGCGTTTTGACATATCATATCGACCCATCTATATATATATTTCGGAACAACCATAGGCACTCTATATGTGAAGGTGGGAATTGGCTATACAGGGTTGAGGTTGATTCCAAAATATATATATACTTTGAGTTGTGATCGAGCCTGAGACATGTATACAATGGGTCGCGGATTGCTTCAGACAATATACATATTATGTGTCTTACTATATTAAGACAATATATTATAGTGTTAGTGAATTCTAACACAATATATGCATTTATATTTATATATATATTTATACTGTTGGACTATCGGACTATTGGACTATCGGACTGTTGGACTACTAACAAAGGACAATTAAAATTATCACAAGTATCATAAGTATGAAATATTAATTATATATATATCTTGACACAAGAATATTATTATTAGGTTCGTGAATTTGTCAAAGGCCAAGTCTTATTACCATCTATTCGGAAATCATCACAAGTGAGTTATAGTCCCATTTTTACTATCTAAATTATTTTGGGATGAGAATACATGCAAATTTATAAATGTTTTACAAAATAAGCACAAGTTCATGAAACTACATTCTACGATTGTTTTGTTATACCGGATATCTGTACTTATTATTATTATGCTTGGTAATCTAATAATTAGTGAAAAACACTAATTGACGCGAATCCTAAAGGTAGATCTACGGGCACCAACCACCCCCATTTTCGAATAGTGGAAATGCTTTAGTACTTCGAAGGGTCCTTGTCATACATTTGAATAGTGGAATGTATGATGCCAGATATCTTAAGCGCTCTATGTTAAGGTCGGTTACCAGGCGACTCATCGTATGAATGATTTTTGCAGTTGTAATGATCCTGCGCATTTAATTAAATGAAATCTTGTGGCTTATTAAATGTTATGATTGTTATATAGAAACTAAACCTATAACTCACCAACAATTTTGTTGACTTTTTAAGCATGTTTATTCTCAGGTGATTATTAGAAAGCTTCCGCTGTTGCATGTTTACTCAACGTCAAGATTTGGAGTCATCATGCTTTTCTAAATAAATAAACTTGCATTCGGAAACTGTATTTGTAATATATTGTTGGCAAGTATGTAATGGTGTGTGTAAAATACATGTATTTTGAGGAGATTGTCTTTGATCGACAATCAAAACTTATGTTTATAAACCTTTATTCAATAATAAAGGTTATGGTTATTTTAAAATGGATGCAAGCTTTGAAAACGTCTCATATAGAGGTCAAAACCTCGCAAGGAAATCAATTAATATGAAACGTTTATAATTCATATGAACGGGGCATTTCAGTTGGTATCCGAGCGTTGGTCTTAGAGAATCAGAAAATTTTTCATTAGTGTGTCTAACTGATTTTTGATGCATTAGTGAGTCTGGACTTCGACCGTAATTGTTTTAAAAATGATTGCTTAATATAATTGTTGGAAACATAAGATTATTAACATATAAATATTATAGGATATATCTTTCTCTTAACGTGCCTGCTGTTATGTAATAGATGACTTCATCCGATCATATAAGCATCTCTAGTGACTCAGATTTCATTTACTTATCAAGTGATTCGGAGACTGAGTCAAAGCATTCGACTTATGAACCAATGGAAAAGTTAACTGTTGGTATTACCATTAAAGTGGAAAATTGTTGGGAAAATTGGGAAGATTCACAATTTCCCGAAGAGGACCCGGAAGAAGATCCAGAGGAGGAACCCGAAGAAGAGGATCCTGAAAAAATTGTGGAAATTACCGAACCACAACGTGATTTGGGAAAATCTTTGGCTGTTATACCCGATCCCAAAATAGATGAACCTATTATGACCCAAAATGTTTGTGACCATCCACATGAACCATCTAAGAAACCAGGTTATAAAATGACCGCTCGTATAACGACTGGTGGTTTTGTTCCCAAACAATTAACCGAAAGAACCAATTTGGAGGAATTGGAAAAAGAACTATCCAAACGAAAATCCAAACGTTTGGCCGAGAAAGAAACAACGTCAACATCTAAGAAATCTCGCCGTTCTTGAACCATCGGCAGCCACCCTATATTCCATGCATTGTATAATATGTATTATATTATGTGTTTAAGTTTGTAAGAAAATCCGCAATGTATTTTTCCTTATGATTGTATAATAATAAGAATAAGCATGGAAGGTTTATTATTATTATTACAATCTATAATTACGTAGTAACGTAATAACTTACCATAGTTTTTCATATTAGAATTTTAGTAGTTAAATTGTGTGTTAGCTGCCAAGTATGAACATTATTACAGTTATAAAACGCTAATATTAAGAAAAGGCTTTTATAATAATAAGTTCATATTAAGCTATAAAAATACTTTTTGACTACTTCTAAAAATTCTATGTGATTAACTCATACCGCTATTTTTGAAGGAAATGGCTCCTCCTGTTACTAGACAACAGCAAATGAACACAGAAGAACTTCAAGCTTTCGTTGCAAATATGGCTGCAGTGATGAACGCAATGAACAACAACAACCAATCGAGTTCTAGCAGTGGAGGAAACAATGGCAATCGGGTAGGATGTTCCTACAAAGCTTTTATGGCCTGCAAACCCAATGAGTTTGAAGGAACCGAAGGACCCGTTGGACTAAAGCGGTGGACAGAGAAGGTTGAAGCTGTGTTCGCAATCAGCAACTATGCAGAAGAGGATAAAGTTAAGTATGCCACACATACTTTCAGGGGTACTGCTTTGACATGGTGGAATACCTACATGGATTACGTAGGACAGAATACCGCCTACGCACTTCCATGGTCCGCTTTCAAGCACATGATGAAGGAAGAGTACCGTCCCAGAACTGAAATCAACAAGCTCAAGGAAGAGCTTAAAGCACTGACAACCCAAGGGTTAGACGTCATTACCTATGAGCGACGTTTCAACGAACTGGTTTTAATGTGTCCTGGAGTATTTGAGGATGAAGAGGCAAAAATTGAAGCGTTCATAAAAGGGTTTCCGGAACGAATCCAAGAGCATGTAGGTGCTAACGACCCTGCAACAATGCAGAAAGCGAGTCGTATAGCCCACAAATTGATAGGCCAAATTACAGGAAGGATAAAGAAAGAGGCGGCCGAGGAGGCAATAGTGAAACAGGGAAAGTGGGAGGAAAGTGGTGACCAGGGTCACCAGTACAACAACAGTCAAAACAACAACTACGGCAACAATCGCAACCACCCCAACAACAACAAAAATCGCAACAACAACCACAACAAAAACCGCAACAACCATCCCAATAATAATTACAACAACAACAACCGCAACCAAAACTACAACAACAACAACAACAACAACCCCAATCCAAACAATAACAACAACAAACGCCTCAACAACAATAACCCTAACAACAACAACAATAACAACGACAACAAAAAGCAAAAGACTATATGCCCAAGGTGTGATAAGTTTCATCCGGAATGGTTTTGTAAAGAATTATGTATCAAGTGCAATAGGCATGGTCATATTGCGGCAAAATGTGAAGTCTACGGACCAAATAGAAACGGAGGAGCAAATAATGCCGGAACAAATAATAACGGCGTTGTTTGCTATGGATGTGGACAACCGGGTCATACCATAAACCGGTGCAGGAACGGAAATAGGCAAGGCCGTGGGAGAGCCTTCAACATTAATGGGAAAGAAGCACAGGAAGACCCGGAGCTTGTTACGGGTACGTTTCTTATCAACAATACATCTGCTTATGTTTTATTTGATTCGGGTGCCGATAGAAGTTATATGAGTAGAGAATTTTGTGCCAAATTAAATTGCCCGTTAACGCCTTTGGATAAAAAGTGTATAGTTGAAGTAGCAAATGGTAAACTAATTAGGGTTGATAAAATTTGCCGAAATCGAAAAATTAGCTTAGTTAGCGAAACGTTTACAATTGATTTAATACCGGTGGAATTGGGAAGCTTCGACGTGATTATTGGAATGGACTGGATGTCCAAGGTGAAAGCAGAAGTTGTTTGTCATGAGAAGGCGATTCGCATTCCGAGAAAAGATGGATTACCCTTAATGGTGTATGGAGAAAAGGGTAATGCCAAATTAAATCTTATTAGTAGTTTGAAGGCGCGCAAACTAATAAGAAAAGGTTGCTATGCCGTACTAGCACACGTTAAGAAGGTTGAAAAAGAAGAAAAGAAAATCGACGACGTTCCCGTTGCAAGAGAATTTCCTGAGGTATTTTCGGACGAATTACCGGGGCTACCTCCACATCGATCCGTTGAATTCCAAATAGATCTTGTACCAGGAGCTGCACCAATAGCTCGTGCTCCATATAGACTTGCGCCCACCGAAATGAAAGAATTACAAAGTCAACTACAAGAATTATTAGAACGTGGTTTTATCCGACCGAGTACGTCACCATGGGGAGCTCCAATTTTGTTCGTTAAAAAGAAAGATGGGTCTTTTCGCATGTGTATCGATTACCGTGAGTTGAACAAAGTCACCATTAAAAACCGATACCCTTTACCCCGAATCGATGACCTATTCGATCAACTTCAAGGTTCGAGCGTATACTCCAAAATCGACCTAAGGTCGGGTTATCATCAACTAAGGGTTAAAGAAGCCGATATACCAAAAACAGCCTTCAGAACTCGTTATGGCCACTACGAATTCATGGTTATGCCATTCGGTTTAACCAATGCACCCGCAGTTTTCATGGACCTCATGCACCGAGTATGTAGTCCATATTTAGATAAGTTTGTTATTGTCTTTATTGATGACATCCTTATCTATTCGAAGAATAACCAAGAACACGAACAACACTTGAGACTTGTGTTAGAGTTGTTAAGAAAAGAACAACTTTATGCTAAGTTCTCTAAATGTGATTTTTGGTTAAATGAAGTACAATTTCTTGGCCACGTAGTCAGTAGTAATGGAATCAAAGTTGATCCCACCAAGATTGAAGCCATCAAAAATTGGAAAACCCCGAAAACTCCAACGCAAATACGTCAATTTTTGGGTTTAGCCGGTTACTATAGGAGATTTATTCAAGATTTCTCCCGAGTAGCCAAACCTTTAACTGCCTTGACACATAAGGGGAAGAAGTATAAATGGACTTCCGAACAAGAGAGTGCCTTCTAATTGTTGAAAAAGAAGTTGACTACGGCACCTATTTTATCGTTACCTGACGGAATGGAAGATTTTGTTATCTACTGCGATGCATCAAGAATGGGTTTTGGGTGTGTTCTTATGCAACGGAAGAAGGTGATTGCATATGCGTCTAGACAACTCAAAATTCATGAACAAAACTACACCACACATGATCTAGAATTGGGCGCCGTTGTTTTTGCATTAAAAATGTGGAGACATTATCTATATGGGGTTAAGTTCATCATATACACTGACCACAAAAGTCTCCAACATATTTTAAATCAAAAGCAACTAAACATGAGGCAGCGTAGATGGGTTGAGCTGCTAAATGATTATGATTGTGAAATCCGTTACCACCCGGGGAAAGCAAATGTGGTAGCCGATGCCTTGAGTCGAAAGGAAAGAGAACCTATTCGAGTAAAAGCTATGAACATGATTATTTGTACTAATCTTACTACTCGAATAAAAGAGGCACAACAGGAGGTTTTGAAGGAAGGAATTTTTGGAAGAGAAATACCCAAAGGATTAGAAAAACAGCTTAATATTCGGGAAGACGGAACCAGGTATTTAGCTGAAAGAATTTGGGTACCAAAGAATGGAGATTTGAGGAAAGTGGTACTAAATGAAGCACATAAAACCAGATATTCAATACATCCCGGAGCGGGGAAAATGTACCAAGACCTCAAGAGAAACTTTTGGTGGCCAGGAATGAAGGCCGATATAGCCATATATGTAGGAGCATGTTTGACTTGTTCTAAAGTCAAAGCTGAGCATCAGAAACCATCTGGTCTACTCCAACAACCTGAAATCCCAGAATGGAAATGGGAAAACATTACCATGGATTTCATTGCTAAGTTACCGAGAACCGCAGGTGGTTATGATATGATTTGGGTAATAGTCGATCGTCTTACTAAGTCAGCACACTTTCTGCCAATAAAAGAAGAGGATAGTATAGAGAAATTAGCACGATTATACCTGAAAGAAGTTGTTTCTAGACATGGTATACCAATCTCTATTATCTCTGATCGTGATAGCAGATTTACTTCTAGATTCTGGCAGGCATTGCACGAAGCGTTGGGAACTCGTCTAGATTTAAGTACTGCCTATCATCCACAGACTGATGGGCAGAGTGAAAGGACGATTCAGACACTCGAAGACATGCTACGAGCATGTGTTATTGATTTTGGAAGCAGTTGGGATCGACATCTACCGTTAGCCGAGTTTTCCTACAACAACAGCTATCATTCTAGTATTGAGGCGGCACCATTCGAGGCACTTTATGGAAGGAAGTGCAGGTCCCCGATTTGTTGGAGTGATATGGGGGAAAAACAGATTACGGGTCCGGAAATTATCCAGGAAACTACCGATAAGGTCATTCAGATTCAACAACGATTGAAAACAGCCCGGAGTCGACAAAAGAGCTACGCGGATGTTAGAAGGAAACCTTTAGAGTTTGAGGAGGGTGATATGGTTATGCTTAAGGTATCACCTTGGAAAGGTGTTATTCGTTTTGGAAAGCGAGGGAAATTGAGCCCAAGATACATTGGGCCATTCAAGATCGAAAAACGCATTGGGCCGGTGGCCTATCGACTTGAACTACCTCCACAATTAGAAAAGATTCACAACACCTTTCATGTTTCGAACCTGAAGAAATGCCTAGCTACCGAAGATCTCATTATCCCTTTAGACGAAATTAAGATTGACGAGAAACTAAATTTCGTCGAAGAACCCGTTGAAATTATGGATCGTGAGGTCAAACGACTTAAACAAAGTAAGATTCCAATCGTTAAGGTTCGATGGAATGCTCGTAGAGGACCAGAATTCACTTGGGAACGAGAAGACCAAATGAAGTTGAAGTATCCACATTTGTTTCCCAATATCGCACATTAACTAGGTACTATTCTAAATTTCGGGACGAAATTTAATTTAACGGGTGTGTAATGTAACGACCCGGATTTTTCCGCTATATATTTATAAGGTTAATATTAACATAATTAATGTTTCCAGCATGTTAAGCAATCAAACTCATTAAAACTTGGTTATTTGAAATGATTTTTATACAAACGTTTGGCCACCCAATCTGTCTGACGATTCACGAACGTCATAATTTGAAATAATTATATAATGATGTATATATGGATATATATATACTTATGATTTGTTAAAATGATATTTAAGTATCTCATTATATATAATAACAATTGGTTATATACATAAAATGAGGTTACTAACTTAAAGACTTCAAGACTATATACATATATATAACGATTAACGTTGTAATAACTTCTAAATTAAAATGTATATATATGTATTGTATTAATATGAATTAATACACTTTTAAAGGACTTAAGTACATATATACTAACATACTTATACTCAATAAAGATAGCTATACTCATAATCTCATTCAATTCCATCAAGAATTCTATTCGTTTTCATTCGGTATTTACACCCGTATCATACCCAGCTTCCATACTTAAATACTATGAGTATATACCAATATGAAATACCAATTATTACCTCCTTAGCAGCCCTATGAGTCACAAGACAAGAATAAACATGATGGAACCAACATTTTAACTTCTAGTATGCATTATTATGCTATATTCCAAATTTTGATAAAGTTATTATGCTATATTCCAAATTTTGATAAAGTCTCTTAACCATATGCATGACCAACGAATTTTAACCCTCTTTTTACTCATCCATATCATCTATTTAACCCACCTTCACTCTCATAATATTCACACACAAGAACTCCAAGTATTCTTTTCATTTCTTACTCTTTAAACACTCTTTAAACACACATACTTCAAGTCTATACTTTCAATCTTTTGAATCCATTTCAAGAACTCTTTGAAGATCAAGAACATCACTTTTATCTCAGAAACTTTGTTCAATTGATTTGAGGTAGTCACCTTATTCATAATCTTATTCGATAGCTATCTTATTTTGAGTTTATAACTAATAACAACAAGAACATAGTTTAGATCATTTCTAAACTTGTTCGCAAACAAACTTAATCCTTCTAACTTGACTTTTAAAATACTTCAACACATGTATTATGACAGTATGTCAAGCTAACATAAGGATATAAAACTTGTAAACACAAAGAACACCTTAAAACTGAACATACGCCGTCATAGATCATCGGGGGCTGTTTTGGGTTTGATTTTAAAAACCTATCCTAAACTTTGAATTAAAAGATTTTCTTTGGTGAAAAATCTTATTTTATATGGATATGAAATATATCCAAAATCCATGGTTAAAATCTAATTGGAAGTATGTTTTTCAAAAGAGTCATCAAGATGTCGTTCTTACGACGGATATGACTATCTTCTTGTATTTGTCACCTAAACTGTATTTTCGACTATAAACATACTATTTTTCTGTTTAGATTAGTAAATAACTTTTTGATACAAAACTATGGCAAGTCGAATCACTCAAAACGGATTTGTAACGAAGAAATTATGGGTAAAATAAAATTGGATATTTTTGTTTGTTTTTAGCTACGGTTTTGATTAATAAAAATGGATGCTAACCTTATCCTAGCTAACTTACCTTGTATCCTACATGTATTTATACATGTCTTGTTCCCGAACTTATGGAAGTACAATTTATAATAGTCGTGATTAAGTTCTACGACAATATATTATAGTCTTAATAAAGATCGTAAGGCACCATATATATATATGACTTGATCACCGTGGATCCGTATACAGTGTTTTGACATATCATATCGACCCATCTATATATATATTTCGGAACAACCATAGGCACTCTATATGTGAAGTTGGGAGTTGGCTATACAGGGTTGAGGTTGATTCCAAAATATATATATACTTTGAGTTGTGATCGAGCCTGAGACATGTATACAATGGGTCGCGGATTGCTTCAGACAATATACATATTATGTGTCTTACTATATTAAGACAATATATTATAGTGTTAGTGAATTCTAACACAATATACGCATTTATATTTATATATATATTTATACTGTTGGACTATCGGACTATTGGACTATCGGACTGTTGGACTACTAACAAAGGACAATTAAAATTATCACAAGTATCATAAGTATGAAATATTAATTATATATATATCTTGACACAAGAATATTATTATTAGGTTCGTGAATTTGTCAAAGGCCAAGTCTTATTACCATCTATTCGGAAATCATCACAAGTGAGTTATAGTCCCATTTTTACTATCTAAATTATTTTGGGATGAGAATACATGCAAATTTATAAATGTTTTACAAAATAAGCACAAGTTCATGAAACTACATTTTACGATTGTTTTGT
This sequence comes from Rutidosis leptorrhynchoides, assembly GCF_046630445.1. Lineage (NCBI taxonomy): Eukaryota > Viridiplantae > Streptophyta > Magnoliopsida > Asterales > Asteraceae > Rutidosis > Rutidosis leptorrhynchoides. The sequence goes on from NC_092337.1 coordinate 332,589,599, forward strand.
TATACCGGATATCTGTACTTATTATTATTATGCTTGGTAATCTAATAATTAGTGAAAAACACTAATTGACGCGAATCCTAAAGGTAGATCTACGGGCACCAACCACCCCCATTTTCGAATAGTGGAAATGCTTTAGTACTTCGAAGGGTCCTTGTCATACATTTGAATAGTGGAATGTATGATGCCAGATATCTTAAGCGCTCTATGTTAAGGTCGGTTACCAGGCGACTCATCGTATGAATGATTTTTGCAGTTGTAATGATCCTGCGCATTTAATTAAATGAAATCTTGTGGCTTATTAAATGTTATGATTGTTATATAGAAACTAAACCTATAACTCACCAACAATTTTGTTGACTTTTTAAGCATGTTTATTCTCAGGTGATTATTAGAAAGCTTCCGCTGTTGCATGTTTACTCAACGTCAAGATTTGGAGTCATCATGCTTTTCTAAATAAATAAACTTGCATTCGGAAACTGTATTTGTAATATATTGTTGGCAAGTATGTAATGGTGTGTGTAAAATACATGTATTTTGAGGAGATTGTCTTTGATCGACAATCAAAACTTATGTTTATAAACCTTTATTCAATAATAAAGGTTATGGTTATTTTAAAATGGATGCAAGCTTTGAAAACGTCTCATATAGAGGTCAAAACCTCGCAAGGAAATCAATTAATATGAAACGTTTATAATTAATATGAACGGGGCATTTCAGTTACCAAGTGCTCAACGACTTTTTCATACACTTGCGAGTGTATTACGTATGTATATGAAATCTTGTGGTCCATAGTTATAACGCTGCTAGCATCAAACCTATATCTCACCAACTTTATGTTGACGTTTTAAAGCATGTTATTCTCAGGTAAAAATTAAGTCTTCCGCTGTGCATTTGCTCATGTTAAGGACATTACTTGGAGTCGATCATCGCAATGGGACCAAATGTTGATGACTTTGTCCAGGAGGATTTTGGACGGGGTTTGACATAATGGTATCAGAGCGGTGGTCTTAGCGAACCAGGTCTTGCATTAGTGTGTCTGACTAGTAGTTGTTAGGATACATTAATGAGTCTGGACTTTGACCGTGTCTGCATGTCAAAAGTTTTGCCTATCATTTCTAGTCGGAAATTATCTGCTTATCATCCTTAGGAAATTACCTGCTTATCCTTCTTAAGTCTAGACACGTCTTACTGCACTTACTGCATTGATAGTGTATAGACAAAATTCATATCTTAGCACACCTGTAGACTTGCTTGCCATATGCCGTAGGTTCCTCTGTAGTCTACGAAATCTTTAGTATTATATATATATATATAGAATATCTATATATATATATATATATATATATATATATATATATATATATATATATATATATAGATATAGATATTCTATATAGCTAGAATATCATCCGATATCCGAAAATTATTTCACATCGAAGATCCCTTCCATCCACCAAATTGCCCTCTTGGCGATGAACCTGAAGCACTTACCGGCGAACCTGTTCGAGAAACCATTTTCTCTCTCATTTCTAGAGTATCTCGTCACGATTATATACTATCCCATATTACGAATCTTATTCATCCGCTCGCTCCAACCGCCAATCATCCCGGTGTATTAGCAGAACTTAATGAACTTCGCGCTCGCGTGACGGCTTTAGAGGATATGATGCGAAGGTTACGAACACCAGCAGCAGCACCAGCAGAATAATCAGCATCACCATCATCAACACCAACAGTACCCTTATCACCCTCAATCACAACCGCGTCATAAACCTCAACATCACAATCTGTACCTCGGATATCAACCTCACACGCCTCAATAACCCCATCTGTACTTCGAGTATGATCTTCGTTCTACACATCGTTCTACATCGATTATCTTCGCTTTACGTATCATTCTACCTCATTTATCTTCGCTCGACATGGCGATTATGTAATTTCTAAAATTTTAGAGATTATGTAATCTTGTTCTAACGATAAATCAAATGAGTTTAATATCATATTAACTCATTAAATCTATGGTTACATCTGAAGAAAATATATATGCAAGTATATTTTCATAAAGATTGTAATTAGAAATTCTTTCGTACAAACTATTAATGATGAAAATATTTTAACGGGTAGGTAATACCCGAGGAATATTTAGATTTCACATTAATAAGTTACACTGCACATTTTTTTTTCAAATCTGATTCAACGGTCATAAACTATCCTACTTACATCCACAAAGATACGAATCCGTTTACCCCAGAATAACCATTTTCATTCAATTTCATATTTGGATTTTGATCTATCAGAATCCAACAAGTGGCATAATGAAGAAAACATTGGACAAAATAAAATTTGTTAGAAACAAACGAATTAACTAATTGAAATATTGTTAAGAATCCACGCTAACTGTTCCTAGCTAACTGTTCCCGGCTAACTGTTAATTCCGTATTACATTTTATTTCTCGCAATTTACATTCTCACAATTTTATTTATCGTCATTTAATTTCTGCTATTTACTTTTACGTACTTTAAATCGGGACACATGTACACAGTACGTCGGATTAAGTCTGAGACAATACGTTGTACACGGGTCATGATATATATTTATTTATTTTACGCACTCTAAATAACGGGACACGTATACAAGGTTTCGATCTATCATATCGACCCATCTATATATATATTTTGAAACAACCATAGACACTCTATATGTGAATGTTGGAGTTGGCTATACAGGGTTGGAGTTGATTCCAAAATATATATATGGTTTGAGTTGTGATTAATACTGAGACCGGTACACGGGTTACGATACGTATTAATTAATTCGAATATTATATATATATATATATATATATATATATATATATATATATATATATATATATATATATATATATATATATATGAATATATTGGACTATTGGACAATTGGACTATTGGACTGCTAACTTTGGACAATTAAAATGAATTAAAATATTGATTATAACATATGAAACTAAACAATTCTTCAAGTTTGCCACTTGATTTCATCTTAAACCTCATTTGTACCTCGACAGTTACAATCCGCGTTCAAACCTTTCATGATTCTTGGAAATACCTCAATCGAGAGGTTGAACCAACTGCACTTCATCTACGGAAGAAAAGATTTATGTACCTGAAAAACTCTCAAACCCAAAGTCATAGTTTAACACGTACCGCATCGAATTCTATATCATTTATTAGCAAAAACAACCGTATGACTCCTTTTCAAGGTAGCCAATTTTGTCACAACTCCAGCAAGATAACTTCGACTTCTAAGACTAGTCTTATTATAACCTCGATATATATATACGTTGTCCTTTCGCCGTCATTACCGGAGAACCTTTTATATTTCACGACACCGGAGAACCTTTTATATATACGTTGTCCTTTCATCAGCAGATGTCCCAACAGCTCGTCATTTTTTTGGCGGAATCCGCAATCAGTATTTTGAAAATCTCGCAGAACTTCTCCAGTCATACCTACAACGTCTATCCCTAAGAATTTCATACTTCGAATGTGAAGTTTCTGAAAAACACCATGAACTACGGGTTAGTTCTTGAAATGCTGATGAAGCAGCAAAAACTGTAAACGACTTTAACAGTCAAAAGTTTGACGATAAAGTACAGTGTGTTGGTAAAGCTCAGAAACAGAGCTGGAAAACGGATTGAGCAAAGTATGAAGGAGGCCGTGGGCAAATCGTGAAAACTAAACCTGACTTCAAAAGATCCAAATGATTCAGTGCCTGCTGAAATCATTAGCAACACCTTACTCCTCATTCTAAACCTTCACAGACAAATCTTCTTCATCATCCATCGATGATAGAAAATCTAAGATATCATCGTGCCTTTCATTATAAATAATGTCATAACCCGTCCTTAACCATAAGAACGAGTTAGATAACGTATGATTTCATTGCGAGGTATTGACCTCTATATGCGACATTTTTAAAAGAACAACTGCATATATTTTACATTACAAACCATAACTCTTATTTTAATACAAGCTTTAGACAATATAAAGATGATTATCGTTTAGCGATAATCTTAGACTTACAAACTTTACATATGATGATAACAATACGATTTCTAGCATATTTTACAATACAACTCCTCGGATATGCAGTTTTGTTTTTGACACAAATATGCGTACGCAAGATCTTGCTTAAATTCAACATGTTGCAGTGGAAGCTTTTAGTTATCACCTGAGAATAGACATGTTTAAAACGTCAACATAAAGTTGGTGAGATATAGGTTTAATGCCAGCAGCGATATAAATATAGACCACAAGATTTCATATGTAAACATTTTAATAAAAATATTCTAAGTGGTTGAGCACTTGGTAACCATACTTAACATTTAATCACGTCGCATATTCCCTTTATTATGAAATCTTACTACACCGTACCAAGTGTAGTCACGAAACGAAGTACTGTGCAACCGTTGAATACTGGTCGTCCAGTCCGGTTGGGGTTGTCAGGCCCGATAGATTTATCAACAGGATTCGCGTTTACAATACCGCTGTAAATAATAGTTACCAAGCTACAGGGAAGTATGCCAGTGGTACAACTCAACGTAGAATATATTTTTCAGTTACTTGTGTCCATAACGTAAAACATAAAATACATGTATTCTCATCCCGAAATACTTAGAGTTTAAAAGTGGGACTATATACTCACTTTTGTCTTGAAGATATGTAATTTCGACTTGGTCTCCGATTGATATCACGAACCTATCCATATATAATATATCAATACCTTTTCTTTTTAAACAATCGTCACATATATATACTTATAATACTTTTAATACTTTTAATAATTCCTTAGTCCGTAGTTAGCAGTCCGATGTTAGTAATTCAATTTTAATGGTTCATATTTAGGTGTTTAGTAAATAAATAAAACCCCCATCGAAATAAATAAAACCCCATTGTATTCGTATTGGTCGGGATTAATCTTGACCCACGGTACCGGTGTTTTCAAATGACGTGTTGCGTACATAAAGTACCGGTGTTGTCAAATGACGTGTTGCGTACAATCATGGGATCTTATGATTAATCTTCTCGTATTGTTTACGGGTGATCCTGAAATATATAAAATTAAATTATGAGTACATATATATATATAAAATATCATGTTATTTTAGAAAGATGTGATTTATTTAATTTTTCTCCAATTATTTTCGTGGCTAAACTAGTTTTGGATATCCAATTTTGTTTTGGTTATAGTTTCTTCGTTACAACTCCGTTTTCGTTGGTTCAACTTGCCACTTCCTTGGATCGAGTCCCTCTTTAAGAATATGAACTGCAAATACCTTAGTTTGTATTCGAAATCACAGGTCATAGGTCAAACTTTGGTGAAACTTATGAAGTTGATCATTTTCCATCATGTAAACAACCTTAAATGATTATTTTTCTAAAAAATACTTATACTTTGAGTTAAATCATGAAATTTTTATGTGTTATCATATTCATAGTAAATATCATTTTTCCAGAAAATAAACCTCCAATTCAAGGTTCAAAATAGTTTTTAATTATCCAACCCAAAACAGCCCCCGGTTGCACTCCGACGTCGTAAATTCAGTTTTTAAGGTGTTCTTTGAAAAACCAAGTTATACCTTGTTAAATTAGCATATATTTATGATATATTACAGGTCTTGAAGTATTTTAAAAGTTAAGTTAGAAGGATCTATTTAGTTTGCAAACAAGTTTGAAAACATTCAAACTATGTTCTTGTTGTTAAAATTTTATACCATAAAATAAGATAGCTATATATATATGAATCGAATAAGGTTATGAACAAAGTTACTACCTCAAGTTACTTGGACAAGATTGCTGTAAAAGAGGAGTAAAAATCTAGAACCAAAAGAGTGGTGGAGTTGGATGAAAGATTGGAAGTAAACTTGTGTTCTTGGAAGGATTCTTGAAGTGTTTTTGTAAGGGTTTTCTTATGGTGATTAAGTGATGTTTTTGAAGCTAGATCTTCATGGTAACTTTGCTGAATTGATTAAGGGTTTAAGGCTTATAAGTGTGTGTGTGTATTTAGCTAGAGAATTGAAGTAAAAATGAATCAAAATGATGATCCCCCCTAGGTCCTTAAAAACGTGATTCAAAGGAAACAAGGACAAGATTTTTGGTTGTTCTTTTGTGCAATTTGTCATACTTGCTTCCAAATTCAATTACCTTATACCTAGGGCATGAACAAGGGCTGGTTGGTGGTGATTTGATGTGTATATACCAATAGTAAATACGTATAGAAGTTAGGTATGATACGAGTACATATACTCTAGATATACGTATAGAAATCTTGTGAAAATGGAATGAGAATTCAAATATAGCTATCTTTTGTGAATATACTTATATTGTTTTATGTATTTAAATCCTTAAAAAGTGATTAAATACATTACTTATACGATATATGTATAAACATTATAGGTCATAAGTATTTATGTCAAATAACGTTACGTATGGTTATCGTTTTGAAAACTTAAATTAGTAGTTTCAAAATATACTTATAACTTATTGTTATTAATACAAAATGAGGTATTAAAACATCCTTAGATCATGTTAAATTTGTATATATACATATATATACACAAACGTATAATTATCATATGTTATATAGTTCGTGATATCATCGGTCAAACTAGACGGTCAAACGTTGTGTAAAACTCTTTTCGAAAACATAAGTTTCAACAATTTGGATTGCTTATCATGTTGGTAAGGTTTAATTTATGTAAATATTAATCTTATAAGTATAGAACGATCGAAAAAGTGCGGGTCATTACAGTACCTACCCGTTAAATAAATTTCGTCCCGAAATTTTAAAATTATACCTATTTTGCGTCATCGAGAAATAAGTGTGGATACTTTTGTTTCATCTGATCCTCTCGTTCCCAAGTAAACTCAGGACCTCTTCGAGCATTCCAACGAACCTTAACGATCGGTATGTTGCTCTGCTTGAGCTGTTTAACTTCACGGTCCATGATTTCGATTGGTTCTTCTACGAATTGTAATTTCTCGTCAACTTGGATTTCTTCAAGAGGAATGGTGAGGTCTTCCTTTGCAAGACACTTTTTAAGGTTTGAGACGTGAAAGGTATTATGTACTCCGGTGAGTTGTTGCGGTAACTCGAGTCGATAAGCTACCGGTCCAATGCGTTCGATAATCTTGAACGGGCCTACATATCTTGGGTTCAGTTTACCCCTTTTTCCGAAGCGTATTACACCTTTCCATGGTGACACTTTTAACATAACCATGTCCCCGATCTGAAACTCTAATGGTTTCCTTCGGACATCGGCGTAGCTCTTTTGGCGACTACGGGCTGTTTTCAATCTTTCTTTGATTTGTACTATCTTTTCAGTAGTTTCATGTATGATCTCGGGACCAGTTAATTGTCGATCTCCTACTTCATTCCAACAGATAGGAGATCAACACTTCCTTCCATACAGTGCTTCGAATGGTGCAGCTTTAATGCTCGCATGATAACTATTATTATACGAGAATTCTGCTAACGGTAAATACTTATCCCATCCATTTCCAAAATCGATCACACATGCCCTGAGCATGTCTTCAAGAGTCTGAATTGTTCTTTCACTCTGCCCGTCGGTTTGCGGATGATATGCGGTGCTCATATCCAAACGAGTTCCTAGTGCCTCCTGTAGTGATTGCCAGAACTTTGAGGTAAATATACTATCACGATCGGATATAATGGAAATAGGTATTCCATGCCTTGAAACAATTTCCTTTATATACAATCGTAATAGTTTCTCCATTCTATCCGTTTCCTTTATAGGCAAGAAATGTGCAGACTTGGTGAGACGATCAACTATTACCCAAATGGTATCGTATCCCCAGGCAGTCTTTGGTAACTTCGTGATGAAATCCATGGTAATACCATCCCATTTCCATTCTGGGATTTCTGGTTGTTGAAGTAACCCTGACGGCTTTTGGTGTTCTGCTTTGACTTTGGAACAAGTTAAACATTCCCCAACATATGTTGCAACGTCTGTCTTTAAATTAGGCCACCAATAATGCGTCTTAAGATCTTGATACATCTTTCCAACTCCAGGATGTATCGAGTATCTTGTCTTATGTGCCTCGTTCAATATCAACTTCCTTAATCCACCCAACTTCGGTACCCAAATACGATTTGCAAAATATCGAGTTCCATCTTCCCGTATAACGAGTTGCTTCTCATACTTCTTCATTATTTCATTTCCTATATTTTCTTTAGTAAGTGCTTCTCGTTGAACTTCTTTGATTTGTGAGTTGAGATTCATGCAAATTTTTATGTTCATCGCTCGTACCCGAATTGGTTCTCGTTCCTTTCTGCTTAGTGCGTCAGCCACTACATTCGCTTTCCCAGGATGATAACGAATTTCACAATCATAGTCATTTATTAACTCGACCCACCTACGTTGCCTCATGTTCAGCTGTTTCTGATCAAAAATATGTTGAAGGCTTTTATGATCAGTAAACACAGTGCATTTAACCCCATACAAGTAGTGTCTCCACATCTTCAATGCAAACACGACTGCTCCCAATTCTAGATCATGCGTCGTATAATTCCGCTCGTGAATCTTCAATTGTCGGGATGCGTATGCAATAACTTTCTTCCGTTGCATAAGAACGCAACCAAAACCTTGTCGCGAAGCGTCACAATATATTTCAAAATCATCGTTCCCTTCTGGTAACGATAAAATAGGCGCCGTAGTTAACTTCTTCTTTAGTAATTGAAATGCACTCTCCTGCTCAGAGGTCCATTCATATTTCTTCCCTTTGCGTTAACGCTGTAAACGGCCTAGCTATTCGGGAAAAATCTTGAATAAACCTTCTATAATAACCGGCTAAACCCAAAAATTGGCGTATCTGCGTTGGTGTCTTAGGAGTCTCCCATTTTTCAATGGCTTCAATTTTTGCTGGATCAACCTGAATTCCTTTGCTACTAACAACGTGGCCAAGAAATTGCACTTCTTTTAACCAGAAAGCACACTTAGAAAATTTAGCGTATAGCTGTTCTTTTCTCAACAACTCTAATATCAACCTTAAATGTTGTTCATGCTCTTGCTCACTCTTGGAATAGATAAGAATATCATCAATGAAAACGATAACAAACTTATCTAAATACGGACTACAAACTCGATTCATGAGGTCCATGAATACAGCTGGCGCATTCGTCAATCCAAACGGCATGACCAAAAATTCGTAATGACCGTAGCGTGTCCGAAAAGCAGTTTTCGGTATATCATCTTCTTTGACGCGTAGTTGATGATAGCCCGATCTTAGGTCGATTTTCGAATAAACACATGATCCTTGCAATTGATCAAATAAGTCATCAATTCTCGGTAGTGGATACCGATTCTTGATAGTTAACTTATTTAATTCACGATAATCTATACACATCCTAAAAGATCCATCTTTCTTCTTAACAAACAAAATTGGAGCTCCCCACGGTGAAGTGCTTGGTCGTATGAATCCACGGTCCAGTAATTCTTTTAACTGACTTTGAAGTTCTTTTAACTCGGACGGTGCAAGTCTATATGGAGAACGAGCCACTGGTGCAGCTCCTGGTACTAAATCTATTTGAAATTCCACAGATCTAAATGGAGGTAATCCCGGCAACTCTTCCGGAAAAACTTCAGGAAAATCTCTTGCCACAGGCACGTCGTTGATGCACTTCTCTTTTTCTTTCTTTTCGACTTTATTAACATGTGCTAGAATAGCATAACATCCCTTTTCTAAACACTTCTTGGCTTTCAAACAGCTAATGAGTTTTAGCTTTGAATTACCCTTCTCTCCATAAATCATCACCGGCATTTTATCCTTACAAGGAATGCGAATTGCCTTCTTGGCACACACAACTTCAACTCCTACTTTGGACATCCAGTCCATGCCGACTATTACATCAAAACTTCCTAATTCTATGGGTATTAAGTCAATTTTAAACGTTTCTCCGGCTAAATTTATTTCACAATCACGACAAATTTTATCAGCTTTAATTAGTTTACCATTAGCTAACTCAATCATGTACTTAGCATCTAGAGGTAATGATGAACAATTCAATTTAGTGTAAAAATTTCTACACACGTAACTTCTATCGGCACCAGTATCAAATATAATAGACGCTGATAAGTTATTAATGGTAAACGTACCCGTAACAAGCTCCGGGTCTTCACGTGCCTCTCTAGCATTAATAATAAATGCTCTCCCACGTGCAGGTCCGATATTCTTCTCTGGATTCGGGCACTGGCTCTTATAGTGACCTTGTTTTCCGCACCCAAAACAAGTAACGGTAGCCAAAGCAGTTCTATTTGCATTGGTGGCAGGAGTCTTGGTACCATTTGTATTTGTAACGAGAGCCCTACAATCTTCAGCAAGATGACCCTTTCGATTACATTTGTTGCATACCACATTACAGTAACCAGAGTGATGTTTGTGGCATTGATTGCATAAAGGATTTTGTCCTTTATAACCAAAGCTTAAACCACTACCCGCACCTCGCGTAATTTCTTGTTTCTTAAAAGATTGTTGTTGGTTACCTCGATCATAATTTCCATTCCACTTTCTTTTGTTACCTGATACCTTCACATCAGTATTGGATACTTTCTTATCCATGATGACCTGATCCATTAGCTCGTTTGCCATGGTTATAGCTTCATGAATTGTCTTAGGTTTCGATGCTGTAACATTTGCCTTGACCTTTTTGGGCAAACCATCTTTGTACATTTCAATCTTCCGTTCTTCGGTTGGAACCAATTCAGGACATAGCAAAACTAATTCCATGAATCGCTGATTGTAGTTGGTGATTTCAGTACCAACAACCTTCAGGCTTCGTAATTCATCTTCCAACTTCCTAACCTCGTTCCTTGGACAATACTCGTTGATTAACATTATTTTGAATTCTTCCCATGGAGTATCATAAGCTACATCTCCTCCTACAGCCTTCACATAATTTTTCCACCACGTGAGTGCACTATCTTGTAAAGTGCACGATGCATACTTGGTCATGTCCTTTTCAACACAACCACTGATTTTAAACACAGTCTCCATCTTTTCTATCCACCGGGTTAAACCGATCGGTCCTTCCGTTCCACTGAATGATGAGGGCTTGCAAGCTTGAAAAGTCTTGTAGGTGCATCCTACACGAGGATTTGGGTTAACTGCAGCAGCTCTTGCAGCTTTGACCCACAACATTCTGTCGTTCACTCGCTGGTTGATGAATTCCTCAACTTCTTGTTCCGTCATTTGATTCAATCGCGCCATTTCCTAATGAAAGAAAATAATTATTCACATGGAATATTATAGATGTAGTGTGTATTTATAGTACATTATAGCTTGTTAATAATATAAACTATGTATTATTATAAAAGCCTTTTCTTCTTATTAGCATTTTATAATTATATCTAGGGTAGTTCCTACCCGTTAATGTTCATACTTAATAGCTTAGTACAGAACCAATTACTACAATCTAAATAATACTTAACCATGGAAAATTATTGCATTTCATACTTCACTATTTTACATATGCTTATCTTACATCGAACATTAAGCAAACCACACTAATAATATTATACAAAACATTATATGATCCCATGGTTTAATACGGCAGCGCATCGTTTGGTCTATTTTCTAGGACGTTTAGGTTCAAGGAATTGCCTAACGCTTATCCTAGCTGTCTGCCTATATTTTGGCTGTGGGACTGAAGAACTGGATGCCGGAATAGAACGAATAGGAATAGCGAGAATAGGGGTGGTAGTGTCTAGTGGAGTTGGTGCCACATCATCCTCACTAAACTCGGAATTTGAATTTTCTAATTCATTAGCCTTTCGTTTCTTTCCTAGTTCGAACTTGTCTTTCGTAATTTCCTGTATTTCTTCCTCGGGTTCACTTTCCTCCTCGGGTTCACTTTCCGGGTTCCCTATAGTTGGTTCATCCGGAATTTGTGAGTCTTCCCCAAAGATATCATTTTCGTCATCGGATAGGTTAATGACTGGAACACCATCTGAAGATTCTGGTTCGGAGTCGCTGAATGTGATAACAAGTTTTGAGCCCGACATCTATCACACAACAACTAACCCATTAGTACTACATAATATTTACATATAAATTTTAACCAACAATGATAAGCAATGGTTTTTAAATCAAACCCGGTCAAAGTCCAGACTTACTAATGTATTCTAACGACTTATCAGTTAGACACACTAATGCAAACCTGGTTCGCTAAGACCACCGCTCTGATACCACATGTCATAACCCGTCCTTAACCATAAGAACGAGTTAGATAACGTATGATTTCATTGCGAGGTATTGACCTCTATATGCGACATTTTTAAAAGAACAACTGCATATATTTTACATTACAAACCATAACTCTTATTTTAATACAAGCTTTAGACAATATAAAGATGATTATCGTTTAGCGATAATCTTAGACTTACAAACTTTACATATGATGATAACAATACGATTTCTAGCATATTTTACAATACAACTCCTCGGATATGCAGTTTTGTTTTTGACACAAATATGCGTACGCAAGATCTTGCTTAAATTCAACATGTTGCAGTGGAAGCTTTTAGTTATCACCTGAGAATAGACATGTTTAAAACGTCAACATAAAGTTGGTGAGATATAGGTTTAATGCCAGCAGCGATATAAATATAGACCACAAGATTTCATATGTAAACATTTTAATAAAAATATTCTAAGTGGTTGAGCACTTGGTAACCATACTTAACATTTAATCACGTCGCATATTCCCTTTATTATGAAATCTTACTACACCGTACCAAGTGTAGTCACGAAACGAAGTACTGTGCAACCGTTGAATACTGGTCGTCCAGTCCGGTTGGGGTTGTCAGGCCCGATAGATTTATCAACAGGATTCGCGTTTACAATACCGCTGTAAATAATAGTTACCAAGCTACAGGGAAGTATGCCAGTGGTACAACTCAACGTAGAATATATTTTTCAGTTACTTGTGTCCATAACGTAAAACATAAAATACATGTATTCTCATCCCGAAATACTTAGAGTTTAAAAGTGGGACTATATACTCACTTTTGTCTTGAAGATATGTAATTTCGACTTGTTCTCCGATTGATATCACGAACCTATCCATATATAATATATCAATACCTTTTCTTTTTAAACAATCGTCACATATATATACTTATAATACTTTTAATAATTCCTTAGTCCGTAGTTAGCAGTCCGATGTTAGTAATTCAATTTTAATGGTTCATATTTAGGTGTTTAGTAAATAAATAAAACCCCCATCGAAATAAATAAAACCCCATTGTATTCGTATTGGTCGGGATTAATCTTGACCCACGGTACCGGTGTTGTCAAATGACGTGTTGCGTACATAAAGTACCGGTGTTGTCAAATGACGTGTTGCGTACAATCATGGGATCTTATGATTAATCTTCTCGTATTGTTTACGGGTGATCCTGAAATATATAAAATTAAATTATGAGTACATATATATATAAAATATCATGTTATTTTAGAAAGATGTGATTTATTTAATTTTTCTCCAATTATTTTCGTGGCTAAACTAGTTTTGGATATCCGATTTTGTTTTGGTCATAGTTTCTTCGTTACAACTCCGTTTTCGTTGGTTCAACTTGCCACTTCCTTGGATCGAGTCCCTCTTTAAGAATATGAACTGCAAATACCTTAGTTTGTATTCGAAATCACAGGTCATAGGTCAAACTTTGGTGAAACTTATGAAGTTGATCATTTTCCATCATGTAAACAACCTTAAATGATTATTTTTCTAAAAAATACTTATACTTTGAGTTAAATCATGAAATTTTTATGTGTTATCATATTCATAGTAAATATCATTTTTCCAGAAAATAAACCTCCAATTCAAGGTTCAAAATAGTTTTTAATTATCCAACCCAAAACAGCCCCCGGTTGAACTCCGACGTCGTAAATTCAGTTTTTAAGGTGTTCTTTGAAAAACCAAGTTATACCTTGTTAAATTAGCATATATTTATGATATATTACAGGTCTTGAAGTATTTTAAAAGTTAAGTTAGAAGGATCTATTTAGTTTGCAAACAAGTTTGAAAACATTCAAACTATATTCTTGTTGTTAAAATTTTATACCATAAAATAAGATAGCTATATATATATATGAATCGAATAAGGTTATGAACAAAGTTACTACCTCAAGTTACTTGGACAAGATTTCTGTAAAAGAGGAGTAAAAATCTAGAACAAAAAGAGTGGTGGAGTTGGATGAAAGATTGGAAGTAAACTTGTGTTCTTGGAAGGATTCTTGAAGTGTTTTTGTAAGGGTTTTCTTATGGTGATTAAGTGATGTTTTTGAAGCTAGATCTTCATGGTAACTTTGCTGAATTGATTAAGGGTTTAAGGCTTATAAGTGTGTGTGTATTTAGCTAGAGAATTGAAGTAAAAATGAATCAAAATGATGATCCCCCCTAGGTCCTTAAAAACGTGATTCAAAGGAAACAATGACAAGATTTTTGGTTGTTCTTTTGTGCAATTTGTCATACTTGCTTCCAAATTCAATTACCTTATACCTAGGGCATGAACAAGGGCTGGTTGGTGGTGATTTGATGTGTATATACCAATAGTAAATACGTATAGAAGTTAGGTATGATACGAGTACATATACTCTAGATATACGTATAGAAATCTTGTGAAAATGGAATGAGAATTCAAATATAGCTATCTTTTGTGAATATACTTATATTGTTTTATGTATTTAAATCCTTAAAAAGTGATTAAATACATTACTTATACGATATATGTATAAACATTATAGGTCATAAGTATTTATGTCAAATAACGTTACGTATGGTTATCGTTTTGAAAACTTAAATTAGTAGTTTCAAAATATACTTATAACTTATTGTTATTAATACAAAATGAGGTATTAAAACATCCTTAGATCATGTTAAATATGTATATATACATATATATACACAAACGTATAATTATCATATGTTATATAGTTCGTGATATCATCGGTCAAACTAGACGGTCAAACGTTGTGTAAAACTCTTTTCGAAAACATAAGTTTCAACAATTTGGATTGCTTATCATGTTGGTAAGGTTTAATTTATGTAAATATTAATCTTATAAGTATAGAACGATCGAAAAAGTGCGGGTTATTACAAATATCCTCCATATTTCTGGAGATATTTTCACAACTATCCTTATCTGAAATCATTTATCACCCCGTAACATCTGCGTTACAACATAAAAGAAAAACTGTGTTAGTTTCTAAATTCTGAAACCTTCAAGTTTAAAATAGGAATGTTTTGAAGTAATGTTGGGAACTGATGCATGAATTAGTATAATATAATGACACTTGATCAACGTCATTATATTACAGTAAGTCATGTTGAGTTTCTAATGGAATGTGATGATTCATAGTACCATCATCATGTGCCATGTTACACGGCTCTTACATTCTATCCAATCTCCAAACATATTAGGAACATATCATCTTGATAGTTCTGTCTTTTCCAGGATATTCTGGTAATTTGACAAGTCAAAATCGTGCCATTTCCACTTCTTTCTTAGAACATTGGTTATGTTCATTCCAAAATTCATACCAACGAATTCCGGACCATTACTCGCTTGACTCAAAGTCAGGAGGAGAAAACGAAAGCATGAAGCTCCGAAAAATAATGAAGAATATAAAGCTCGATAATAACCCCAAAATTACAAACCGTGTATATTGATGCAGAGAGCAATATAGAGACACGGGAGAACTAGAAACACTATAAACACAAGAGTATAGTAGAAGTAAATAGATTCTTCTGGTGGTAGATGAAAAAGAAGAATGACGGATGTGAAAATTAGGAGTATATCAAGAATCAGAATTGGATGGAGCATATCGACGAATGTCTTAAAATAGGAATCAAGGAGAAAGAGTAGAAGATGTGAGTTATGAAAAATGAGGAAACGAAGGGGTGGATTTATAGTAATATATCCGACAAAGAAATCGGAACAGATAATTGCATTTAATCAAAGAAGATCTTGATTTTCTAAATCGCCGAAAATACCAAATCTTATTACGTAAGATTTTCTTTAAATCTCGGAAATCAATGGTAACTACATCATCGGTTGAAACGAATATATATATTTACTCATTTCACTCTTTTGTGATAGCTTCACTCGTACGCTTCACATGATCGAATCGTTTTATCTATATCTTTCAATAATGATAAAACTCCATTATTACATCATAATCGTCATGAAAACCTTCTTATTGTTATCCATGACGACCTCTATCAAATTTCGGGGACGAAATTTCTTTAACGGGTAGGTACTGTAATGACCCGGAAATTTCCGACCAAATTTAAACCTTAATCTTTATATGTTTCCGACACGATAAGCAAAATCTGTAATTCTGAGTCTAGAAAGTTTGAAATCTATATTCGAATAAACAGTTACCCTTTGACTATGCTCGACGATTCACGAACAACTAATTATAAATAGTTACATACATATTTAAAATATATAATATATATATATATATATATATATATATATATATATATATATATAAATATGTAGATGAATATTACTTGTAAATATATATGAACATTAAACATAATTAACATTATATATATATATATATATATATATATATTGTAACTTATAAATATGAAATTTTTTTATAACATGATTAATAAATTGTAATATATTAATTCTAATTACAAATTTGAATATAAGTGTTATGTTAATATTAATATTTTACTTGCATTATTATTATATGGGTTAATATTAATACTGACATTTGTATTATTAATATTAGTATTATTAATATTATCATTATTGTTATTATTAATAAACGTTATATAACTTTTGTTATTTTTTTATAAGTAATTCTATTGTTATTAATATTCCTATTATTATTAAGCAAGTATTATTAACTTAATGAATATTAATTAAGATTATTATTATTATTACTTGTATATATATGTATATTTATACAGAGTATATAATATAGATATATAGATGATTAATATACATATACAGATATATGGATAGAAAAATAACAAAAATAAATAAATTTATATACAAGGAATTACCTATTTCTGTTCCCATCGTTTTCAATATGCTGTCAATATGTTTTACGTATCAAAAATCTGTACAATATGATTCCCAAACAATTCAGTAACAAACAAATCTGTTAAAGGTCGAAGTCTGTTTTTATTTTTTTTTTATATTTTCTGTTGTACCAATTTGGATATGGCTGTCGGGCAAATCAAACTAGGAAATAAAGATTAATCAATGTCAAGTTAGCTGTAATATTATCTACTAGTCTATATATTTCATTCTGTAAATGAAAGTCGATTCAAAACAAAGAAATCAAATTAAAACTCCAAATATCTGTGCGATACCTCTGTTTCTTCTTTTTTTTCCAAAAACCTCGAATTCAATCCCATCTCAAAATCTACAAAAGCAAAGTTGTTTTAAATCCTTCGTCTAAACTTTCTGTAAAGTTTCAAAGGCTAAATCATCGTATCGAATTCGAATTTCTAAGTCAAAGTTGAAATTGTAAAAAGTCAACCATCTGTTTTTAGGGAAATTCGAATTCAATTTAAGGTTTCAAGTTAAATTAAAGGTTCAGAAAGTTCATAGAAACGATTTATCACATATTTTGTGTAGTAAGTATTTTCTGAAACGATCTCAAAATTAAAATCAAGATTTGAGTTTAAAAGTGTTCTTCGAACACTGTTACAGTTCATATTTTTTTTATTTTTTTGTTTCTGTTAATGCAAAATAAAAACAATGAATCATTTTTGTTTCAATCACAGAACGTAAGTCAGGTTTTAAAATTCGTATTTTGAGTATTAAATGAAAACTGGTCGATTGGTTTTTGAGAAGAAGAAGGTTCTAAGGAACGGATTTAAAAGATATAGGTTGAGATGTAAAACAGAAAAACGAGTATAGCAGGAGGGTTAGGCACATGTCGAGTGTTCAAGAGGTCGGGGGTTCAATCCTGGTCCATGGCGTTTTTATTAGAAAAAGCTTTTGAATGGTATATATTTTATCTTTATTTCTATTATTGTTATTAGTAAATATTATAATTATAATTATAATTATAATTATAATTATTACTGTTATTATTAACCATTGTTATTATTACTAAGTATTGTAATTATTACTATTATCATTATAATTATAAATATTAACCATTATTATTATGATTAATATTATTATTATTATTATTGTTATTATTCTTATAAGTATTATTAATATATTTATTATTATTAAAATTTATCAATTAAGTATTATATTTATTATTAATATATGTATTATTATTAAGATTATCATTTATGTAGGTATCATTAACAGTATTTTTATTATTAAAAATTTATATAACTATTACCAAAAGTATCATTATTTTAATAGTTTTCATAAAAACTATTATTAATACTATCATTATTATTATTAGTAGTATTAAAATTATTATTTTTATCATTATACTTATTCTAGTATTATTATAACTATTATTTTGTAAACAAAATATTGTTTATATAAAAAGGTATATAATACAAAACTTAATTATATTAACATTGTTATATACAAAATAACATATATAAATTATTAATATAAAAATTACACCACTAATAATAATATATAAATTTGTTCGATTTCCATTGCATATATTAATATACATAATTGGATATAGGTTCGTGAATCCGAGGCCAACTTTATACTTGTTAAATGGTGTTATATGTATTTTTACTACAAAATACAGTTTGGTGAGTATATAGTCCCTTTTTAAACTCAAAATATTTTTGGGCTGAGAATACATGCGCGACTTTTATAAATGATTTACGTTATGGACACAAGTGACTAAAATTACGTTCTACGTTGAGTTGTACCACTGCATATCTCCCTATAACTTGGTAACTATTAATTACATGGGCCAGTGTAAACGCGAATCCTGTTGATAGATCTATCGGGCCTGACAACCCCAACCGGGCTGGACGACCAGTTTTAAACGGTTGCACAGTACTTCGTTTCTGTATGCTACACTTGGTATGGTGTAGTGGTTATTTAAGAATATGCTGCTGTGATTTAAATGTTAAGTATGGTTACCAAGTGCTCAACGACTTTTCCATACACTTGCGAGTGTATTACGTATGTATATGAAATCTTGTGGTCCATAGTTATAACGCTGCTAGCATCAAACCTATATCTCACCAACTTTATGTTGACGTTTTAAAGCATGTTATTCTCAGGTACGAATTAAGTCTTCCGCTGTGCATTTGCTCATGTTAAGGACATTACTTGGAGTCGATCATCGCAATGGGACCAAATGTTGATGACTTCGTCCAGGAGGATTTTGGACGGGGTTTGACAACATGCAAGCTAGGCTAATCCCTTACCCTTGTCCTTCGATGTTCCGGAATCTATAAAAAGATAAACAACGAGGGAGTAAGCTAAAATGTTTAGTGAGTGCAATACTTATATGCATACATACATAAACCACTTACTTGCGCAACTTACACATAATCGCATACAAGATAGCATCACTAATGCATATAAAAACGCTAAATGGTTAACCATACCCAAATGTGCTAGTCATCAAATGAATAGCACCAACAACCCGTGTACATGGCAAAAAAAAGCGCCTCTCGGATGGCACTACCATATACACCCGAATGTGGTCAATAAAAAGCAAAACCGAACGGTGACACTTACCACATCCTCACAAGTGGCCAACAAAGAGTGGACTTTCACATAGTCGACACTCACCACTTTTCCCCAAACACAACGTGGCCAACAAAGAGTGTAACATTAAAGACATCACTCACCACTATGCACAAAGTGGCCAACAAAAAGTAAATCCTTTACAACCGGATAATACTCGCGACTAACCCCGCAAGCAAACAATTTATATAGACATATATATAAATACACCACTCACTTTAATCACCTAGATGAGTCAACAATCGAGCTAGGACTTCAAGCTTGATCCAAGAGCAAGTCACCTAGCATAAATCACAACATCAAGCTATAAACACTAGTAGCTTGACCCAAAAATCCCCAAGTGCTAATATGACCCAAATTGCACCCATACCACCAACTAGGTCAAACAATACCCAAATACCCCAAATCACTAATAGCTAGTGATTTGGTCCCAAACTCACCAAAATACAACTCATGGTCAAGTGCTAGGAGCACTTCATGACCCAATTCCACCAATGTAACATCCCGCCTTTTTCCGTTTACTTTCCGTTTATTTATTTAAAGTCCGTTATATAATTATAACATCTTCCGTAAAAACGCGTTTTAAAATATCTCGTTTAGGTAATTCACGCACCCGTTTGAAACTTGAGGGACCATTGTTGCCAAGAAGGTAAAGAGATGACTAGGTCAACTAGTCAACCTTCACCCTCCTCCATTCATTTCATCGTCTTCATCTTTAATACTTCCACCTTTATTCTCTCAAACCTTCAAACACAAATTCATCATCTAAATCCAATCTAGCAAGTGTTCTTCAAAACAAATTACATATTTGGAATCCTTGCATTTTCCTCTTCAATTCTAAACCGATTTCATCAAGTTTGGGTAACTTTCTAAAATTACTAGATTCTTTGTTCTTGATGTTTTTAACTTATAAAAGTGTTAATTAGTGTCTATGGCTCAAGTCTAACATGAATATATGAATTATATGCTTGTTCTTGTAATTTTGATGTAACTAGCCTAAACTTGAAATGGGTGTGTTTGATCTTGAGATTTGGTTGCTTAAATGTTGTTGTTATGATAAAGTTCATGTATTAAATGTGTTACTAGCATCATTAGCTTCAATTTGATGTGTAGGATGATTAAGAAAACTTCATTAACATGATTATTGATTTTGTGATCTTGAGTTAGGGTTTGATAAGCTTAAATGAGAACATTTGATGCATTAAATGCTTTGCAATGTTAATTGTATGTGTTTAGTTGTATTGTATGCGTAATTATCTACAAAACGGCGTATTATAGGTGTGCATTTAATTCCCGAATCATAAATGTGCATTTATGAACTTGAAGGTATTTATGATGAACATTAAATGAGCATTTAACTTGGTTTTGATTTTTTTGTAAATGATGTTTTTGATTGATGAAATGTGCTTAGTTGTTTTCCTCATTAAATTACCTTTCCAACGATGTATGGCATGCGTTTTAAGGGTTTACGGTTCATAAGTTGCGGTTGTTTAAAGTTTTGCTCGTGTTAACATTGAAAACTGCCCAGAATTTTTGATCAGATACCAACCGCGGCGCGGGTCCCCAAGCCGAGGCGTGGCTTAACAAAGACCCAGATGGTCCAGGACCATCAAAAGGCTCGACCCTTAAAATCTGTTTTAGCACGCGGCGCGGGTATTCCTGCCGCGGCGCGACTTAAAGCATGAATAGTTGGTTGTTCAAATTTTACGAATTCATGAAAATTCTAACTATGCTACGCACCTCCGATTACCATGTAACTTGTTCTAACATGCTTATATATGATTAAAAACCTCAGAAAAATAGTTCGGGACCCGACCCGAACGTGTTGACTTTGACCCGACCAAAGTTGACTTTTAATCAAACTTAACCAAATGTTTGTACAATCGTTCTAACATGCTTTTATACTTGTATCTTGCATGAAATTTGACAATTTGATTCACATGTTATATAATCGAGTCGTAACGAGCCATAGAACTAATTGAACAACTTTGACCAACCGTGTTTACTGTTATTGATACAACCTACTTGTTTAGGTCAGGACTAGCACTCGTTCTTGCACAAGTTACTTTGTGAAGTACTTTATTTACTCGTGCACTCAAGGTGAGATCATAGTCCCACTTTTACTCTTTTATATAAACTTTTGGGATGAGAAAACATAAACGTTTCATTTTTACAAAGTGAACACAAGTACGAAAACAACCATTCTACGTACGAGTTAGAACGAAAAGCCTCAATTCAATTATCATTAGTTACACTTGCAGGGTGTAAGCGAGAACTTATGTTGTATGGCCATACGGGTTTGACAAACCCTCATTCGGACGGTTCGCTACCGTTAATCGGATGAAATGTATTTTCGGGGATAAGTGTATGTCCTGACACTATATTAATGGGGTAACGTGATAGTTAAGCCTTGATAATTGGGTGCTCGTGATATCAACTTTTAGAATGGATTATTATAAATTCAACGTTATAAATCTTGTGGTTCAACGTACTTACTTAAACCTATGATTTCACCAACGTTTTCGTAGACAGATTCTCTATGTTTTTCTCAGGTCCTTGAATGCTTAGTGATACATGCTTCCGCTCACTATTTTTGATACTTGCTTGGATGTCGAGTATACATGCATACATGGAGCGTCTTTTGACTTACTTTTAAGTTGTGTCGCATAGGTTTCATTTGTACGTTAAACGTTGTAATGTAACTAGTCGTTGAACTACTTTTGTAAACTTGAAACATCTTTACATTTGAAATGAATGCGACATATATTGGTCAAACGTCATTTAAAGACTTATGACAACGTAACGGGACCTAAGTAGACTGCACTGTCAATAACGATTTTGTAGGGTCGCTATAACCAAAAAACTCATTTTGACCCATATGGAGTTTACACCCAAAATCAACTTCCAAAGACACCCATTTGGGTTCCATTCATCAATCTAATCACTAATACTAGTGATTATGCCCAAATTGCAAATCTATACATAGCCACAACATTTTCCAACCCAAAACCCACCAACAAGGGTCCACAACACCCACAACTAGCTTCAAACCCCCATTTGTGAGCTAGATGGGTTTTCTTAAGAACATGCAAGTTCAAATCCTAACATCAACTTGAATGAAAATCGGAGTTAGGACTTACCACCACTATCACAACGTAGCTAGGAACAAGATGAACAATGTTAACTCTTGTACTTTTAAGAGATTCAACCTTCTTCTTCCTCAAACCAAGCTTTCTCTCACTAGAAATGGGTTTCTCACTCCAAAGGGTTAAGAGGATTCTAGTAGGTGAAAGATGAAATTGGGGTGAGTCTAAAACTGGTTCACCAGCTATAAGGTCATTCACAAGTGAAAATACCCAATTACCCCTCATTATAACCCTTTAAAATGGGTTTAAAACACATATATGACAAAGGAACGTCGTTCCTGTATATGAAACGTCGTTCCATTTGCCCGTAACCCAAGCACATCGTTCCTCTTAAAGGAACGTCGTTCCTCAAACGGCCTCAAAACGTTTTGCTCACCTGGTATATAATTCCCTTGATCACAACATCATTCCCGGTTTTGGAACGTCGTTCCTTTATCTAGAACGTCATTCCTCCCTTCTGGAACGTCGTTCCTCATTCCTTAACTCACAAAATCAGCGCAAGTCTTAGGTTCAATTTTATCGACGACATGGAGTGCACTTTTACCGACCACATAGAGTGCACTTTACCAACGACATAGAGTGTACTTTACCGACGACATTTGGAACGTCGTTCCTCACCTGAAAATATGGGGTGTTACAAAAACCTTTCAATTACCAACTAAATTTGATAAAACAATCACTTCAATTTACTAGCTTAATTGTCTAAATCACCTAAGTGTTAAAGTATATATTGTAACACCTAAAACTCACATTCAAAGCATTAACAATATGTCACACCCCCAGTTAGGGCCTGGGTGAAATGTGACTTAATATCAAAATATACCAACATATTATAATAGTGAGAACAATACTAAATGAGAAAATGAACTTTATTGAGTGTGCAGCGGAAAATGAATTGTCGTTACCAAGGAATAAAGTAAATGTTTAAATGCAGTAGTAATAAATGCAATATCTCTTGATCCTATTTCCAAGTAGCATCATATAAGCAGTAAGTAAGAAAACTTGATCAGTCAGCACCTGAGACAAAACATGCTAAAGTGTCAACCAAAAAGGTTGAGTGAAGTTCATAGGTTTAATAAATAGTTTGATCGTTGTTTTAGACCACAAGATTTAATTTGTAAAGTCGAAAAGAAAAAAAATTATACCAATTCATGATATTTAAACTAAACGATAGTATGCCCCATGACAAGAAAGTTCTACTTGTCGGTTTAATTTCATTACCAAGCAATACAATGATAACGTCAAATGTATCGGGGACGTTACTCCCGATAGGCCTACCCCCAATAACCTAGCATGCCGAGCACTTAAAAATATCACTGTAGGGACTTTAGCCGAACATAGCCGGGTATAGCATAATTTAAGCAGTTTGGTACTTGTGTCTAAATTGTAAAAAATAAAAAAAAAAACAGCATGTGTCTCACCCCAAAAGTAAGTAAGTTTTGCTAGCAATAAAGAGGGGCTATGAATTCACCTTAAATAGCAGTTGAAGTATTCCACGCAAGAAAGGAAAGTAAAGCAAGTAAGTGATCGGGATATCAACTAGAAGTAGTTCTTTAAGAGTGAAATGAGAGATTAAGGTGTAAGTTTGAAATGAGAAATGTATGTGGTATTTATAGTTGAAAATGTTAGGTAAAAATAAAATAAAATAAAATAAGTAAATCTTAAAAGTTAAAATAAGAAAAAGTATTTTGTATTTTTATTAATAGTAAAATCTTAAAAGTTAAAATAAGAAAAAGTAGTTTGTATTTTTATTAAAAGTAAATCTTAAAAGTTAAAATATGAAAAAGTAGTTTGTATTTTTATAAAAAGTAAAATCTTAAAAGTTAAAATATGAAAAAGTAGTTTGTATTTTTATTAAAAGTAAATCTTAAAAGTTAAAATATGAAAAAGTAGTTTGTATTTTTATTAAAAGTAAAATCTTAAAAGTTAAAATATAAAAAAGTAGTTTGTATTTTTATTAAAAGTAAAATCTTAAAAGTTAAAATATGAAAAAGTAGTTTGTATTTTTATTTAAAGTAAATCTTAAAAGTTAAAATATGAAAAAGTAGTTTGTATTTTTATTAAAAGTAAAATCTTAATATGAAAAAGTAGTTTGTATTTTTATTAAAAGTAAAATCTTAAAAGTTAAAATATGAAAAAGTATTTTGTATTTTTATTAAAAGTAAAATCTTAAAAGTTAAAATATGAAAAGTAGTTTGTATTTTTATTAAAAGTAAATCTTAAAAGTTAAAATATGAAAAAGTAGTTTGTATTTTTATTAAAAGTAAATCTTAAAAGTTAAAATATGAAAAAGTAGTTTGTATTTTTATTAAAAGTAAAATCTTAAAAGTTAAAATATGAAAAAGTAGTTTGTATTTTTATTAAAAGTAAATCTTAAAAGTTAAAATATGAAAAAGTAGTTTGTATTTTTATTAAAAGTAAATCTTAAAAGTTAAAATATGAAAAAGTAGTTTGTATTTTTATTAAAAGTAAAATCTTAATATGAAAAAGTAGTTTGTATTTTTATTAAAAGTAAAATCTTAAAAGTTAAAATATGAAAAAGTATTTTGTATTTTTATTAAAAGTAAAATCTTAAAAGTTAAAATATGAAAAAGTAGTTTGTATTTTTATTAAAAGTAAATCTTAAAAGTTAAAATATGAAAAAGTAGTTTGTATTTTTATTAAAAGTAAATATTAAAAGTTAATATATGAAAAAGTAGTTTGTATTTTTATTAAAAGTAAAATCTTAAAAGTTAAAATATGAAAAAGTAGTTTGTATTTTTATTAAAAGTAAATCTTAAAAGTTAAAATATGAAAAAGTAGTTTGTATTTTTATTAAAAGTAAAATCTTAAAAGTTAAAATATGAAAAAGTAGTTTGTATTTTTATTAAAAGTAAATCTTAAAAGTTAAAATATGAAAAAGTAGTTTGTATTTTTATTAAAAGTAAAATCTTAATATGAAAAAGTAGTTTGTATTTTTATTAAAAGTAAAATCTTAAAAGTTAAAATATGAAAAAGTATTTTGTATTTTTATTAAAAGTAAAATCTTAAAAGTTAAAATATGAAAAAGTAGTTTGTATTTTTATTAAAAGTAAATCTTAAAAGTTAAAATATGAAAAAGTAGTTTGTATTTTTATTAAAAGTAAAATCTTAAAAGTTAAAATATGAAAAAGTAGTTTGTATTTTTATTAAAAGTAAATCTTAAAAGTTAAAATAAGAAATTTGGTTTTTAGTGAAAATATCTAAGATAAGTTAAAATATATTATGTCATGAATGACATATTACACAAATAATTGAAGATTTCTATTGGTATATACCAATAGTAAATACTTCTAGAAGTTGTGTATAGTACGAGTATAATACGGGTATAAAATATATAAAGATGTTTCATGAATCATATATAATAACAAAGATGTCATTTTCCATGATAAAAGGTTGAAAATGATGTTTTCCTACTAGTATATTCCAATAGTAAATACATCTTAATACAATACATATATATTTATTTTAACTTAGAAGTTATAACGTCGTTAAGATTTATATATATATATATATATATATATATATATATATATATATATATATATATATATATATATATATATCGTTTCGAAGTCCTTAAGTTAGTAGTCTCATTTTATGTATATAATCCATTGTTAATATATTTAATGAGATACTTAATTATCATATATTCAAGATAGATATAATCCATATATATCCGTATATATACATAAGTATATAATTAATACAAGTTATGATGTTCGTGAATCGTCGGACAAATGGATGGTCAATGGTTAACTGATTACATGAATATAGTTTCAAACTTTTCAAGACTCAACATTACAGATTTTGCTTATCGTGTCGGAAACATATAAAGATTAAGGTTTAAATTTGGTCGGAAATTTTCGGGTCATTACAGTACCTACCCGTTAAAGAAATTTCGTCCCCGAAATTTGATAGAGGTTGTCATGGATAACAATAAAAATGTTTTCATGACGAATATGAGGTGATAATGGAGTTTTATCATTATTAATAGATATAGATAAAATGTTTCGATCATGTGAAGCATACGAGCGAAGCTATCACAAAAGAGTGAAATGAGTAATATGGAATTGTTTGAACTAATGACGTGGTTAGGATTGATATTCGGGATTTAAGGGATTTAAAGAAAATCTTATGTAATAAGATTTGGTTTTTTTTTTCGGCGATCAGGATCTTCTTTGATTTAATGCGGCAATCTGTTTCGATTTCTCTGTCGGTCATTTCTCTATAAATTCATCCCTTCATTCCTTATTCTTTACACCTTCTATTCTTTCTTTCTCTTCTCTTTCCTTAATATGCTCCATCCAATCCTGATTCTTATTATACTTCTAACTTTCATATCTTTCATTCTTCTCTTTCATCTGCCGCCAGAAGAATCTATTCACTTTTATGATTTCCTTGGAATTATAATGTTTCTAATTCTCCCATGTCTTTACGTTGCAATACGAATTGATATACATGGTTTGTAGTTTCTGGGTGGTTGTTGGGTTTTATATCTTCCCTTATACTTCGATGTCCTTGCTTCGGTTTTCGATAATCATTGTCATTCATAGTTAATGCTCTTTCCTATTTGCTGCGATTTTTACTACAATTTTTATTTCGGAGCTTCATTCTTTTTCTTTTCCTCCTTTCCAACTAAGCATCTCTTGTAATGGTCCGAAATTCATAGGTATGAAATTCGGAATGAATATAATTAGTGTTCTAAGAAAGAATTGGTAATGGCACGATTTTGATTTGTCAAATTACCAGAATATCCTGGGAAAGACCGAATCATCAAGAGAATATTTTCTTGATAAGTTTAGAGATTAGATAAAATGTAAGAGCCGTGTAACATGGCACATGGTGATGGTACTGTGAATCATCACATTCCATTAGAAACTCAACATGACTTACTGTAATATAATGAAGTTGGTCAAGTTTCATTATATTATACTAATTCATGCATCAATTCCCAACACTGCTTCAGAACATTCATATTTTAAATTTGAAGGATTTTAGAACTTAGAAACTAACACAGTTTCTTTTATATTGTAACGCAGATGTTACGGAGAGATAAATGATCCCAGATAAGAATAGTTGTGAAAATATCTCCAGAAATATGGAGAATATGTATAACGGAAGATATGAAGATATCTTATAATATCTAAGATAAGATGATGATGAAGAATATCATCTGGAAAGGTTTAGAATAAGGAGTAGGGTTCTTACTAACGGTTTCAGCAGGCACTGAATCGTTTGGATTCTTTGAAAGCAGATTCAGTTCTTGTATTTGTTCTTGGTCTCCTTCAAGGTTTGCTCAATCCGTTTTCCAGTTCCAATCTGAGCTTATACCATTCTTTATTATCAAGTTTTTGGCCATTAAGACCATCTATAGCTTTTGCTGCTTCGTCAGCATTCTCAAGGTTAATGAATCTGAATCATTGATTATCAATCCGAGATGTTTTCAAGAATTTTGAGCGTTGATCGCAGGATGTAACCGTCAATGGATCTAACGGTTGACGAAGAAATGTTGTAAATTTCAAAAGTAATGAATGATAGTTTCGGTGGTTTGATGTGATAATTCATCACAGAATACGAATGAATACAATTCATGAGAATCGGAATTGAAAAATGTACAGTGTAACATATTAATGTGAGATATAAATATTTCTAGGGTATTACCTACCCGTTAAAATATTTTCATCATTAATAGTTTGTACGAAAGAATTTTTAATTACAATCTTCACGAAAATATACTTGCATATATATATTTTCTTCAGATGTAATTATGAATTTAATGAGTCAATAAAATATTAAACCCATTTGATTTATCGTTATTACTAGATTACATGATCTCTAAAACATTAGAGGTTACATAATCTTTATGTCGAACGAAGATAGTTGATATAGGACGATACGTAAAGAGAAGGTAATCGGTGTAGAGTGATATGTAGAACAAAAATCATACTCGAAGTTCAGATGAGGTTTTTGGAGGTATGTGATGTTGATATCCGAGATGTAGATTGAGATGTTGAGGTTTATAACGCTGTTGTGGTTGAGGATGATAAGGGTACTGTTGGCGTTGATGATGATGATGATGATGATGATGCCATTGATGCTGCTGGTACCGAAGTTTGCGATGTTGATGTTGTTGAGGGTACTGGTTATGCTGCCGGTGCTGCTGCTGGTGTTTGTAATCTTCGCACCGTGTTCTCCAAAACCGTCACGCGAGCGCGAAGTTCGTTAACTTCTGCTAGTACACCGGGATGATTGGCGGTTGGAGTGAGCGAATGAACAAGATCCGAAATATGGGATAGGATATAATCGTGACGAGATACTCGAGAAATGAGAGAGAAAATGGTTTCTCGAACAGGTTCGCCGGTAAGTGCTTCAGGTTTGTCGCCAATAGGGCAATTCGGTGGGTGAAAGGGATCACCTTCTTCTTGTCTCCAGTGATTTAGTATATTACGAACCCATCCCCAATTCATCCAAAATAGATGATGGGAGATTGGTTGGTCCATTCCGGTGACGCTACCTTCGGAGCCCGAATGGAAGTCCATATCGGCATAGCTGTTGGAGTCGGAGGAATTCGAACTGGACGCGGAGTTCATCTTGTATAGTCGGGGAAATGAATTTTTGGTATGGAATAGATTGTAGGAATTGGGTTTGGTACTCTTCAATACATAACTTACATATGTATATATAATACCAAAATCTCGTGAATTACGGAGAATCTTTGAAATACGTCAGACAATATCTATAGTAACAGATACGCTAGGATATGAGTACGTGATATAACAGGGAGTTACATACGTTTGAGTGTGAGTAGTAACAAATATAGGAGTTTCAAAAATCATTGATAATATTTCATGTAATACATATGTAATACACAAAACTAGGATAGATGAATAAGTGAGTTGTTCTTAATAAGTTTACCACTTATTAAGTGTGTAAGTGACTAAGTGTTGTGTGATTACAATAGTCGAGTTAGATATTGTGCACCATACCCAAACATCTATGCCACCGCCGAGTCACTTGAATGATCAATTGTTACCGGTTGGCCCAGGAATTCTCGACCAAAATCTAAGTTTGGCATTCGAAATCCACAAGCGTCCCATAGTGGTACCAAGGATCACCCTAGGCCTTAAGTAGCGTTGACGTTTGAGTAATTTCACATTATCGTGTATGTTATAATGCTAGATTTAAGTATAGTTTCTAAGGTATAATGTATCATTTATCAATTAAAGGCAACAATTAAAGGCACTATGGTCAAGGAAAGTTGTAGTCCTACATTGCTAAGGTACCTAATTGTATAAGGCACACATAAAATGCAATCCTGGTTCTCTACAACAGCCTGGTTTGCTCTGATACCACTCTGTCACACCCCCAGTTAGGGCCTGGGTGAAATGTGACTTAATATCAAAATATACCAACATATTATAATAGTGAGAACAATACTAAATGAGAAAATGAACTTTATTGAGTGTGCAGCGGAAAATGAATTGTCGTTACCAAGGAATAAAGTAAATGTTTAAATGCAGTAGTAATAAATGCAATATCTCTTGATCCTATTTCCAAGTAGCATCATATAAGCTGTAAGTAAGAAAACTTGATCAGTCAGCACCTGAGACAAAACATGCTAAAGTGTCAACCAAAAAGGTTGAGTGAAGTTCATAGGTTTAATAAATAGTTTGATCGTTGTTTTAGACCACAAGATTTAATTTGTAAAGTCGAAAAGAAAAAAAATTATACCAATTCATGATATTTAAACTAAACGATAGTATGCCCCATGACAAGAAAGTTCTACTTGTCGGTTTAATTTCATTACCAAGCAATACAATGATAACGTCAAATGTATCGGGGACGTTACTCCCGATAGGCCTACCCCCAATAACCTAGCATGCCGAGCACTTAAAAATATCACTGTAGGGACTTTAGCCGAACATAGCCGGGTATAGCATAATTTAAGCAGTTTGGTACTTGTGTCTAAATTGTAAAAAATAAAAAAAAAACAGCATGTGTCTCACCCCAAAAGTAAGTAAGTTTTGCTAGCAATAAAGAGGGGCTATGAATTCACCTTAAATAGCAGTTGAAGTATTCCACGCAAGAAAGGAAAGTAAAGCAAGTAAGTGATCGGGATATCAACTAGAAGTAGTTCTTTAAGAGTGAAATGAGAGATTAAGGTGTAAGTTTGAAATGAGAAATGTATGTGGTATTTATAGTTGAAAATGTTAGGTAAAAATAAAATAAAATAAAATAAGTAAATCTTAAAAGTTAAAATAAGAAAAAGTATTTTGTATTTTTATTAATAGTAAAATCTTAAAAGTTAAAATAAGAAAAAGTAGTTTGTATTTTTATTAAAAGTAAATCTTAAAAGTTAAAATATGAAAAAGTAGTTTGTATTTTTATAAAAAGTAAAATCTTAAAAGTTAAAATATGAAAAAGTAGTTTGTATTTTTATTAAAAGTAAATCTTAAAAGTTAAAATATGAAAAAGTAGTTTGTATTTTTATTAAAAGTAAAATCTTAAAAGTTAAAATATAAAAAAGTAGTTTGTATTTTTATTAAAAGTAAAATCTTAAAAGTTAAAATATGAAAAAGTAGTTTGTATTTTTATTTAAAGTAAATCTTAAAAGTTAAAATATGAAAAAGTAGTTTGTATTTTTATTAAAAGTAAAATCTTAATATGAAAAAGTAGTTTGTATTTTTATTAAAAGTAAAATCTTAAAAGTTAAAATATGAAAAAGTATTTTGTATTTTTATTAAAAGTAAAATCTTAAAAGTTAAAATATGAAAAGTAGTTTGTATTTTTATTAAAAGTAAATCTTAAAAGTTAAAATATGAAAAAGTAGTTTGTATTTTTATTAAAAGTAAAATCTTAAAAGTTAAAATATGAAAAAGTAGTTTGTATTTTTATTAAAAGTAAATCTTAAAAGTTAAAATATGAAAAAGTAGTTTGTATTTTTATTAAAAGTAAATCTTAAAAGTTAAAATATGAAAAAGTAGTTTGTATTTTTATTAAAAGTAAAATCTTAATATGAAAAAGTAGTTTGTATTTTTATTAAAAGTAAAATCTTAAAAGTTAAAATATGAAAAAGTATTTTGTATTTTTATTAAAAGTAAAATCTTAAAAGTTAAAATATGAAAAAGTAGTTTGTATTTTTATTAAAAGTAAATCTTAAAAGTTAAAATATGAAAAAGTAGTTTGTATTTTTATTAAAAGTAAATCTTAAAAGTTAATATATGAAAAAGTAGTTTGTATTTTTATTAAAAGTAAAATCTTAAAAGTTAAAATATGAAAAAGTAGTTTGTATTTTTATTAAAAGTAAATCTTAAAAGTTAAAATATGAAAAAGTAGTTTGTATTTTTATTAAAAGTAAAATCTTAAAAGTTAAAATATGAAAAAGTAGTTTGTATTTTTATTAAAAGTAAATCTTAAAAGTTAAAACATGAAAAATTAGTTTGTATTTTTATTAAAAGTAAAATCTTAATATGAAAAAGTAGTTTGTATTTTTATTAAAAGTAAAATCTTAAAAGTTAAAATATGAAAAAGTATTTTGTATTTTTATTAAAAGTAAAATCTTAAAAGTTAAAATATGAAAAAGTAGTTTGTATTTTTATTAAAAGTAAATCTTAAAAGTTAAAATATGAAAAAGTAGTTTGTATTTTTATTAAAAGTAAAATCTTAAAAGTTAAAATATGAAAAAGTAGTTTGTATTTTTATTAAAAGTAAATCTTAAA
Source organism: Rutidosis leptorrhynchoides (assembly GCF_046630445.1). Classification (NCBI taxonomy): domain Eukaryota; kingdom Viridiplantae; phylum Streptophyta; class Magnoliopsida; order Asterales; family Asteraceae; genus Rutidosis; species Rutidosis leptorrhynchoides. The sequence continues at coordinate 332,622,206 of NC_092337.1, forward strand.
AGTTAAAATAAGTGATGTGTGTAGCGGGGTATACGAAATAGTATTATTTTTAGTGCTAAATACTATTAAATATGCTACAATTTTACACAAGTTATTTATTTATTTATCGAGTGGGATATACTTAAACCTTGCTACAACACTTATAGGCAGTGTACCTAATCGTATTATAGTATAGTTTTTAGTAAGTCCGGTTCGTTCCACAGGAAAAGCTCGAGAAGTAAAACGCACAATAAAAAGAAAAATATATAAATATATAAATATTAAGTAGTAGTATTATAAATATATAAAAGGGGGGTTTTTACCGTTTAATGACCGGTTTGTCGATTTTTAAAACTTAAAATACAGTTAAATCCTAAAACAAAATATTAAAAATAAATATAACTTAATTTAAAGAGTAAAGTAAATAACGATAATTTAAATGACAGAAATTAAAATGCGATAATTAGAAGTGCAATTAAATATGAAATTAAAGGGATTATGCTTATTTAAACTTCCATAATCATGATGTTCGGCGTATTAATTTTAGTTTTAGTCCGATGGGTTAATTGTCCTTTGTCCTGGATTATTCAAGATGTCCATACGGTTTTGTCCATAATGGTCCAACGGGCATAATTATAAATGCGAGTTTCTTCGTCAAATAGTCCTTATGTCCGAAGTCAAATATTCCAACTAATTGGGGACTTAAACTGTAACAAGGTCTTAATTCTTTGTTTTAATGAATACACCGGGTTAACGACTGCGTGTATTCCAAGGTTTTAATACTTTGTTAACAATTACACCAATTACCCTTGAATGTAATCCACCCCTGTTTCAACTATTCTAGTGGCCAATAATTCACCCCCCGTTTCCGGTCAAATGAACAATAATATGTACTTATAAATATCCCGCCACCCGTATCCGAATAGGCGTATATGGATATTTATAGATACATAAAACTATAACCTTTATATAAAATTAACGAGGTATCGTTAATTAAACATAAAGCCCATTAAAAACCCATAGTCTAATTTCCACAAGTGTCGTTCTTTTGTCCAAACCCCAATTATGGTCCAAAATCCAATTACCCCAATTTTAGTGTTAGCCTTACATCGTGATTACTTCGGTATTAAATAAGCATAATAACGGCTTAGCTACTAGACATTAATGAAAATAATATATACATAACTTACAGTGATTAATAATATAGAGTAATATTATACGGGCAGAAATTCGGATTATACACTCAAAACACTCCTTAACATAACCTTATTATTATTATTAATTAAAATTAAAATTATAAATTTATTTATTTATAAAATACAGAGAGATAGATAGATAATATTATGTAAAATATGGTGTAATAAAAATGATCAAAACACGCGAGATTTATAGACCCAGTTCTGGAAAAGGGGGTCATGCGACTCGCATGAGTTTCCCCTTCCAGCCATGCGAGTCGCATGACAGGAGATTACAGCTCAGGATCTTTTGTCTGATTGCTTGCCGACATAATAAATAAATAATATAAATATATAAATAATTTTAATAATTATTTATATATTATATTATATTTATATGCATAGTTGAGTAGATAGTTTTAGTCCGTTGCGTCGGGCGTTTCTTCTAGGCTCAGGTCCCGGTTCCGGATTTTCGGACGTCCTCGCGTACTATTTTATATCGCGTACTTTGCGTCTTGTAACTTGTACTCTTATAATTTTGAGACGTTCCTCATCAATATTTTGAACCTTTTTAATTGTATCTTCTACTTTTTAGCTTTTTGGACCATTGTGTCTTAAATTCGTCATTTTCGCCTTTTGTCTTCGCACTTATTTAATATAAACGAATATTACTTGAAAATGGAACAATTGCAACTAAAATCTTGTATTTATTGGGGAATAATGCTATGAAATATATGTTCCTTTTTGGCATTATCAATATTCCCACACTTGAGCGTTGCTTGTCCTCAAGCAATATAGTCTTGAAAAACACTTGAATCACTTCTTTATTCTTCACACTTTGTACATCAGTAACTTCAATACGGCGGTATAAACAATGGTAGTAACGATGTGGTTAAAGGTGGGTGTGTCTTTTTATGGTTGCCTCGGGTTTAGGTCAACGACACTGGCAATCAAATAGCCGATTTACTTTCGGTTTCCAAAGCAAAGTGCACATTTGAAAGGCGGTTTACAGTCCCACATGACTATAAAAATTTAGATCCTTTAGGAAATTGGATCTTTATGAAAACATTTGATCTTTTGAAAATTCAAGCTAGATTTTACCCTAGACAAGTTTTCTGATTTGATCCATCATCGGTGTTTGCAAAATATATTTGTGGATCAATATTTTGGCTAAAAACTTTTAGGCTCGTGTAATCCACTGCTATCCCGGTATCGAATAGCACACATCCAGTTTACTTGTTCCGTATATTACCTTTCGGTAAACTACCGTCCGGTTGTAAAGGAAAGCGATGAACAAGAAACTGTTAAGGCAATGTCCAATGACATGCAGATGATTATGGTCTTTTTAAACGTGTCGGATGCTAGAATTATCCTTGGTAGGAGCGATAGTAAAGATCATCCTATGATTTTTCGGTCTGGCACAAGGTCCTGTCTCCAACCATGCTATGCAACCACCGTTCTTACGGTTGACACCCGATTTGGTTCAGGTGACCTAATGAATTCCAGGTGAATTCCTAGGATTTTACGTTCAATGGTAATGAACGCATTGAAAATGGGTTTTCAGAAAACAAATCGGTTTGTAATTTTGATCAAAATATTTTCTCGTTCAAGCTCGAGTTTAGATATCATTGAATTCCATGAGTTTGAATTCTCAATCTTTAAGGTCAATCTCAAGGATTGAGTAATATCAGGCTTAAAAGCTGATTTTTAATCTTTAAGGAGATTATCCTTTCTGGGGATCTGATTCATTAGTCTTATCTAGCTAATTTGCACGGTGCCTCCCCATTGTACGAGATAAATCCTTCTCATGGTTAGGATAAATCTGACCACTTGGCGACCCTGTTTGATGCTAAGGTCCGTGGATTTCCTGCTGATTTTAGTGATGACTTTTCTAGATTTTTCGTCAACCTACAGCTGGTCTGGACGACAACTTCATGACCTAAATCAAGAAGCGCGTGTCTTTTTCGGAAGACTTTACTTCCTTCAATTGATGGAATTGATTCATCGTTTAGATCCATCTCTCTTTCGATAGTTTCATCGGGTAAAACAGTTGATTATTGTTCAAAACAAAAGTATTTTTAAAAATTTGTACAAAAATATGTGATATTTTGAATAACTTGGTAAACTTTTCCCACACTTGGCTTTTATTTATGTTTTTCTTTGCCTTTTTCTCTTCTATTCCATTCTTATTAAATGAATTCTAACATTTTGGTTGTTTCTCAATTTATGTCCTTTCCGAGGTAACGATAATTTCGGCTCAATGACCTAGTTTTAATCGTTCATAAATATGTATAAACATGATTTTGAATCCATTTTGTTAAAAATTTTGAAAAATTTACTAGAAGTGGGTAGTCAGTATATAAGACTAGGGCTGTTCCTTGTTATCGGAGAGCACTAGATTCTAACACAACTACTGCGTTACTAGTATTTTTAATGGTAACCAAGTGTTTAAATCAAAAAATTTTTAAAATCCGAAAGAATTTAACCCCTTCCCACACTTAAGATCTTGCAATGCCCTCATTTGCAAGAAATCAGAAACAATTTAAATTATTGAGGGTGATTAGTGTAGAAAAATGATTAAATTTTACCAAAGTTTCAAACATATTGTCGTTTGATTGTTGAATGATAAATGGTGCATGTCATTTGTTCATTCCGTCTTATTGTTATTTCACATATATTTTGCATCTTGTCGTCAAAATTACTTGCTTTTGCTGAACTTAATGTCAGTCTTTGAAAACGCGTTGTTTTACCCTGTCTTGTAAGATAAACTACAAACAAATATATACATACTATTTTTTTTATAAAACCTTTAACTTATAAAACAAATATTAATTAATTTTAAAATTTTGTTTCTTTTTAGGACGAGGTCGTTTCGGAACGATACCCTAGTCCGTCCCTCGACAAAATTTTAAAATTTTGTCAATTTCAAGCAATTGTTTTAAAAGTTTAGATTTTTGGGTTTTTTAATTTTTTTGGCATACTTTAAATCAATAAGCTTAAAAATAATGATAATAAAAATTCTCGTCCCGCCCTCGGGTAAAGCAATTTTGACTCAACGGTCTAGTTTTCAACTCACGACGAATTTTAAAAATCATATTTTTAACTTAATGAGATAAAGTAAATTTTTGTTTTTAAATTCACACAACTTAATTTAAAATGCATAAAATTAAAAATTCATATTTTAAAAAAAAATTAAAAATGCATTATATCATTAATATTCTTATATATTGATTTTATAAGCTTTATATTAAATATTAATTTATAAAATATTTAAAAACATAAAGATATTTATATTATAAGTTTTATAATATTAAATATATATATATATATATATATATATATATATATATATATATATATATATATATATATATATATATATATATATATATATTAGTTTTAAAATAAAGTAAAAATAAAATTAAAAATCTTTTTGGTCTTTTATCCCACTTTAATCAATCAAATATTATCAAAAATATACGCCCCTCTTTTTGGGTAAAGTAATTTAGTTTTCTAGCCTAATTTTACTCATGACGAATTTTTGAAATATTTTGGTTTGATTGATTAAAGATATTTATACCTTATGAATAAACGATAAGCTTCGCAGTGATGTAATAAATTTTTGTACGATATCAATAATTTCGGCTTATGCCTAATTTTATTGAATACCAATTTAATACTCTATAGCGAACGATTTAGCGTTTTAGCTTCAAAAGGTTAAAAGCAGTAAAAATAAAAATAAAAACTGTACATACTTACCTGATAGATGGAATTCTTAATGACCTGCTTTAGATGACTCATAGGAGAGTCTTTCGATTTCGTTCTCCATTGCTACATAAGCGTATCCACGAGCGTTTAGTAATTTTTCTTCTGAACATATGTACGGTCCTTCTCTGCATAAGGTAACGAACTCGGTATTGGAATGAGTTTGATTGTTCGAACATTTTCCTTCATGTGACCATTTTCCGCATTTGTAACACTTTTCAAGGTGTCTTGCTCTTCTTTTTGCTGCGGATTTTGATTTTCCTTTACCAAAGTGCATCTTATTATGATTGTTCCTAAGTTCTTTTCTTTCCATGTCCATTCTTTCTCTTATTACGGATACGAGTTCACTCGGGAGTTCGTCATTATTACGTTTGGTGATCATAGCATGTAGCAGTAATCCATGGTTCAGATCAAATGAATTCTTCATCTTGAAAAACCTAAAAAAATAAAAATTCAGAATGGGGGGAGAAGACTAGTTCTTTAGGGTCTGCTAGGGAAAGACCAATCGGGTTCCATTTTCGAAAAGTATACGAAAACAGACAATCTAACTCTAACAGATATTCATATAACCCTTAAAAAGATTCGATTCTCCCCACACTTAGTTAGCTGTGGTATCGAATTTGTGATTAGCTTCATCTTCATTCTTGAATTTTGTTTTAAGCCAATTCATGACTTCTCCTCTAAAATTTATATATTCAACTAACATCCCTCTTTCTCTAGGTGATGAATTGAATAATAATCAATTACATAACTCAAAGTTCCCCCTATTTTTAGCATCTAGAATCCGATGATAAAGTATCTTCGTTGAGCTTTTAATAACGGATTTTTCTGATTTCATATCATCATCGGGGTTCTTTGTTATCGGTTCCTTAACAGGTGTTTCTTTATCTTTCCCACACTTAGGTAGTTCTATTGGTTCAACAGTTTTGGTTGGTGGAGGTCTAAACTTTCTGTTCACAAAGGTAACTGATTCATCTCCATCCCTAAGTGTTATTCTACCAATTCTTACATCAATAGACGCGTCGGTTGTTGCTAAAAATGGGCGACCTAAAATTAGAGGAATATTAAGATCTTCCTCCATATTAATGACTATGAAGTTTGCAACAAAGGTCAGACTTCCCACTTTAACAATCAAATTGTTTGCTATTCCAACCGGGTGTTTAATGGTTTGGTCGAATGCTCGAACTTTTAGTTTGGTTGGTTTTAATTTACCTGCATCTAATCTTTTGTGTAAGGAAAGTGGCATAACATTTGCACTTGCTCCTAAATCTGCGAGTCCATTATACACAGCACCATCTTTAAGTAAACAAGAAATGATAAATTCACCTGGATCTCCCACCTTAGTAGGAACAGTTGGTTTGTTAACCTTATCCTGGTAATTTTTTCTTGGTTCTTCAACTTCTTGTTTTCCTTTGTTTAAAGTAGGTGGTTTGTATAAAAATTCTTCTTCATCACTCCAGTTTGATGCTTCACTTTCTTTTAATTTTGGCTTTCCATATGTTGTTGATAACATATTTATGGTTTCATTCTGAGGGTTTTCTTTGGTAATGAAATTATGACTAACTTCATTGTCAACTTCCATTGGACCGTGTATGTAATGTTTAACTCTGTGACCATTAACCTTAAATTCATTTCCATTTGAATCTATTAACTCTACTGTTCCGTATGGAAAAACTCTTTTAACTGTGAATGGTCCAGACCATCTTGATTTCAATTTTCCAGGAAATAGCTTGAATCGTGAATTGAAAAGAAGAACTCGGTCTCCTTCTCTAAAATCTTTACAACTTCTGATTCTTTTATCATGCCATCTCTTCGTTCTTTCTTTGTAGATTAACGAATTTTCATAAGCTTCATTCCTTAATTCTTCTAATTCGTTAAGTTGACTTAATCGTAAACGTCCGGCTTCATGTAAATCAAGATTACATGTCTTCAAAGCCCAAAATGCTTTGTGTTCAATTTCTACTGGAAGATGACATGCTTTTTCGTAAACGAGTTTAAAAGGTGTGGTTCCAATTGGAGTTTTATAGGCTGTTCTAAAAGCCCAGAGTGCATCCTCCAATTTCATGGACCATTCCTTCGGATTTGATCCTACGGTTTTCTCTAGAATTCTCTTTAATGCTCGGTTAGTATTTTCAACTTGTCCACTTGTTTGTGGATGATAAGCGGTTGAGATTTTATGAGTTACTCCATAACGTTTGAGAACTTTCTCAAGTTGATTATTACAGAAATGAGTTCCCCGATCACTTATTAAAGCTTTTGGTGCTCCAAACCTTGCAAAAAGACGTTTTAAGAAATTGACTACAACTCGTGCATCGTTAGTTGGGAGAGCTTGTGCTTCCGCCCATTTAGATACATAATCAATGGCAACGAGAATGTAGCGATTATTATGAGATTTTGGAAATGGACCCATAAAGTCAATACCCCAAATGTCAAATACTTCGCAAACTTGAATGACATTTTGTGGCATTTCATCACGTTGACTTATTTTTCCGGCCCTTTGACATGCATCACAGGATTTGCAAAGAAGGTGTGCGTCTTTGAAAATTGTAGGCCAATAGAATCCAGCATCGAAGACTTTTCTTGCTGTGAGTTGAGGCCCATAATGCCCTCCTGTTGGTCCTGTGTGACAATGGTTTAAGATTTGATTGGCTTCTTCTCCGAATACGCATCGGCGTATTATTCCACCGGGACATCTTTTGAACAAATGTGGATCTTCCCAGAAATAGTGTTTTATATCACTGAAGAATTTCTTTCGTTTTTGGTACGATAACCCTTTTTCAAGGAATCCACATACTAGGTAGTTTGCAAAGTCAGCAAACCATGGAATTTCACTATAATCTATCTTCAATAGATATTCGTCGGGAAAGTTATCTTGAATGGCCGATTCATTTAGAACTTCTAAATCAGGGTTTTCAAGACGAGAAAGATGATCGGCTGCGAGATTTTCTGCTCCCTTTTTGTCTCGGATTTCAATATCGAACTCTTGTAAAAGTAAGATCCAACGAATTAATCTTGGTTTGGCATCTTGTTTCGAAAATAGGTATCTAAGAGCAGAATGATCGGTATAGACTATTGTTTTGGATAGAACGAGATATGAACGAAATTTGTCGAAAGCGAAGACAATGGCAAGGAGTTCTTTTTCAGTAGTTGTGTAATTCGTTTGTGCTCCTTGTAACGTCTTACTGGCGTAGTAAATAGGTTGAAATCGTTTTTCAATCCTTTGTCCTAAAACAGCTCCCATTGCAAAATCACTTGCATCGCACATGAGTTCAAATGGTAGATTCCAATTTGGCGTTATCATGATCGGCGCATTAGTGAGTTTTTCTTTAAGAATATTAAACGATTTGATGCATTCATCTGAAAAGATGAATGGTGCATCCTTCTCTAGGAGTTTATTCATAGGAGTGGCAATTTTAGAAAAATCTTTTATAAAACGTCGGTAAAAACTGGCATGCCCTAGAAAACTCCTAACTCCTCTAACATTGGTGGGATGTGGAAGTTTAGCAATTACATCTACTTTAGCTCTATCCACTTCAATTCCTTTCTGTGAAATTTTATGACCAAGAACGATGCCTTCTTTAACCATGAAATGGCATTTCTCCCAATTAAGAACTAGATTTGATTTTTCGCATCTAATAAGCATTCGTTCAAGATTAACTAGACATGATTCAAATGTATCACCGAAGACTGAAAAGTCATCCATGAAAACTTCCATGCATTCTGCTATCATGTCGTGAAAAATTGCCATCATGCACCTTTGAAAGGTTGCAGGGGCGTTGCAAAGTCCAAATGGCATTCGTTTGTAAGCAAAGGTACCATAAGGGCACGTGAAAGTGGTTTTCTCTTGATCTTCGGGTGCTATTGGAATTTGAAAGTATCCGGAAAAACCATCTAGAAAACAATAGTAACTGTTTCCGGCTAACCTTTCCAACATTTGATCAATGAAAGGTAATGGAAAGTGATCTTTTCTGGTGGCGTCATTTAATTTTCTATAATCAATACAAACACGCCATCCCGTTACAGTCCTAGTAGGAATAAGCTCATCTTTTTCATTTGTGATGACAGTCATGCCACCCTTCTTAGGTACACATTGAACTGGGCTTACCCATGGACTATCAGAAATTGGATAAATTAAACCTGCATCAAGCAGTTTAATTATTTCTTTCTTAACAACATCTTGCATATTTGGATTTAGTCTTCGTTGGCGTTGCACATACGTTTTATGACCTTCTTCCATAAGGATTTTATGAGTGCAATACGAAGGACTTATGCCTTTGATGTCATGAATCTTCCACGCAATGGCTGGTTTATGAGCCTTAAGTACAGAAATGAGTCGAGATTTTTCATCATTTGTGAGAGAAGACGATATTATTACAGGTAATTCAGATTCACCATGTAAATAAGCGTATTCCAAATGGGTTGGAAGTGGCTTTAACTCTAATATCGGCGATTCTTCTATCGATGATTTGTATCGATATCGGTCTTCCTCTTTTAACATTTGAAGTTCTTCTGTTGTTGGTTCATATCCATTATCCATAAGTGTAGCTAACATTTCAGCTTCATTAATTGGTTCAGTTCCTTCTCCTACAGAACATTCTCCCGTTCCTTGTAATTCTGGAAATTCTTCTAACAATTCAGCATATGGATCTACAGTTTGAATATAATAGCATGTATCATCTGCAGATTGCGGTTGTTGCATGGCTCTATCCACTGAAAAGGTAACACTCTCGTCCTCTATACTTAGGGTCAGTTTCTTATTGAACACGTCTATTATTGCTTTAGCCGTGTTTAAAAATGGTCTTCCTAATATGAGAGGTACTCGAGAATCTTCTTCCATGTCCAGAATAACAAAATCTACTGGAAATACTAAATTACCAACTTTAACTAGCATGTTCTCCATTATCCCTCTAGGATATTTTACTGATCGATCGGCTAGTTGTATACTTATTCTTGTTGGTTTCAATTCTCCAAGGTCTAGTTTAGCATATAGTGAATACGACATTAAATTTATACTAGCACCTAAGTCTGCCAATGCTTCTATTGAACTAAGACTACCCAGAAAATATGGAATTGTGAAACTTCCTGGATCAGAGAGTTTTTCGAGTATCTTATTCAACAGCACTGCTGAACAATTTGCATTCATAGTGACAGCCGAGAGTTCTTCCATTTTCTTTCTATTCGTGATTAGATCTTTCAAGAATTTAGCATACCTTGGCATTCCTGAAATCACATCAATGAAAGGAAGATTTACATTTATTTGCTTAAACATATCCAAGAATTTGGATTGCTCGGCTTCAAGTCTTTCTTTTCTCATTTTACTCGGGTAAGGAAGTGGTGGTTGGTATGGTTTAACATAAGGTTTAGCCTTAACTGTGTTATCTTCATTAACCTTTTCAACTACCGGTTCTTTTTCCTTTTCTTGCTCGGATTGCGGTTCTTGTGGAGTTGGAATAGAATCATCTGAATTTACAGGTATTTCAGGTGGTTTAAGTGTAATACCACTTCTCGTGGTAATGGCTTTAGCTGTTTCATTCCGGGGGTTAGCATTTGTATCACTCGGTAAACTTCCCGGTTTTTTTTCACCTATTAACCTTGCTAGGTTGCTCACTTCTTGTTCCAAATTTTGAATCGAAGCTTGTTGATTCCTAAATGCTTGAGCATTTTGTTCATTGGTTTGTTTTTGTGATGTGAAAAACTGAGTTTGAGATTCAACTAGCTTTGATATCATATCTTCTAAATTTGGCTTTTTATCTTCGGTTTGTTGTGGTTTGATTGGAAAGATAGGTCTTTGCTGATTGTAAGTATTATTGGATACTTGTTGATTGCTAGGACCTTGTTGGTTGTTGTATGGAACATTTCGGTTATAGTTCTGATTTTGATTGTAGTTAGGTCTTGGCGGTTGATAATTATTCTGATAATTATTTCCAAGCCTTTGGTTCATATATGAAACATTCTCTCTTTGTTCCATTGTTTGTTCAATGCTGAGACAATCTTTTGTCAAATGTGGTCCTCCACACTGCTCACAACTAATTCGTATAGCGTGAATATCTTTAGTCATCTTTTCCATTCGTCTCTCGAAAGCATCTATCTTTGCGGAAATGGAATCTAAGTCATGGCTAGAATCGGCTCTAGCTGCTTTAGATGATCTAACGATATCTTTTTCTTGATGCCACTCATGTGAGTGGGAAGCAGTGTTATCAATGATTTTATAAGCTTCGGTTGCGGTTTTCTTCATTATGGAACCACCGGCTGCTATGTCGATATCTTTCCTTGTAGTGATGTCACAACCTTGGTAGAATATTTGAACTATTTGATAAGTATCTAAACCATGTTGCGGACATCCTCTTAACAACTTTCCAAATCTTGTCCATGCCTCATATAGAGTTTCATTTGGCTTTTGTGTGAACGTAACAATTTCTCCTTGAAGTCTTACGGCTTTGGATGCCGGAAAGAATTGTTTAAGAAATTTTTCAACTAAAACGTCCCATGTATCAATCGCCCCTTCAGGTAACGATTCCAACCAATCTTTGGCTTCTCCCTTTAAAGTCCAGGGAAATAACATGAGATAGATTTGTTCGTCTTCCACTTCTCGGATTTTGAATAGTGTACAAATTCTATTGAACGTACGAAGATGTTCATTCGGATCTTCATTTGGCGCACCACTGAATTGGCATTGATTAGTCACCATGTGTAGGATTTGTCCTTTGATTTCATAATCTGGCGCATTAACGTTTGGTTGAGTAATTGCATGACCTTGGCCAGTGCGTTTAGCTCTCATTCGGTCTTCCATACTTAGAGGTTCTAGATTTTCCATGATTGGAAGTGTTGTATCCGAATCACTAGAGGTTTCTGATTTAATGGTTTCTTCCTCAACAATCTCTGTTTGAATGATTGGAGGTTCCGGAGGAATAATTAGTGGATCAGGGTCTTGGAATGGTCCCTGAGTATTCTCCGGATTCTCAATTGTGATGTTTGTTTCAAAAACTGGATTATCGGAAATTTGAGTTTGAGTATTCGGTTGACTAGATGGCGAGTTTAAAGAAAAATCAACGGCGGCGATATTTGTTAAACGATGTCTTGATCGAGTTACAGGTGGTGAACGTATGAACGGCGGCGAACGTCTTGCTCGGTGCATTCACAGAATATCCTATTAGTTATAAAAATAATAAGAAAAACTTATATAAGCTATCCAATTAATAGACTTTTCTGATTTTTGCCCACGTTTCGAATAGCCAAAAGATGCAGCAGAGGGGCAGGATTCGTTTGGTCTCAATATAATTGAGTACTGTTTGGCTCCAACAACCCGTTCCACGTACAAATCCAACTATTACTACGAACCAGAAAAATGTCAACGTCTATTAATTTAACCACTTAGATAATTTCTCTTTCCGTTTAAGAAATATTAGATAAGAAGTAGATAAAATTTCTAAGTCCTATAACTAGAATGTCGAGAAATAAGGAAGAAATAGATTGCGCGTCGAAAAGCGTCGAAAAATAAAAAGGCGAAGAACGGCTTGTAACACTTTTAAAACACTCAACTAATCGATCCTTATAACGACTATTATCTTAAAATTAAAATTGCAAATGGAGATCACTACTTGGAATTGTAATTGATACATAGGTAAACGGCGTCGAAAAATAAGAAAATAGCACGAAAAATGGCGTCGCAAAATTCTAAAGCACCTAATACTTAGTCTAAGGAATAAGCACTTAAGGGATTTTACGGCAATCCTAAAAATTCTAGAAGTAAAAATAAAACTACGGCAAGAAACTAGACTAAAAACTAAGTACGAACGAAGAAAATACAAAAATTACGCTAAAAACAAATAAAAGATACAAAAATATAAAAGTTATAAAAAATCATAAAAATATTAGATTTTATAAAAATATTATTTTTATATTTTATAATAAATTATTAAGTATTATATATTTAATAAAACAAAATAAAAGTAAATATAAATAACTAAATTAAAAACTAAATATAATAATAATAATAGATTTAGGGTTTAGAAAATATTAATTTTTTAATACCCGTATTTAATGCGATATTAGGGTGGAAGTGTGGCCTGGTCAACCTCCTTATGCGAGTCGCATGAAACAGGTCAGAAAGTCATGCGACTCGCATGACTTGGCTGGACCGGTTCAGTTGACAGGTCAGATGACAGGTTCACGTGAGTTTTTAATATTTTTTTTTTTTTCTGTTTTAAATATAATATAAGATATAAATATATAATTTAAATAAAAACTTAATAAAATACTAAAATAAAATACAAATACTTTATAACTTTAAATATAAAAGAAAAACTTAAAAATATATTTTAAAATTTTTTTTTTTTTTTCGGGTTTTTTTTTTTTTTTAATTTTTAATTTTTTTTTTAAAACAAAAATATAAATTTTACAAAAACAAATTATAACTTAAAAATATATATATATTTTTTTATTTTATATTGACGTTTCGCTTCGGTGTTCCCCGGCAGCGGCGCCAAAAATACTTGATGTGTGTAGCGGGGTATACGAAATAGTATTATTTTTAGTGCTAAATACTATTAAATATGCTACAATTTTACACAAGTTATTTATTTATTTATCGAGTGGGATATACTTAAACCTTGCTACAACACTTATAGGCAGTGTACCTAATCGTATTATAGTATAGTTTTTAGTAAGTCCGGTTCGTTCCACAGGGAAAGCTCGAGAAGTAAAACGCACAATAAAAAGAAAAATATATAAATATATAAATATTAAGTAGTAGTATTATAAATATATAAAAGGGGGGTTTTTACCGTTTAATGACCGGTTTGTCGATTTTTAAAACTTAAAATACAGTTAAATCCTAAAACAAAATATTAAAAATAAATATAACTTAATTTAAAGAGTAAAGTAAATAACGATAATTTAAATGACAGAAATTAAAATGCGATAATTAGAAGTGCAATTAAATATGAAATTAAAGGGATTATGCTTATTTAAACTTCCATAATCATGATGTTCGGCGTATTAATTTTAGTTTTAGTCCGATGGGTTAATTGTCCTTTGTCCTGGATTATTCAAGATGTCCATACGGTTTTGTCCATAATGGTCCAACGGGCATAATTATAAATGCGAGTTTCTTCGTCAAATAGTCCTTATGTCCGAAGTCAAATATTCCAACTAATTGGGGACTTAAACTGTAACAAGGTCTTAATTCTTTGTTTTAATGAATACACCGGGTTAACGACTGCGTGTATTCCAAGGTTTTAATACTTTGTTAACAATTACACCAATTACCCTTGAATGTAATCCACCCCTGTTTCAACTATTCTAGTGGCCAATAATTCACCCCCCGTTTCCGGTCAAATGAACAATAATATGTACTTATAAATATCCCGCCACCCGTATCCGAATAGGCGTATATGGATATTTATAGATACATAAAACTATAACCTTTATATAAAATTAACGAGGTATCGTTAATTAAACATAAAGCCCATTAAAAACCCATAGTCTAATTTCCACAAGTGTCGTTCTTTTGTCCAAACCCCAATTATGGTCCAAAATCCAATTACCCCAATTTTAGTGTTAGCCTTACATCGTGATTACTTCGGTATTAAATAAGCATAATAACAGCTTAGCTACTAGACATTAATGAAAATAATATATACATAACTTACAGTGATTAATAATATAGAGTAATATTATACGGGCAGAAATTCGGATTATACACTCAAAACACTCCTTAACATAACCTTATTATTATTATTATTAATTAAAATTAAAATTATAAATTTATTTATTTATAAAATACAGAGAGATAGATAGATAATATTATGTAAAATATGGTGTAATAAAAATGATCAAAACACGCGAGATTTATAGACCCAGTTCTGGAAAAGGGGGTCATGCGACTCGCATGAGTTTCCCCTTCCAGCCATGCGAGTCGCATGACAGGAGATTACAGCTCAGGATCTTTTGTCTGATTGCTTGCAGACATAATAAATAAATAATATAAATATATAAATAATTTTAATAATTATTTATATATTATATTATATTTATATGCATAGTTGAGTAGATATTTTTAGTCCGTTGCGTCGGGCGTTTCTTCTAGGCTCAGGTCCCGGTTCCGGATTTTCGGACGTCCTCGCGTACTATTTTATATCGCGTACTTTGCGTCTTGTAACTTGTACTCTTATAATTTTGAGACGTTCCTCATCAATATTTTGAACCTTTTTAATTGTATCTTGTACTTTTTAGCTTTTTGGACCTTTGTGTCTTAAATTCGTCGTTTTCGCCTTTTGTCTTCGCACTTATTTAATATAAACGAATATTACTTGAAAATGGAACAATTGCAACTAAAATCTTGTATTTATTGGGGAATAATGCTATGAAATATATGTTCCTTTTTGGCATTATCAATAAGAAATTTGGTTTTTAGTGAAAATATCTAAGATAAGTTAAAATATATTATGTCATGAATGACATATTACACAAATAATTGAAGATTTCTATTGGTATATACCAATAGTAAATACTTCTAGAAGTTGTGTATAGTACGAGTATAATACGGGTATAAAATATATAAAGATGTTTCATGAATCATATATAATAACAAAGATGTCATTTTCCATGATAAAAGGTTGAAAATGATGTTTTCCTACTAGTATATTCCAATAGTAAATACATCTTAATACAATACATATATATTTATTTTAACTTAGAAGTTATAACGTCGTTAAGATTTATATATATATATATATATATATATATATATATATATATATATATATATATATATATATATATATATATATATATATATATATATATATATATATATATATATATATATATATATATATATATATATATATATATATCGTTTCGAAGTCCTTAAGTTAGTAGTTTCATTTTATGTATATAATCCATTGTTAATATATTTAATGAGATACTTAATTATCATATATTCAAGATAGATATAATCCATATATATCCGTATATATGCATAAGTATATAATTAATACAAGTTATGATGTTCGTGAATCGTCGGACAAATGGATGGTCAATGGTTAACTGATTACATGAATATAGTTTCAAACTTTTCAAGACTCAACATTACAGATTTTGCTTATCGTGTCGGAAACATATAAAGATTAAGGTTTAAATTTGGTCGGAAATTTCCGGGTCATTACACAATATATATAATTGAATTAAGATAAAATAATCTATGCATAACAATGGATCTTGCAATCAAACACGAATAAAACAATCTTTCAAACAATTAAATCCTTAAGATAGAACAATTCAACATAAGAGGTTTCACATTCAAGCAAACACTTAATGAAATTAGCCAACCATGTTACAAGATTGACCACAAATAATAGTAATGACAATGAAGTTTATAACTAGAACTATAAAATAAATGTTACCGAGTGTAATGATGATAAAATAAAAGTGAAATTCAAACTTTGATGTTGCTCCAACTTAAAGATGATGAAGGACTGATGAAGAACACTAAAAAAACGCCCAAAATTGCTCCAGAATTTGTAGGTTATGAAAATTGGGGTTAAACATCGTTTATATAGGAATTACCAAAAACTGCCCAATACCGACCAGGCTCGCGATCACGAGGCGTTTCCTTTTGCCATTCTCGTGATCGCGAGGCCTTCAGAATCAGATGTCGCGTTCAATTTTCATATTTTCGGTTCACGTAGAAGCCTCGGCATGTAAGTCGTGATTGCGAGCCAAATAACACATGCAATCTCGCGATCGTAAGGCCTTTATTTCAAGTTTAGTCCCTCGAGTTTCTTTATGCTTTGCACAGCTGGTCCTTTCTTCAAACTTATCTTGTAAAAACTAACTTTTCTGCCCAAATTGACTCCAAAAATTCAAAAACTCTTAAAATATCATTCATGAACCAAAAACTTCAATCTTTAACATATATCTTCATGAAATCTTCAACTTAGCATCAAAAACCAATAAATTGAAACCGATATTGCGAATAAAAACATGTATAAATGAAGCAATATCAGTTACTTAAGGTTTCTTAAAACTTTATCGATATGTTTGATGATCAAAGCATAAGTTTAAGTGCCTAAGCGTTGGTTTTTGTTAATGCAATAATGTAAGAAATGTGAAGTGCACAATGAAAAGGATTTATAGTGGTTAGGGGGATGTTAACTAATCCTTCTTAATCCACTCCTTGACATATCATGTCAAGAGTTAGCTTCACTGAGGTTTTCTCCAAACTCGGTGGAGATCCGATTACGACCTTGTTCTCCAATAATCCACACCAATAATATTTCTATCCCATCGAAAAATCAAAGCCTACTTAGATCACACATATCTCCAATGAGATACAGATTACTCTTATCACAAGAATAATAATTTCCTAAGTCCCTTAAGGAAATCAGTTAGCTTAAGTTGGATGGTGTTCTTATTACAAGAACAATGCTACTAACTTGATCACCTTAAGTTAGAAGCTTACAGTCACTTGCAAATAATACAAGTGATAGTTCATGCTATCTCTTTTAACTTCTTAGATATAATAGCTTACAATGTAAACTCACTAATGATAGTAAATTAAGAGCAGAGCTTACATTAATTCTAATTTGGGTACAAGATAGAATGTCCCTCTAGTTAATCACATATGAGATTGTATGAAATGAAGTCGTATGTGATCGTTGTTATATCTGAATGAGCTTCTTGAGGGTAGGGGCATTATTCAAGCTTTGAATGTGTCTTCCTTTTATAGTTGAAGAGAGAAGCTTTCCAGATTGCATACGGTCGAACCACAGTTGATTGTAGCTTCGATCGTCCTTAGTAGTCCAAATAAATAACCATTTGTGAACGATTCCTTTATGCTCAGTTTGTACTTTCTTCGAATGTGTATTACCTACAAAAGGTGAGCAATAGCTTAGACATATGCTATAGGCTTAAAGTGTTTGAATTGTCTTGGACTTGGTTCATGAAAGTGACTTGACAGAAACACTTTGGGCAAGTCTTTATTTCTTGGCATTCCATTATGTTTACCAATTAAGCTAAGTCCAGATTTGGATCACATCTGATCTTAGAATTTAAACTTTGTCATTAATTATAAGATGTTAGCCGTTGGGAATGCTTGAACCATCATTAGACAACAAAACAACTTTTTATTTGATTAATTGAAAGGCATTACTCAACCAAGGATTAGGCTAGGCTATAGACTTTATATAACATCTTAAAACCTAAGCATATAAGAACTCTTATAATCTTATATAGAGCATGCATTGTGAATTCGTCATGACATGTTTTAAGTGTAAAGAATATTAAGCATATATGCCAATGACTACTTGTTAAGTAATAAGCAAGTTATGATTATTTTCTTAAACCAACATGAATTAGTCACTCAAACATTTAGGCATTGATCATTTAAGAAAATAGCATGCATCAATCATTTATGCTTTAAGTAGTTGTCATGTTCTTAGAATATTAAGGAATATGCTAAAATGATTTTGCTTATTAAGTAACATGCTTTTTGCTAAGTGTTCCTAATCACTTATTCTCTTATTCAAGTAGCACGTAGATCAATATTAATGCATGTAGATAAGGCCATAATTTCAATATGTTAGACATATAGTTTAATGTGGTTTTATCTAAGTTAAGCATACGTTTATCAAAGTACATTTACTTATGATATATTGATTTCTATAAATTGACAAGGAGATGATTTAAAATTGTTACAATCCATCAAGTCATATCCTAATATGTTAGAACGTAATTCCATATGGTTTTATCTTAGGGTAAGTATTCATATACGCACATATACTTGTTACATCTAGCTAGACATATTAACTAATCATATTAGGTTATCGTCAAAGCACATAACAACTAATCACATTAGTATCTAAACACATAATTGTTTAAGTGTACATTGATGTACAACTCATGTATAAGATGGAGCTTCTCATAGTCATGACTTGACCATTCTTAAGACGTCAAGATAAATTTTATAATTGCAAAAGTCATCAAATACTTATACGTTTGTGAGGATTTGTTTTAATTCATATGGTGACTAATTGTGATAATTATGTTCAGATAAGAAAGTGATTGAACCTGATTAATTATCATGTGGAAACCCATATAATATTCATTAGATAAAGTTTCAACCATTGATAGTGTCAGACCATAGGTGATCATGTACCGCCTTAAACCCGGAATTTTTTGTTTAAAACCTAATAGGTGATCATAACCTAATATTATTAATGGCGCCCAGAATCCAGGCATAGTGTGCGACACGCATATGTCTTGCGCAGAGCGCGCTACAACATGAACATTCCTGACTCCATTTTAAAGCTTAGTGAGCGGCGCGCATATGTTTTGCGCGACACGCACTATAACTAGTCAGATCACAGTCCACATTTACCCAAATTGACCCTTGAATCATTATCCAAGGTGATTTTCTGTCCACATTTAGACACGAAATTTTGAGAGATAATAAACCGCCACCATACAACACTTAAAAGAGCCCAAGTTCGACATCCACACCATAGCATTTTACGCAATCAAATCCATCTGGTTACACGTGTAACAGACAAAATTCGGGGTTAGATGTAAGATTACCTTTTTGCCTCTAGGTTAATCATTGTGCTATTATATGCTTTTATTTTAGTTATATGATTAAAATTATTTGATTATTTCGTTGAGATCAATTTGTGACAAGGGTAACAGAACATGTTTGTTTATTAAATTTGGACTGCGTTAAGGCCTCCTAACGAAGTGCGTAAGATATCTAAACATTAGTAAATAATCGTGTGATATGGGGTATGGGTTAATACCCATTTATGTATGTGTTTCTAAACATATCTAGCCATTTTTCCTAACTAGAAACACACACATACGCTCTCATCTCGTTACTAATCTCTAAACCTTAGTTTTGATATTATTAATGTCGTTAAACCGAGTTTAGCAATAAATTCTATATCATTACCAGGTATGTATATCTCTGATTCATGCTATAATCTCGTTAAAAGTTTTATGTTCTTGAGTTAAAAGTGTTTATTTTGGTTTGATTCTTGCTTGTAATGTGTTTTAAAGCTTGGTAGATACTAGATAATTGTTGTATATACTCCAGTGCAACTTCGTTAACCATGGATTTTGCCAAAACAGCTCGATTTTTTTTGCTGCTGAGTTGGTTGTTGCTGCCAACTCAGCATCAACAACACCACCCCGGTCACCACCACCACCCCGATCATTAGCATCAGCAACACCCCCATCACCACCCCGATCATCAGCATCAGCAACACCCCCATCACCACCACCTCAGCGACCATCAACATCTACGTCTATTGCATCTTGCGATGTTCGAGATAAGTTGATCGACCTGACCGGGCGAGTTCATATAATTGGTAGATGTATTGCCATTCCAGAGCGTAAGGTAATATCATAAACTTATTCTAATATTTTTTTATTCATGTTTTAACATAAAAGGTTGGTTTATCTATAGAAGGATGGGTGCACTTTTGACACAGATGTTGCGTCAGCTATTCGGGGCTTACCTACGTTACTGTTATCTGATTTTCACCGAAGTCCGGTAAAAAGGATTCGTCATGTAAGCTCATTGTACGCTACACTAAGACAATATGCCCCTAAATAACAAGAAATATTGTGGAAGAAGAACAACAAACCGGAATCGAAAAAGAAGCAAGTGAAGAAGATGAACAGATTCCTCCAACTGAAATGCCTGGACTAATTACTTCAATTGAAGTTCATGAACGTATTGTTGTTGAAAGGGATTAGAAAATAGCAATTGAATTAGATAGACAGGAAGGTGTCAATTTGGCCTTGTGTAGGACCTTCACGGAATTAGCAAATTTTGGAAGTACAAGTACGCCGGTCAAATTGAAAAACTTGAATTAATTGAACATGAGGGTGGTAAGAAGATGAAGCTAACTTTGAGGGATAAAATCATGTGAAGATTGTGTTAGTGTAGAAGATCTGTATACACTTGGGTTGGCTGACCGGAAAGACATTGATGTGATGTCAAGGTTTGTGAAGGATAAACAGTTCAGACGGTGGATTATATGTGAGATAATTCGTCTCATAGAATTTGAAAAAGAAAAATAGTTTGTAAGTGATGCGAATTATGACCAGTTATGTGTTTGCGTTGGGATTAAAAATAAGGGTAGACTGGATGATCTAGCAAAAGAAAAGAAGGATGGGACGTGGGTCCACAAAGTACCAAAAGGGATAACGTTTGTGGACATGATGTATGTGAACGTACCGGAATGTGAGGGCTTATGCTATAAATATCCAAATGGTGGATTATCAAGAACTTATAGATATCGTCAACAAGATCAATCACCCTAAAAAATAAAGTAGTTGATCAGTAATCCTGAAAACTCAAGATTCAGTTGATGAGCTGTTTTAAGCTCGTGAAACATATATTTTTCTTCGGGTTTTAAGATTGACGTTTCTGTGCACCACGCAACACACAACACACACTACACTACACACAATACGTACCAAACAAACTTGTGTGTGCGTGTTGCACAAGGATTCGAAATTGGGGTAAAAGTGTGGTGATGGCGATTAACGGGGAAGTGGTGGTGATAATGCTGTTGGTAGTGGTGGCGGTAATTACGTCCCTTAAATGCCCAAACGAAGCTAGTAGTATGTATCAATTTAACCCTCGATTCTACACACTTAATGGCTTCGTTTGGGCATTTAATGGACAACAGTGGTGATTGCTATAATGACATAGGCCGAACGAATCGAGTCACTGTGTGTTAAATCTCCAGTTGGCTCGCACCAGGCTTTAATTACACACTGACCAAATTCGTTTGGGCATTAAACTGGTGGTGGTGATGTTGTTGGTGGAGGTGATGGTGGTATTCATGCAGGGTTGTTGGTGGTGGTTAGGCAAAAGTAAATTGTTTAATGATACATTCAATACCCTAACGATTAACACGTTGATTCTCGACAAAAAAAAAAAAAAAAAAAAAATCAGAAAACAGTAAGATTCTCGGACCCCGGTTTTGCCTTTTAAGATCTTGTTAATCGAAAAAATGTCAACACACACCACACACGAACAACACGCACTGTGCGCGTTGCGCTATGCGTGGTGCGTGTTATTAAGTATAATAGCATCAAAAACATGTATGCTCGGTGACACACATCACGATCAACCTACACGCATCATGTGTGGTACATGATGCGTGGACAGAAGGCATATTTTGCAATTTTTAAATTTTAGGGATGTTATAATTTAGCAGTTTATAACTACCTTTAATGACATGTTATAATTCAGTAGGCTTATAACTACCTTTAGTGATGTGGTTTTTGACTGTGGATTATTGATAATTATTAGAAGATATAAAGAGAGAGAGAGAGAGAGAGAGAGAGAGAGAGAGAGAGTATATATGAAATATATTCAATGTGTGCATCTTATGCAAATCACATCCTTTGGTATTTATAATACAATAATTTACTGTGCAGTTAGGTAGAATAATAATACATCCGTGATTTGATTCAAATTTGTCAACCACATGTTTCTTGTCGTTATCACAACACTCCCCCTTGGATGACAAAATTGTTTTAAAGAGCAACTTAGTACTGCCTCGTTAAAAACCTTGCTAAAGAAAACCCAGTGGGAAAAAACTTTAGCTAAGGGAAAAAGAGTGCAGCATAGAGTTGACTCCCCCTCAAGTAGACATCGATGAGTCGTTACATCTTTTGAACATGCCTCATGCTAATATTGTGAACATGTGTTCTGAAAATAGTAGTTGGAAATGCTTTGGTGAAAATATCGTCAGAGTTTTTGCTGGATTGAACATATCTCATTTTAATCTGGTTGTCTTTGATGAGATTTTGAGTATATGAGAAGAATCTAGGAGGTATGTGTTTTGTTCGGTCACTTTTGATATACCCTTCTTTCATCTGTGCTATGCAAGCTGCATTATCTTCATAGATAGTTGTTGCTCTTTTATAGCGTTCTAGTCCACAAGAATCAATAATGATTTGTGTCATTGATCTCAACCAAACATATTTTCGAGTAGTTTTATATAATGCAATCACTTCATCATGATTTGATGATGTTGCAACAAGTGTTTGTTTTTGAGAACGCCATGATATTGCGGTACCTCCATTTAGGAATACATGCTGAGATTGAGATTTATCTTTATGAGGATTTGATGAATGACCTGCATATACATAATCAACCAAATCTTGTTTTGAAGCGTTAGAATAAAATAATTTTAAATCAGCAGTTCCTCAAGGGTATCAAAAATATCTGCTTGATCCCATTTCAATGTCTTTTTGTAGGGGTTGAGCTGAACCTTGTCAACAAATTAACTGCAAAAGACATGTCAGGTCTTGTACAATTTGTAAAATACATAACCCCAATTGCACTAAGATATGGAACTTCTGAACCAAGAAGATCTTCGTGATCTTCTAGAGGATGAAATGGATCAGTATCAATATTGAGATCTAACAACCATAAGAGTACTTAATGGTTTTTATCTTGTCCATATTAAAATGTTTTAAATTTTTTTTTTGGTATAAGTTGTTTGATGTATAAGTTGTTTGATGTATAAGTAAGTCATTAGTCATATGCTTAATATGTAAATCAACGTATTACTTGATTTTTTTTATTTCAAAATCTTTCTCTAGAATTTGAATGGCTTCATAGATTTCTTTATCTAAGATAATTGATATAAACAACTATGTTCACGTATCCGAACATTGTTTTTATAAAACATACATGCAAATAAGTTTATATGTATACCCTTTTCTTATCAAGTAGTCATTTAATGGGTTATACCACATACGTCCCGATTGTATAAACCTATTTAAAAATCTTTGTGATTTAATGGAATACATTCCCTTGGGTTTTGCATTAGATGCTTATGATACCTTAACCCT